>NW_024070189.1:66271191-66607826 GCF_014754425.2 Oryx dammah | reverse complement strand
GGGGGGGGGGATGATAAGTGGGATGGTGAGAGATGAAGGAAGGGATGAAGGGGGACACGGTGGGACACGGTAGGGGATGCTGTGGGGGGCTCAGGAGATGAGGGTCGGGCTGAGGGATGGTGTGGGGATACGGTGAAGGGGGTTGAGGGATAGTGGGGGTGGATGCAACTTCCTCCAAGCAGGGGCTGTGGAGGACGAGCAGTGGCGGATTCTGGGAGTCTTGAAAGCAGCACCCTGGAATTTGCAGATGGAAAGGTTGGGGTGTGGGGGAGGTAGTGGGGTCGGTAAGAGAGGGAGGAGGGAGAACAAAGGTGTCCCTGTGAGAAATGGGAAGACCCAGGAGGGGCAGGTCGGGGAGGGGTCTTGGGCGTGGTGATGTGGGGCCCTCCCTGGAGGGAGGAGGGGTGGGGGGCCTGGTGGCCTCACTGCCAGGAGGCGTCTCTGTGTGTTGTTTGTGGCGACCTGTCTGCAGAACAGGGGCAGATGCTGGCCGTTGGATGTAATCTTCAGGGGTTGTAGCTCCATACACTTCCGGGGGACCATCCCCTCTCCACGGTGAAGGGATGAGAATGTTGACACGTCAGTAGTGGCCTTACAAGAGCAGTGCAGAGGACGAGTGTCCAGGACGCTGAGGGGCACAGGCTTGCTCACTTGCGTTTGAATCCTTTCTGGATTGGGGCCAGGCACGCCCCCACCTCAGGGCGGGGCGGCCGGAGTGGCCCAGGAATTCAGACCCCACGCCTGTGGCGCTAGGGAGCCAGGGAGGGATACTGAGCTGGGAGGGCCCCGTCGAGGGCACACGAGGGCACCTGCTGCTTGGCTCTGCGCTGCCGGCTCCCCTCCCTGGCTTGGCTGCAGCCCGGCGGGGGGCAGGTGGGCAGGTGGGCGGCAGCTTGACCCGTGCCTCTCGTGCCAGCCATGTACTCGGTGGAGATCACGGTGGAGAAGGACAAGGTGACGGGGGAGACCCGGGTGCTGTCCAGCACCACCATGCTCCCCCGGGAGCTCCTCCCTCAGGGCATCAAGGTCTACGAGGACGAGACCAAAGGTACGCGCCCCTCCCCTGCCCCGCCAGCGCCCCGTGGCCGGTCCTTCCTCCATCCCGGAACCTGTCTGGAGGCGTGGCCAGCGCCAGGATGGGCTGGGGAGCCGAACTCTGGGTGAGGTCTGCTCCATCTTGGGTGCTCCCACGCCAGCAGGCTGAGCCCTCCAACCCCTACCTCACAGATGTTGTTCAGTTAGTTGTGTCGGACTCTTTACGAACCCATGGACTGCAGCATGCCAGGCTTCCCTGTCCTTCACTATCTCCTGGAGTTTGCTCAAATTCTGCTCAAATATCCTCGCAGATAATTCATTTAAATAATTACTGTTGTGGTAAAGGCTACAGAGGGCCCCCCGTTAGAGATTCAGAGGGGGCGGAGGGAAGGTCCAGCAGAGTGGGGAGGGACAGAGAAGGGAAGCAGCTGCACAGGGGCCACCTAGTGTGCACACAGCCAGTGCAAAGGCCCTGGGGTGGGATTTGGTTCAGTTGTGGAGTAGTCCGTGGAGCTGATGCAGAGTTAGAGGGTGGGGGATGGGGAGCCTTGGCAGGGGTGGCAGGGGCCGGGTGGGTGGGTGTTGGAAGGGCCATGGAGCTGAGACCTGGTTTGGTTTCTAGGGTTCTCTCTGGCAGCTGGAAATAGGAGGGGAGGGTAGCCTTAGGCGAAAGCTCCAAAGTCCCTCCCCCCACGCCCATATAATTCACAGGATGTAAAATTCACTTTCTTTTTTAAAAATCTAAGGAAAACTTTCCTTTAAACTGTGAGATCCATCAGTATTTAGACAACCGTCTCATAATGGTCTTGGCATTTAAACTTTTGTTCATTTTTGGCATGTCCTGCCTGGGGAGAGGAAGTTTGGGGCAACATTTGCTGTGATACCAGAAAAAGAAGAAAACATACTTTCCTAAAGACAGCATTTTAAGAAACCTTTAAGAGACTTCCCTGGTGGCTCAGTGGTTAGGACTCTGTGCTTTTACTGTGGAGGGCCTGCATTCAATCCCTGGTTGGGGAACTAAGATCCCTAGGTACTGAGGGTGGGGTGAGTCAGGTCGGTTATCCCCAGGTATCCAGGTGCTCCACACAAGCCATGGGCAGCAAAAGAAAAAAAAAAAAATTAACGGTACATTTGGAGTCAAGGTAAGCATTTGCTTTCTTCAGGACCTGAGGTCCCCAGAGCTGATCCCTTGAGTTAGGTATAAAATTAGCACAGCTCAGCCCCAGGGTCCATTAGCGAGTCTGGTAAATGCTGCCCTCAGGAGAAGATGGAATTTGGAGACAGAGATGCAGGACACACGTACAATTCCATCCACAACCCAGTGAAAACTCTCCATGTTGTATGCCCTCAGTACCTGGTTCTAGAACATTCTTTTCCTCAAATAGAAACCCCATCCCTCCCCATCCCCACCATGGCAACCATGAACCCACTCTCTCAGTGGACTGGCCTGTTCTGGATGTTTCCCACCAATGGAATGATATACTGTGTGACCTTTTGTGTCTGGCTTCTCTCACTGAGCATCATGTTTTCAAGGTTCATCCATGTTTATATTTTATGGCTGAGTAATAGTTCAGTGTGTGGATGGACCACATTTTGTTTATCTAGGCATCAGTTCATGGATGTTTAGGATGTTTCCACCCTTTGGTTTTATGCTATACAAGGTTTTGTGTGGGTGTATGTTTTCATTTCTCTTGGGTAATACCTAGGTGTGGAATTGCTGGATCATGTGGGAATTCTGTTTAACTATTTGAAGAACTGCTGGGGTGTTTTCCACAGTGGCATTACCATTTTATTTTTCCACCAGCAGTGCATTAGGGTTCCAGTTTTTCCACATCCTCAAAAACCCTTATTATTGACCATTTTAAATTATAATTGCCATCCTAAGTGGGTGTAAAGTGGTATCTCACTGTGGTTTTGATTCCCAGAGCCTCGTGTTCTTAGAGGTTCAGGCCTCTGGGACATCCAGGATGTTATTAAAAGAGTCCTGTCACAACCCAGCTCTGCTGTACTTGGGGATCTTTGACCCAAGTGGAATCCTGGCTCCAGTTCTCACCAGCTATGTGGTTCTGGGCATGTCCCAGCTGCTCTATTTCCTGGACACAGGATGGCCACACAAGGCCAAGGGGCAGAGATGTTTGTGCTCATGGAAGGTCCTTACCTTGGCCACTGAGCCCAGCCTGGCCCAGCCCCTGGGGACTCAAGATCCGTCAGACTGGACTCTGGTTGCTTAGCAATGGGAAGGTGATCTGTTTCCATGGCAGCCAAGGGCTCGGGTTCCTACCTTGGAGCAGTGGCCAGTGGGAAATACCTAGCTTGGTTCTGCTCAGCCTGGACATCCCCCACCTTCTGGGCCTCCAGCCCAGAGTCACTGCAAGGCCTTGAATCATGGATGCCCCTCCCCAGGAGTTAGGAAACCGAGAGTGGAAAGCACTTTCCTTCTGGCCGGAACCCAGATACTGCCAACCCTGACCCTTGGCCCCAGAGGAGGAGAGTTCCCTGTGTCCCTCCCTCCACCCTAAGCAGCTGGGTAACTGTGTTTCTAGAAGGGCTGTGATCCAGGGCGGGCGTCAGACCACAGTGGGGACTCCTCCCAGGTGCTGACATCCGGTCTTAGAGACTGTAACACAGGTTAGAAAATGACACATCAGAAAGACATGAATGATGAAAGCTGGAGAGATCTGGAAAATATGCTTAACCAACTTGATTGTCCTTATAAAACTCTGCCCAGTGGAGGATGCACATTCTTGTCAAACACAGGTGGAGCATTTTAGAAAGTGACTATGTCTTGTCACAATGTTATATCTTACATGCTGTGTTCCTGGACCACAGTTCCCCTCTTTCCCAGGTTTAAAACACTCTTCTAAATAAATCTTGGCTTAAAGAGACAGTCAATCAAAATGGAAATGATAAGACATTTACACTTCAAACAGAATGACCTAACGTAGTCCATGAGCTGCAGCCAAAACGTAACTCAGAGGAAAATGTATAGCCTTTGAGGGCGTTGATGAGAAAACAAGAAAGATGGGTGAATGGACTAAATTTTTGTTTAAGATCATCCACATGAAATCAGACTCCCTGCAAATCCTCATGAAGGGAAATACACCTAGACTGGGGAGAAAGATCAGCGTCAGCCCCAGCCAGCTGTGTGACCTTGGACCAGTTACTTGTTACTTACCTTCTTTGAACTCCATTTTCACCATCTTTGCAATGGAAAAAATAATAGACCTACTTTGAAAAGTGATGGCCTGGGAGCAAGTTGGCTGGGGAATATGGAAATGCTTCACGCTACAGGGCAATAAAATCCGAGTTCATTTATTCTTTCTTGTTTTCTAACACATGCTCTTGTGTCTACACATTTTCCTCTGTGTGCCAACTTGGCCGTGCGCACTGATCCCAATCAGGCCTTTGCTTGTCAGTCGGTTCTAAAGGTGTAATTTAGTTTATGATTCCCCTTTAGCCTAGAGGTGGCTCTCAGCCTTGCCAGGCCCTCCCTCCGTCTGGGAACCAGCTCACACTCTCTCTCTCCCCCCATACCAGTGGTCCACGCCATGGACGGCACAGCAGAGAATGGGATTCACCCGCTGAGTTCCTCAGAGGTGGACGAACTCATCCACAAGGCGGACGAGGTCACACTGAACGAGGCGGGGTCAGTGGTTGGGGCAGTGGAAACCCGGGGGCCATCGGAAGAGGCTGTCCGGACCACGCCCTCCAGGCGGGAGATCACTGGCGTTCAGGCCCAGCCTGGGGAGGCCACCTCGGGCCTGCCTGGCATCCAGCCCGGCCAGGAGCCCCCAGTCACCATGATCTTCATGGGCTACCAGAATGTGGAGGATGAGGCCGAGACCCAGAAGGTGCTGGGTTTGCAGGACACCATCACAGCAGAGCTGGTGGTCATCGAGGATGCAGCCGAGCCCAAGGAGCCTGCTCCGCCCAACGGCAGTGCGGCCGAGCCCCCCGCCACTGAGGGCTCCAGGGAAGAGAATCAGGTGGGGCCTGAGGCCCCTGCCACCGAGCCCCAGGACCTCGACATGAAGAAGCAGCGCTGTAAATGCTGCTCCATCATGTGACCCACCCAGCCCCCCCAGACCCTGGCCCTGCCCTCTGTACCAGACACCCACAGCCCGGCCCTCCCGGCGCCTGCCCACCCTCCACCCGCAGTCACAGGCCCAGGACCTGCCGTGTTGTCACGTGTTCCTTCCGAGTTTTCTTTCACTGGAAAGAGAGGGACAGGGATCCCCCATCCCATCACCACCCCCCACACACCCTAAACCACTGAGCCGTGCACCCACGCCTGGTAGGAGAGACACGGACATACCCGCTTCTCCCCAAACGAGGGCCTCCCATGTCGCGGCAGCTCCTGGCCGGTGTGACCCAGGGCCTCAACGTGGCCCCATGCCAGCCCACCTCCCTCTGGGCCTCCTGCCTGTGCCTTCCTGCCCCCTCCAATGACGTCCCTGAGGGGACAACCCCCCAGGAGAGGGACCCTGGGAGCCAGGGGTCCTGGGAGCCTGCCCTGTCCCTGCTTAGCCTCTGTGGCAGGGTTCCCAGGCCAAGGCGCCCGGTCAGGATCTCGGGCAACTGAGGTGAGGCTGTGCCTCTCCAGGGAGCCCCGGCTCAAGGTCTTGGGATGAACATGAGCCCCTCTGGACACCCCCAGCCAATGAGCCCCTCCCCTCAGTGCTCTCTTTGGGCGCAGCCAGTGGGTGATGGAACATGGGAAGGGGGCACCCTGGGGCCACGCCCCCCACTCAGGCAGGGTGTGACCCCTGTGCTGTCTTCTGGCCGGGCTGGGCCAGGGGTCTTCGAGATGCATCCTCCACAAGGCAGGGCCATGCAAGCCCCATCCTGAGCTCCCACTCCCACTGGGCCCCCCTATCCTCCTGGTGCTAATTTGGGGACCTTAGGGGACTGCCCCTGGCCCCTTCTCCAGCCTGCTTGGACCAGGGTCCCGGGTATCCCCTACCATACACCACAGAGATTGGGCCCATCGCCGGCTCTGCTGGGCTTGGCGCATTCCAGGCAGTGGAGGAGGGCACCCCGCTCGCCTGGGACAGGGAGCTTCCCCTGGATTGCAGCTGGAGACCTCCATTTGCTGCCCAGCCTGATGTGCACCTGCCTCCCCCACACTGGAAGGGGTGAGAGGTGGGGGGCTCCCCTCCTGGGGGTAGCTGACACCAAGATGTACAGACACATCTCCTTGGTTGCAGCCACACTTGTCCCCAGAGGCACATTCGTGCACATGCTCACAGGCCCTCTTGTGTGTGGGCTGCGGATGACCAGGCCCCATCTTGGCCCCTCCCCTAGGGGCCTGCAGCCTGGTGCCCACGGCCCAGGCTCCTCCCCACCTCAGAAGGGTGGGTGCAGAGCCCGCTCTGGATGGCAGCCTGGGTCCCCATCTCAGCTCCGCCCCTGGGTGGCTGGGATGAGAGGTCCTCTCTGAGGTGACCTGAGCAGCGGCCGTGGGACCCCTCTTTCTCCTCGAGTTCACCCGAGTCCTCGAGCCGTGAGCCTCCGCTAAAGTGCCCTTGCTGCCCCCCTCTGCTTTCAATGTGTGATGAGGCCCCATGTTCTTGACTTTCCCAGAGAAGCAAATAAACAGTGTGAACAGCCCCAGGGCTGGAATTCTTGAGTTTCACCTGGGCGGGGAGGGTGCGGCCAGGCCAGAGGTTGGGGCCCTACCCAGGCAAGGCGGTCCAGCCTTAAAAGGAGCCTGGTAGAGCCCAGGGGAACTGGTGTCTCCCGTCTGCGCCTCTGCACCCATCAGACTCACGCCAGTGTGGTGGGTAGGGGTGTTGGTGGAGTCCCCGCCTGCACCTGTGTGGCACCTGGGCCGGTAAGGCCTGGAGGTAAGGGGGTTGCTTCCCATGGCGCGACTTGGCTTCTGTTTTCTTGGGGCCCTCAGGTTCCACACCTGCCCACCCCACCTTGGTTGTGAGGCTGCTCCTTGCTGGGCTCGCAGTACCCCAGGGACAGGCACCCTCAAGCTTGGCAGAGAAGCTGGTTCCTGGCAAACGGGTGGGGACATGGGGCAGAAGCTGCTGGCCCCGCTTCTCTCACTACATAATCTGGGTAGGAGTGGCCACCCCTTCTGGGCCTTGGCTTGCCGACCTGTACAGCGACTGTGTGAGCCCTGCGGGGGAGGTTGCCCCAGCCTGGGATCAGGAGTGCCCCGGCATGTGGGGTGATCCAGTCTCCACCCTTCCCCCACACTGCGAGCAGCCCTGCCAGACTCGCAGCTGGAGGCACATGGGATGGAAGAAGAGACTGAGGTTCAGAGGGGCCCCACAGCTGGCCAAGGGGCAGGTCAGGACAGAGATTCCCATCCCCCACTGCCCGCCACCCCAGCCAGGAACAGAAGCCCAGCCCACTGTGTACCCTTCCCTGTGGACCAACCACAGCACCTGGTGGGCTGATTCTCCAGCAGGCTCAGGGCCCCTGTGGTGCGAGCAGGTCCTCTGCACCTCAGCCGTGTGCTGGGAACACCTGCCTCCACCTGGAGCCTCAGTGTGCCTGGGCCCCAACCATCCCAAAGCTTTCTGACACCTTTATGTCCTCATTTGGCCCTTTATTGGAAGTGGGCTGGGGGGCGTCCCCCCATCCTGTGATGTCCCCCACTTCCTGGAGGAAGAAATGAGCTCAGAGTGGTTAAGTGGGATTTGAATTTAAACCCAGCTGAATCCCCAAAGACTAGGACGCTGGGCTGGTTCCAGTAAGGATCTCTCAGAAGAAATGGCCCCAGAGTGTGGGCTGAGCCAGGTGGCCTGGGTGGGTGTTTGGACTTGGACCTGCCTCTGAGGAACAGCAGCTGGCTCGTGGACCAGCCCTGTGACCTCGGGAGACAGATGGACCCTCTCTGAGCGATGCTGGGAGGCGGTGGGGAGGCCCAGAGGGTTTAGCGGTGAGTTCTGGCTCGGGCTTTGTGGGCCGGGGCCCTGGGTGCCAGGGGGCAGTGCAGCGTGGCGCAGCAGCCACCCTCCCTCTGCAGCGGTGTCGTCTTTCTCTTCCTCCTCTGAACTTTGTTTCTGGAGCCCAGGTGGGGCCTGGGAGGAGGGGGTGCACCTGCTTCCCGGGGTGGGGCCCTGTTCCCTAGTAACCTGGGCCAGGGCGGGGCTGGGAGGCCTCTGTGCCAGCCAGGGAGCCAGAGCCCGGCTTGGAGTCTGTGGGGCTGAGAGCGCAGGTGAGGCTGGGGCAAAGGAGGGTGGGATGGACACTAAGGTGGGGGCTGGGGAGCGGGGGTCCTGCTTGGGTGGGGAGCTCTGCTTTTGGCATGGGGGTTTGTGTGTCAGCGGCACCTTCTGACCCCAGTGGGTCCCTCCCGGTACAGGGAGGAAGTCCTTATCCTCACCCCAGCCACCTCTGGGTTCAGTGGGCTTCCAGGGACTGGGGGTCCTCCCCTCGCTCTGAGCCCCCTGGCTGGATCGGAGGCTGGTCTATGTCCTTCCCATGCTGCCCCTGCCCAGGGGAGCAGAGGCCGGTCCCTGAGCTTTACCAGGGGCCCAGTCTCTACCCTCGTCTTCAGGACCCCCAATCCGTTGGCCTTGAACCCTGACCCTCTAAGGAAGGGGCCTGATCACATCCCTGGGGCCAGAGGCAGAGCTCACCCCTGCTGATTCTGGGAATTCGGGGGTTTCTGGGGAGACGCTTAGCACCAGCCAGCGGCTTGCTTGGGGAGGGCTTGAGCAGCCTACGACACCCCCTTCCATTGGGCTGGGGTCTGATTGGGGCTCATTGGAGGGGGTGAGGTGGTCTCAGCATGAGGGGGAGTGTCCAGCCTCAGAGAGGGCGGCTGGAATCCCGTGGGGGTGGGGCAGAGACTCGGCCCAGAATCCAGGTGTGTTAAGGGGCCCTGCTACCAGGGTCTTGGGGACTGTAGCCCAGAGGGGACAGAAGAGGAACCCCAAGAGCCTGTCCCTGCTGTGTGACTGGCCCTGTCTGAGCCTCAGGCCCCTCCAGCAGGCCTTTGCCCGAGGGCAGGAGGCCAGTTGCAGTGATGAGGAAGCAGGTATGTGGCCCAGGGGCCATAAACCCAGTTTCAGTTTTGGTATCAAGAGGGTACAGAGTTGGTACTGGGGAGGAGCAATCCGGGGGAGCTTCCTGGAGGAGGAGGTAACTGCCTAGCTTCAGAACCTGTTGCTCTGTCACTCCCTGTGTGACCCCTCTCAGGGCCTTGGTTTCCTCTGCTTCATGTTGGGCACAGAATGGTCCCCAGGTCGCAGGCTCTTGTGAGAGGCCAACAAAGTGCTGGCATGAGATGCCCAGTTGGGAGGAGCCACTCGAGGAGTTGGAAGGCTTTGATTACTAGTACAACTCATTTGCACAGTTTGTGAGACCAGGAAGGCGGTTTCTTCTCCAGTGTGGAGAAGAATGAACTTGAATAAACTCTAACCCTGGCGGTTTCTCCTGGTTCCTCCCCAGGCCCTGATGTGGAGTTAGCACAGTCCCACCTTACAGACTGAGGCTTGGCGAGGGAGTGCCTGCCCCCAGGTCACTCTGAGATCAGTGGTAGATCCAGGGTTTAAAAATTAAAAGCATCAGCCACTGCTATAAAAGCATTTATCTGGTGCCTACCGCATACCAGGCTGAACCTGCATGGCGGCAGCCTGTCGTGGTGGCAGCCGCGTACTCTGGACCTACCTACCATCCAGAGGGACATTGGGGTTGGTGGGAAACTGGGGGAGACTTGCCTAAGGACACAGGCAAAGAGGGACCCCACCCTGCTGGCCTCAGTGCATCACCCAGAAGGAATGGGCTGAGGAGGGATGTGTCCCCCGCCCTGCCCCACCCACCAGGAGACCCAACACCCTCTGGGAGTGCAGTTCTTTTTCCTGGAGTTAATGTCCCCTGTGGCTTATATATCCTTCTGGGTGAGGCTCTGCCCACTCACTAAGCAAACATTTCTGCATCAGCCCCACCATGCCTGCACTCTCCTGCATTCCCCAGGAGTTCAGGGCGTGGGGACCAGACCTGCCCTCCTAGGTGGGCTGGGGCTAGGGGGGAAGCCTGGAGGGGCAGCCGGCTCTCTGCTTGAATGAACTCTAACCCTGGCCCCTGGGCACGCGGAGTGAGTCAGGCAGCCTTTATTAAGCATTTGCTGTGTACCAGACTCTGGGCTACTGGGAGAGGTGCTCACCTGGGCCCCTGGGAGGGAGGGAGGCCCCGGGAGAGAGCTGATGGCTTGCAGTGGGAGGTGACAGGCCTTAAACAATCTTCTCCTTGCAAAGATGTATAAACACCCGGCCACTCTCAAGTCTTTGGGATAGAGGCTCAGCCCTCTTGGCTAGGACTTATTACCTAAGTCGGCTTGTTTTTAAATATTTTTTTCCTAGTTATAGTTTCAATATTTGAAAGATTGCATGATAAGAGTGAGTTGATTGTAGCATGGATACCCATGATTGATTTTAGGTTGCTGTGTGTCACTTTTCCAGCTCAGGGAGGGTCTGCAGTTTTCTTTTAAAACCACATTTCACTTTCACAAGCAAGTTGGTGTAAAAAGGCAGCGATGTACCCAGTAGCCTTGGTGGCATCAGGGGGCTGAGGATGGGGACAAGGGCTGCTTGAGGAGTTGAGAACAGCTTAGCTTCCTTTCCTCAGCTGTACTGGGCCGGGTACACATGGGATACTCAGGCCACAGGCTCCAAGGTTGGAGACAGTCTGGAGGGGCTTCCTGGAGGAGCTCTCTGGACTGCAGCTAAGGAGACTGTGGAAGAGCAGAAACCAAGGTCCTCCCAGCAGAGGGAGGAGGAAAGGGTCAGATTTGGGGTCTGGTGCCTGTAGAGTTCGTGGATTTGGGTTGAGGTAGTGGCCTTGAGTGGCCTGGGCAGGTGTGAAGACTGCAGCCTGGAGATGCCAGGAGTCGTGGAGGTATGAGAGCAGCTACCTGGCCTCCACAAAGGCTCCTGGAGACGTGCTCAGAGGGAGCCCCAACTCCTGGTGGGGCTGGGCCTCCTGGGGCACTGGGTCAGAGTTTTGCCTGGCCCTGAGGGACAAGGCCCAAGGTACTCCTTAGCTGGGCCAAGTTTTATGGTGCCGAGGCCACAATCATCTGAATGGGACAAGGTGTCCCTCTGGGCAAGTTCAAGGAGAGAGCCAGATATGGGATTCTCTGTCTAATCACACCCTTCTCTGGGCCTCAGTTTCCCCACTTGACATCCCTCAGTGAGAGGTGGGGCCATCTGTAAATGTCAGATGAAACAAAGAATCACAGAAGGAACCTCAAGATGTGTGTACCCTTAGAGAGAGTTTGTCGGGGGGTAGCCCCCCCTGGGTCTGGACACAGTGAGCTGGCACCCAACAGGGTATGCAGTGTCTGGGAGAAGAGGTGGGAGGGGTGCCTGCAAATGTTAGACACACAGGGGGTGAGTTGTTAATCAGTACAGGGGCCCCCAGGGATTCAGGTGTGGCTGGATCCAGGAGCTGAAACAATGTTTTTAGGGTGCTGTGTTGCAGTTGGGGGTGCTCTTAAGCAAGGTCTGTCCTCAAGGGCAAATATGGCCCCCCAACAGTTCTGTCTCATCCTATCAGCCCCACAGGCCCAATGAGGAAGAGGGTCCAATTTTCCACTTTAATTGCAAAGTCCCAGAGTTTAATGTCATTAGCCAGGTTGGGTCACATGTCCATCCCTGGAGGTCCAAATAACAGAGGTCCAAATATAGAATGCTCTGATTTGGCAGGGCTGAGTCACTTACCCATCCCTGAGCCAATCACAGAGGCCACTTGGCCAGGACTTTGTCCTTAGAGGGAGAGGGACTACAGCTCTCCCAAGTTCTCTGACCTGGTAATCCACACATCCTTCTCCTCCTTCAGTGAGCCCAGATCATCTCCACCCTGGGAGCCTGTGGTGCGCAGAGACCTCCCTCCGAACATGGACCGAGTTACCAGATATCCCATCTTCGGCATCCCTCACTCATCCCGCATGGCCGGTGTGGCCTTTGATGGTGACACCAGCTACACATTTGAGCTGGTGGGCGTGGGCCCCATGGCCAGTGTCTGGAGCCAGGACGAGACACCAGCATGGCCCACTGACCATGAGGCCTCCCTGGAAATGACACGGACTGGGACGTCCCACAGCCTGTGTGTCTTCCCTGGCCAGACGGCCCCATGGCCACCCTGCCCCCAGGGTAATGAGGATGAGGAGGTGAAGGCCTACCACCTGGAATCCAGGGACACCCCACCCTGGCAGCCACAGAACCTGGAGCGGGAGCGCCAGGCAGTCATTCAGGGCCAGGCCGTCAGGAAGAGTGGCACAGTGGCCACGCTCCATGGTGCCCCTGACCACAGGGAGCCCGGGGGCCCCAGCCAACCACAGTCCATGCCCCTGGAGGAGAACGAGATAGACAGGGAGCAGATCAACTTCCTGGCAGCCAGGCGGCAGTTCCTGAACCTGGAGCAGGCGAACCCCCAACCTGGAGCAGCCCACGCCAATGCAAGGGTTCTCCGGAGCCCCCAATCCAGGGTGGCCCATGCAAAAACAGGGGTCTCTCGAAACGCCCCACCTGGGGTGGCCCACGTGAATTCAGAGGTTCCTCAGAGCCCCCAACCTAAAGTGGCCCATGTAAATGCAGTGGCCTCTCAGAATTCCCCACCCGGGACCAGTCAGGCCTCTAAGGCCCTTAGCAGGCCACCCCTGGCCAATGGGTATGTCCTCCCAGTCAAACCCCAGGTGAAGGAGGTGGTCACAGAAGAGAAGAGGGTTCACCCTTTGCCCACCAGGTCTGTTGCCCAAGCCCTGCAGGACCCCAGTTCCTGGTCCAGAGAAAAGTCCCCAGAGCCCCTCAAGGAGACGCCCATTGAGCGGGAGATCCGACTGGCCCAGGAGAGGGAGGCAGACCTCCGAGAGCAGAGGGGGCTTCAGCGGGCAGCCAGCCACCAGGAGCTGGTGGAGATCCCAGCCAGGCTCCTGCTGAGCAAGGTGAGCCTGGCTGCAGCACCACGGCGGGACAGGGGCCGTCCATCACTCTACGTACAGCGGGACATTGCTCAGGAGTCACGGCGTGAGGAGGATCACCGGCGGGAGGGGCTGCAGGCGGGCCGGGCATCCACACCTGACTGGTCCTCCGAAGGACCCCAGCCCAGACTCCGAAGAGTTCACAGCTCAGACTCCATCCTCAGCCCAACCCTGGACGCCCATGCGGCCAGCCCGACCCCAGAGGTGAGGAAGGTGAGCCGTATCCCACCTGATGCCTACCAACCGTACCTGAGCCCTGGGATGCCCCCAGGAGAGTCCCCTGCCTCCCACGCCTACCGCAGGCCCAGCAACCTCTCAGCAGATGAAGCCAGGCCAATGGGCTCTCCCAAGGCCGCAGGGTCTCAGAGACGTCCCTCAGAATCCTCTGCAAAGCCCTCAGGCATGAAGCAGGAGCCCCCCTGGAGACCCCTGCATGCCAGCAGGGGTGTCCTGAGACAGGAGTACTTCCATCTGCGGCCCCTGCGGTTCAGAGTCCCGGATGAACCTGAGAGAGCTGAGGCCCCTCGAGTTTGGGGCTGGGAGGTGGCAGGGGCCCCAGCACTGAGGCTACAGAAGTCCCAGTCATCTGAGCTGCTGGAGAGGGAAGTGGAGAATGTCCTGCGACGGGAGCGGGAGATGGCTGAGGAGCGGCGGAGTGCTCTGTACCCTGAGGTCTTCTCGGATGAGTGCTGTGACCACAACTCTCGGAGCTCCTCCCGCACATCCAGTGAGAACGGGTCCTGGGAAAGGCTGCTTTGTGCAGAGTCTCAGAGGAGGGTGGCAGGAGGAGTATGAGGGTGCCAGGAGAGGGTGAGGGTGGGGGAATGTCTGGGGGACTTCATCCATTACCTGGGTTGACTGGTCTGTCCATTTGTCTATCTGCTGAAGCAATAGATTTTGGAGAAACTTTGCCTTGAGTTTTTTGCTTTATGGATTTGGAGACTTTGTTGTTAGGTGCATAGAGGTTTACAGATGTTCTAGCCTCTCAATCAATTGATCCTTTTTGTCCATGTGAACTGCCCCCACCCCGTGTCACTTTCTAGTGTTTTTCTCCTTGCATGGTCAGCCCATCTGTCGATCCAGTTTCTCCTGACTGGCTATTCTGATCTGATCTACCAGTTTTCCCAACCAGCTGTCTGCTCTGTCTGTCTGTCCATTCACTCATCTCCTTAACTGGTCCAGCCTCTCAGCCAGAATCTGTGTCTCTTGGGCTGAGTCCTCACAGATATTATGCCCTCAGGAGACTCTAAGACCCTCCGTGATGCCCTTTCATTCCTCTCCCCTCCCCCATCCCCACCAGGCATCACAGGCAGCTACTCAGTGTCTGAGTCACACTATTTCACCCCCATCCACCTGCACTCGGACCTGGTGTGGGCGGTGGAGGCCCCAGCCGAGGATGCTCTCCAGCAGAGAAAGAAGAAGGAACAGTGGGTGAGTCTTGAGTTCTGCCACCCCGCTGGAGGCCTGGCTGAGGTCTGACTCCCCATTAGGGGTGGAGAAGTTTGGGCAAGGTGCACAGTGGATAAACCAAGTTTCTCTTCATGTCTGGGCTGTATAAGCAGAGTCCCCACCATGAGGTTGTTCCCCCTGAGCCAAAAGGCTGAGGATGAGCTCTGCTTGGAGGAGAGCAGTGGCAGTGTATCAAAATGATCCTTATTATTTTCATGTGTTTATTACCATCAACATAATTTCTGATTATTATTCACATCATATGATGGATGTCTCAGGGCTCTGCAAGCACCGTGCCTTTAACATCTGGACGGATTTTTGTTTCCCTCTTGTTGAGAAAGCCATACTTACATGTGCCCAGGGTCATACAGGGCTTCCTAAGTGGCGCTAGTGGTAAAGAACCCGCCTGCCAATGCAGGAGACATAAGAAATGCAGGTTGGATCCCTGGGTTGGGAAGATCCCTCGGAGGAGGGCGTGGCAACCCACTCTGATTTTTCTTTTTTTTAGTTCTACCAGTTTATTGCTATCAACCCATCTCCCTCCACCCTCATGCACATGTGCTCAGTCATGTAACCCCGTGGACTGCAGCCTGCCAGGCTCCTCTGTCCATGGACTTTTCCAGGCAAGAATACTGGATGGGTTGCCATTTCCTTTTCCACCACTCCAATATTTTTGCCTGGAAAATCTTGGACAAAGGAGCCTAGTGGGCTACAGTCCATAGCATCACAAAGAGTTGAACATGACTGAGTGACTAAGCACCCACGCAATGTCATATAGCCCGAGTTCCCAAGCCAGTGCTTGAACCTAGGCCTGACTCCAAACCCTACATTAGTAACCGTGAGGCTGTCTCCTCTCTGGACAGGAACTGTTACACTACAAAGAATAACACCCTCTCCAGCCTTGCCCATGTGGTGCTCACAGTCTTGCCTAGTGGTTTGGGGCAGAGTGGAGCCTGGGGACCTGGGTTCAAGTCCCAGTCCTGCTGCTTGCTGACTATGTGATGGGCAAGACTCTGCCCTTCTCTGACCCTCAGTCTCCTTCCCTGTGAAATGAGTATGATAATAAGAACGTCCCCCTTCGAACCTTAGAGCAGGGCTGGCCACAGCAAGAGCTCTGCAAATGTCAGCTGTCTTTGTTATGATGATGTTTACAAAGAGAAAACAGTTGCAAATGATGGGCAATGCTTCAATGAGGGGGACAACATAGGGAACAGCACAGTGGGTGGTTTTGAGTTTGGGGTGATTGAGGAACACTTGGGGGACCAGAGTGGGCAGGGAAGGCCTTCCCTTCTGCCCCAAATGTGACTGTGCATCGAGTCCAGTGGGGAGGGCTGGAAGGCCCCGGGGACTAACATGTGTTCCTTTCCTATAGTATGCCGGCATCAATCCCTTGGATGATGTCAACTCAGAGGTGAGTGTGCTCCTGGGGTGAGGACCTGGGCCTTCCTCCCCTCCCCCTGCATCAGTGCCCCCTGTCCCCTGGCATCAGGGTCATGGGAAGCCTCTCTTCTGGGTGTGGGTACTTGCCCTGGTATCTTCTTGATTGGTAGTGTCTGCCTGAGGTGGACTTTTCTGTGATCTGCTTTTGATGCCTGCCATAGCCAGACTGTGGACAGAGGGTCCACCTGCTGCCTTTTGAGGAGATGGTTTTGGGGCAGGCTTCGCCTAAGACAGGGATATTTTCTTTGAGGGAGGGGTCCACCTGAGAGTGTATAGAAGGTCACCTACCTCAGTGGTTTCGTGGAATACATTTGTGACCCTCTCTGCATGCAATGCAGGAAACTTGAGTTTGATCCCTGGGTTGGGAAGATCCCCTGGAGAAGGGAATGGCAACCCACTTCAGTGTTCTTGCCTGAAGAATCCCACAGACAGAGGAGTCTGTCAGGCTACAGTCCATGGAATCACAAAGAGTCTGACATGACTGAGCAACTAAGACTTTCACTTTCATTTTGATCTGAGTCCACAATGCCAGGCCCGGGCATTTCCCTCCTGTGGGGTTCATCATGAGTTAGCACATTCCTTTGCACTGTTACTAGGAGTGGAGGGTCTGAAACAGGAGGTGGCGGTCCTATTCTAACCGTTCTCCAGGCCTCTCCTAGGGGTTAGCAGTCGGGGGAGATGTTTGGGGGTTTAGAGCCCAGAGGAAAGTCCATGCCTCCTTTTTGCAGATTCTAGAGGCCACACGGGTGACCCGACACAGGAATGCCATGGCAGAGCGCTGGGAAGCCGGGATCTACGCCAGCGAGGATGAGGACTGAGCCTGGGCCGGCGCTGCCTTGGCCCTGGGGAGCTGCTGAGTCCCTGCCTTAGGACCTAGATCCCCATTTAAACCCACACCCAAGAACTACACGTCTCCTGCTGACAGTCCCAAGGGTGGATGCATTTGTGGGGTGTGGGGTTTCTGCCCCATTTTCATTTTCCTGGAGAAATTGCTGTGCTTTTGGATGACTCCTTCTGCTCCTGGGACTTTGACAAATGCTCTTGAGTTCCAGGAGGAAAGAGACCAGTCCCCTCACCTCCTGATATAATTATTACGGCTGGTCTGAGAGGGGAGACACCCTAACCCTTTTCCCTCTGGGAAGTCCCAAACTGACAGGGGAGACCTGCCTGGCTCCAGCCCTCGGAAACCTCCAGTCTGAGGGAGGAGGCCTGAGCACCCCAATCCGAGGGTCTCGTGGCCCCCTCCGCAGCACACCCAGCGCAGCTCTGATGTTATGGGATCCCATGGGGACAGCGCCCCAGCCGAGGGCATTGAAAAGTGCTCGATTTAAGGGCTTCTGTCCTACCTGAAATAAAGCAGCTGCTGGGGTCCCTGCCTGGAGTGGGCGTGCCCTGAGCCTCTGCCTGCTTCACTTCTCCAGGTGACATCACTGCCCCCACCATTTCACCTCCCCAGTGTGAGGCATACAGAAGGTGCTCAAGTAGTGCTTGTTCATGAGTGACTGTTCAGTTCTCCCACGTCACCTAGTCAGTCACTGTCGGAGCACTTATTCAGCGCCAGCTGGGTCCCCAGTCCCTCTGGCTCCAGGGGCGGTGGTTGGAGAGGGGTCATTATTAGGCTCTGAACATATACCACAGGCACCACTCCTGCAGATTAGATCATTCCCGGGAATCACCTGGTAGTGCTGACCCTTGTGTGGCTGGGGGCCCCTTTGCCCACCCTGCTTCGATTTCCTCCATGCATGGAGGGTGGTGATGGGACCTCTTCCACTCCCCCAACCTGGACCTCAGGGGTGAAAACTCAGTACCTGTGCCTGGACCCCAGAGGGACCCCAACAGCAGCCCCTCCCCCTCTGACCTGAACCCCCAGGCTCCAGACTAGTAGCAGCTGGGGATGCCCACCCGCTGGGTCTGTCCCCACCCGCTGCCCGCCCCCACCCCACGGCCCGCGCCCCCTTCCAAGACAGGGAAGCCGCCTCAGCTCTTCTGAGAGCTATTCTTGAGAGCGGCCCACGTGGGGCGGGGAGGCGGTGCACCCAAAATAGCTGAGGCTGCGGGGGAGGGCGTCCCTGGGGGGTGAGGTCGAGAGGGGCTGCCGCGGGCAGAACAGATCTGCTGAGGGAGGGCCCCCCTGTCCTCAGGGGGGCCCCAGTCTAGGAAGGAGGCAGTGTCTGTATTCAGGGGGATGCGTCTGATGGAGGAGGGGACTTGTCCTCAGGGGGACCCCAGTCTAGGGAGGAGGCAGGGCCTGTGTCTAGGGGACCCCAGCCTGAGGGAGGAGGGGCCTGTGTCCTGCAGGAGCACTGGATCTGGCAGCATGCCTTCTGCCTGGTCCAAGGTCCGCTTTTCTCTGGGGTTCTCACTGTTCTGTTCCAGCCCCAGGAACCAAATGTGCCCCCACCCCAGCCTTTTAGGAAGGCAGTTTTGGAGTCTTGAATACAACCTGGGCCTCACCGGCTCTTCCCTCATCTCCTACCACATCTGCTCCTCCTCCACCCCGGTGCCTACTGGCTGCTCCCCCTGGTCCCCCTTCTCTGAGGATGCCAGTCTCCGGGGGTGATTGGAACTAGCAGGAACAGAGGGCTTAGACCAGCACAGCTTGGTTTTCTGACAGTCCTGAGGTCAGGAGTCCGGCTCAGGCCTCACGGGGCTGAATCCAGGTGTGGGCAGAGCTGGTCCCTCTGGAGGCTCCCGGGGAGCACCGTCTCCCTTTTCCAGCTTCTAGAGGCAGCACATCCCTGGCTCGTGGCCCTTCCCTCTATCCTTACAGTCGGCAGCGCAGCTTCTGTCTCTCTGCCTCTGACCTTACCCCTCCCTCTTATAAGGACCATGTGTGATGACACTGGGTCCGCTGGAAAGCCAGGGTCGTCCGAATCTCAGGGGCCTTAAATTAATCCCTCCTGAAAAGTCCCCTCTGCCCTATGAGGTGACACGGCCACAGGCCTCAGGACCAGGATGGGGACATCTTTGGGGCTGTTACTCTGCTGACCAGACACAGAAGGACACACACTGTCTGATTCCATTCACAGGAGGTCCCTGGAGGAGTCAAGTCCGCAGAGACAGGAAGTAGATGGTGGGGCCAGGGGGTGGGGGAGGGAATGGAGAGTCATTGTTTCATGGGGACAGAGTTTCAGTTTAAGAGGACCGGAAAATACTGGAGATGACGGTGGGCTGGTTACACAACAGTGTGAATGTGCTTAACGCCAATGAGCTGTGCTTTTATGTTATGTGTATTTCACCACAGTTATTTTAAAAAGAGAAAGAAAAAAAAAAGTGTTGTCTCTCTCAAAGGCCTCAGAAGGACCTTGGAAAAGATCCAAGAATGATGCATTTACTGGCTTAAAACCTGAGGAGTGTCCTGAAAAGGGCACTGTCCTTGAAATTCTCGGTTCACCCTCACGGCACATTTCAGGAGGCCAGTGGGAAGGTCTCGTTTTTTTGATGGTTCACTTTTGCTTAATTCTTCTCACTGGGCTGTGCCCTCGGGGAAGGGAGGGAGAACTCTATTCACCTGCCAGGCTGCCTTGTCCCACAGGGGCTTGGCAAGAGGTTTTTTTGTTTTTTCTGGTGAGAGGTTTCAGTGAAGTCTTAGTGCAATTCCCAGCGGAGGGAGGGTCTGTCTGGATGGAGGACAAAGTGGAGACAGAGGCTGCGTCCGCAGGTCCCTGCTCTCTCTTTCCTGGTTTTCTCCCAGATGGAGGTATGTGATCTGGGGAGGGAGGGAGTTTTCTCAAAGGCCATTAGAAAGGCTGAAACATAAGCCTGTTTCCAGCCGAAAAGCCAGAACCTTTCCTCGCTCTCAGCATTTTTCACCTTCTCCTTTGGCGGTGTTGCTCTTATTCCATTAACTCCTGCAGGACCACGTGGGGATCAGGATCCAGGAGCTGGGCTGGGACTGTGGCTCTGGGTTCTGGTGTGCCTCTGTCACTATCACTCCCTATGCACATCCGTCAGCTTTTGCTGTGTGACAACCATCCCTCTGTGCTCCGATAGCAGCTGCTATGCTCAGGATTCTGTGGCCAGCTGCGGGATTGCTGCTGGGTCTGGGGGACCCCCAGCCACACATCCGTTGGCCTGGGTGGCAAGGGGAGGGCTGTGAGATAACATTCAGATGCCCAGTTCTATTGAAAATCAAGCCAACCATAAATGACGTTTCCAGTATAAGTATATCCCATGCAATATTTGGGACATTCTTATGCTAAGTAGCATAAGCATTAGATGGCATCACCGACCCAGTGGACATGAGTTTGAGCAAATTCCAGGATATGGTGAAGGACAGGGAAGCCTGGCGTGCTGCAGACCATGGGGTCACAAAGAGTCGGACACAACTTAGTGACTAAACAACAACAGCAATATGCTAAATAAAAAATCACACACTGTCTATATGAAGGTATGGATAGCCTGGGTTTGTAATTTGTGGAATCTGTGGCCCTGGACAGGGTGCCACAGCCAGGTCTTGTCAGGCTCATCCCCAAGGAGCTTGCTCACAGGAGTCTTGGGCACAACAGGAGAGGTTCCAAGGCACAGATGCTTGGGTGCTCGTGTCAGTCTGGGCGCTGTCCCTCCAGTGGTGCCAGGGGTGTGGCCAGCCCTGAGTCAGGACAGACGGGGACTGCCAGGCTGGGTGGTGACCAGCACTTCATCCACCTGGGAGAGCAGGTGCGCCTGACATCGTCCTGCCCCTTGGAGGTGATGGGCACCATGTACTGGACTGAAAAGTGTGTGGACACCCAGCCCTGTGGCTTAAGGTCCAGCTCTGAGGCTTGGGGAGCCCACATGCCGCAACTTCTGAAGCCCGTGTGCTCTAGAGCCTGTCCTCCACGACAAGAGAAGCCACCGCAGTGAGAAGCCCACACACCGCAACACAGAGTAGCCCACGCTGACCACCACAGCTAGGGAAAGCCTGTGTGCAACAAAAGCCTAGTGCAGCCAAGACAAAAAAATGGCCCACATTAAAAAAAAAAATCTAAAAACGAAATTTAAAAAGTAAAAACACCCATTATCTCTACACAGTTTCTGAGCATTGGAAGGCCAGCTCAGTGGGGCTGGGTCCTCAGCTCAGGGTCCCACCAGGCTGCAATTGATGTGTTGGATGCATTCTCATCTGAAGGCATTTTTTCCAGGCCCCTTTTTTGGGTACTGGCAGAAATGTTTTACATTTGTAGGACTAAGGTCCCAGTATTATTGCTGGCCACCCCCAAGTCTTTGCCACATGGTCCCTCCACCAGCAGGTCATTATGTGGATATTTGCTGCTCCCAGGCCTTCAGGAAAGACTCACCCGATTAGGCCAGGCCCACCCAGGGTGATAGCTCTTTCAATCAACTTGAGGTCAGCTGATTTGGGGACCTTAATCATACTTGAAGAAGCTCATTACCTTTACCAAATAACGTTCCACCCACACTCAAGGAGATTATTCAGGGCGTGCACACAGGGGCCAGAATCATGGGGACAACTCAAAGAGTTCTGGCCATTTTGTGGGGACCTAGCATAGGGTTGAGGGCATGGGATCTAATGGGAAAGGCTGGGTCTGAACTTCATCCCCAGTTTGAACCTCACCCTCATCAAGTTACCATGAGTAAACCGGCCTCTTCCAGTAAAAACTAGTCTCCCTTCCAGTAAAGGTGAGGTAACCCATTCACCCACAGGCCTCGGGGGCCCATGAACGAGGGGTTTGGCAGTTCTTAACCCTTCAGGTCTCAAACTGAATGGCAGAGGGGCAGATTTAGAATAGAGGCCTCTCTTGGTCTCGATGTTTACATCCTTTTTTCTCTCTCTTTTAAAAGATTTGCTAATATTTAAAAATCAGGAAATTTTTATAAAAATCTGGATTTCTCACTTTTCTTGAGAAAGCTGAGCATGGCTGTGGCTGGGCAGCTCCCAGCAGATCCTGTGGGGAGAACCATCCCTCAGGTTTCACCACATTTCCCTTCTGCAAGAGAAGTGAGGAAACTATAATTGGATAAAAATTAGCGAGGGCAGTGCTGAGAGCAGTTTCTTTAAAAATAAACCCTCCTTTGCATCTTTTTTAACTTTCCATGCCCGCCACGCTCCCCCACCTCCATCTGCCTCTCAGACAGGCTGATGCCTGGACCCAATAGCATATTTCCAGGCAGCGCCTTCTGTCGTTGTTCAGTCGCTCAGTCGTATCGGACTCTCTGCGACCCCAAGGACTGCAGCACACCAGGCTTCCTGTCCTTCACCATTTCCTGGGGTTTGCACAAACTCAGGTCCACTGAGCCATCCAACCATCTCATCCTCTGTCTCCCCCTTCTCTTTATGCTTTCAACCTTTCCCAGCATCAGAGTGTTTTCCAATGAGTTGGCTGTTCACATCAAGTGGCCAAAGTATTGGAGCTTCAGCTTCAGCATCAGTCCTCCCAGTGGGTATTCAGCATTGATTTTCTTTAGGAGTGCCCTCTAGTGGGACTGAATTTGGGGATAAAAACAGGGTCAGAGCTCTGAGGTTATTTGCGGGGTCCTGTGCCCCAGTTTTCAAAGGTGGTTGCTGCTGTGGATTAGATTCATGTCTAATGAAAACTCAGAATATGACCTCACCTGGGGACTGGTCCGACTAGTCAGGGATCTTTGGATTGCAAGAAAAAAAAGGTTGAAGCAAACTTTACTCAAATGGGCTTTGGTGATACTTGGATTTACTGGTTCACATAAATGAATAGTCAAAGTAGGACAGCTGCAGGCTCAGCTGGTTCCAGCCCCCAAACAGGGTATTCTTCTCCTCTGAGAGCCCCAGATTCAAGACCCAGCTCTGCCAGCCTCAGTTTCCTCATCTATAAGGAGATTCTGGTGCCTCAGATAGTAAAGAATCTGCCTGCCAATGCGGGAGACCTGGGTTTGATCCCTGGGTTGGGAGGATCCCCTGGAGAAGGGAATGGCAACCCACTTCAGTATTCTTGCCTGGAGAATCCCATGGACAAAGGAGCCTGGTAGGTCACAAAGAGTTGGACACAACTGAGCGACTAATGCTTTCAAGTAGTCTCGCTGACCCTCCCATAGGTGGGTGGTTATGAGGGTTACCAGGCAGCTGACACACAATCAGGGCTGCATAAATAAATGTTGGCTCTTGTTGCTACTGACCAGGTAAATAAAGGAATCCTCACCAATCAGGGACTCAGATGCAACTTCCTGGATCAAGGCTGAAGGGAGCAAATGCATGCTACCACGAGAGGGCAGCAAAACATTAACTAAGTAGCACCTAAAGGAAATGAACCCTGAATATTCACTGGAAGGACTGAAGATGCTCAAGTAGAAGTTCCAATATTTTGACCACGACTCATTGAAAGAGACCCTGATGCTGGGAAAGATTGAAGGCAGGAAGAGAGGGGGTGACAGAGAATGAGATGGTTGGATGGCATCACCGAGCCAATGGACGTGAGTTTGAGCAAGCTCTGGGAGTTGGTGATGAACAGGGAAGCCTGGCGTGCTAGTCAATGAGGTCAGACACAACTGAGCAACTGAACAAGCAGCACCAGTTCTCATCCAGCATGAGAAAGCTACCTCCCTACTCCTCAAATTGACTGGCGTTTTCCCAGAACATCTTGAGGGCCCAGACTGGAGAAAATGCAGCATCCCCAAGACCACGCCCACCCTGTCCCTATTCTCCACCACAACCCAGAGAACCCCCTAGGCTGGTGAAGGTAAGAAGGAGTAGGGTAGTGTGGAGGCAGCAGCACTGAGCGATGTTAGAGGAAACTATTTGCCTTCTAGATGTGATTTTATGTATTTTAAAAATCTATTAATTTTTTCCCAGAACAAAGTAGTTGAAAAAAAGCCAAAAAAAAAAAAAAAAAAAGAAAGGTAGGTATATTAAAATGGCATTATTTTAGGCTTAAATACATACGTTTCATTTCTACTCCAAACAAAATTTATGCTTTTGTGCACAATCTTGCCCCTGCAAATTGCATTTCCTTCCTCGGTTTCCTGCTGGGGACCTGCAGTGTCTGGATAGAAAGTCCATTTGGCAAAGAGCCTCTGGCGTCTCCAGAGAATTGTAGATACCTTGAGGTAATATTTGGGGGGCTCGCTGGACAGGTGCCCACTGTGGGCACTTTGTCACGCAGGATTCAGAGGGAGGCAGGGTAGGGCGTGGCCGGGAGCTTTGGAGGGAGACCTCGTGCACTCTGCTCTCTCTCCACAACCTTCTGGGGCTCCCAGTGGCCAGAGGCCAAAGTCCACTGACAGCACTGTCTCCAAGTCCTTCCTTCCTCCATTCATGCAAGCCTCCAAGTGCTGTCAGACCAGCAACAAGAAATCGTAGCAGCTCACCTTTGTGTGTGCTTAGGGAAACCCTTCTAAATCATCGTGGTCTTTATAGTCCTTGGAAACAGAACGCACCCCTGCTCGCCCCCTACGACCCCCACCCAGGCTGGATCCCGGCACCCCTCCCACCATTCCCGCATCATCCGTCCATCATTCTTCACCCCACCCCACCCCACCCCTCTGGGACCCCCGCAGTCCTCTCCGCGGTCTGTTCTCCCTGTAGCCCGCAGAGGGCGCGTGAGCAGCAGGCCTGGCGCGTCCCTGCTCTGCCCCGCGACCTGGGGGCTCCCCCGTCCCTGGGGGTGGGAGTCCAGCCTTCCGCGCCCCGGGGCCCTCATAGCCTGCTCCGCCCTCTACCCACGTGGATCTCCTTGCTCCTCTTCCAACACACCTACCCTGTTGCCTTTGCAGGTGTCAGGACCTCCAACAGGTATGCGCGTCCTCAAATGCTCCTCCCCGCCACGTGATATTTGCTCTGTTTGTACTGAGCGACTGAACTGACTGAACAACCTGAGTTTGTGAGGCGGGAACAAGCTAATATGCCCAGGCCCAGAGGGAAGCCGGCAGGACCCGGCGTGCAGCCTGGGTGTCAGCCTGCGCGGCCCCTGGGGGCGTGTCCGGCGGTCACTGGCCGAAGGTGGGGCAGGGTTGAGCCCCTCTCAGGGCGCAGGCCGCTTGCGCCGACCTCACGGGGCAGGATGAAGCCACCTGGTGGAGAGTCCATCCCGGGGGCCTGGCACACAGTAGGTGCTGAATAAGTGTCCACCGGCTGAAACCCTGGAGGAGAGGGCTTCCTGGGGTGCCGCCTAGCTTGGTCTCCCCCTGCCTGTTTACCCGGATTGGGGGAGCTGCGGAGGAGGTGGGGGCGCCAGTGGCATAAGTCCCTGGGGCCAGTCCTGACGGAGTCCAGGCGACCAGTACTGGTTCCAGGCACAGACTCGGGTGGCCCTGGAAGCTGAGGGGAAAGAGAGCAGCTCTGACCCCTGACCCCCAGGCGTGAGCTTCAGCCTAGACTCCCTCCAGCTAAGCTGGTCTCTTTGGGCCCCTTGCTCACCCACTAGAGAAGGCAATGGCACCCCACTCCAATACTCTTGCCTGGAAAATCCCATGGATGGAGGAGCCTGGTAGGCTGCAGTCCATGGGGTCGCTAAGAGTCAGACACGACCTCACTTTCACTTTTCACTTTTATGCATTGGAAAAGGAAATGGCAACCCACTCAAGTGTTCTTGCCTGGAGAATCCCAGGGACGGCGGAGCCTGGTGGGCTGCCGTCTATGGAGTCACACAGAGTTGGACACAACTGAAGCAACCTAGCAACAGCAGCAGCTCACCCACTCTGGGCCTCAGTTTCCTCCTTTGGAGAGTGGGCAGGTGGTCCTGGTGTGACAGTGTGACCAAGGCTCTGGGGGCTTTGCTGCTGAAATTAACACCCAGGATGTTGGCAGATGCCAGTCAGCCCTTTCGAAGGACTTCAGGGGATCTGGGCACGGCTTTGTGGGATATAAGGCCCAGCTCTTGGTGTTTCGTTTCCTTTAGACATATACCTAGGAGTAGAATTGCTAAATCATAAGGTACTTTTTTTTTTTACTTTTTGAGTAACTATGGACTATTTTCCACTGCAGCTGCACCGTTTTACATCCCACCTGCCGTGGACAAGTGTTTGATTTCTCCACTGGGAGCTTCTTATAAAACAAAGCACCCACCAAGGGAGGCAAATGGCTCAGGAGGTGGCTTTGAGCTGGTGAAGACTCTTCCTGCCCCTGACTGACTGTGGGTCCCCCGCCCTGGTCTCTTCTCTTACCCTCAGTCTCCTCATATGGGCCACACCATCATCCAGCCCTGTATCCAGTGTCTAGTGGACGAGGAAGGAATTAACACAGCCATGGAGAGGGAGAGGCCTGGGGGTCTGGAGTTGCCGTAGCTGTGTGGCTCAGCTATTCTGAGCTGCAGTTTCCTCATCTGTAAAATGGTACAAGTTATCATGTGTGGGACTTACCTGGTGGTCCAGGGTTAAGAATCCGCTGGGGACACGGGTTCAATCTCTGGTCGAGAACTAGGATCCCACATGCCAAGGGGCAACTAAACCCATGTGCCTACAGCCCGCGAGCTACAACAAGAGAAGCCTGAGCACCGCAGCTAGAGAGTAGCCCCTGCTCCCAACAACTAGAGAAAGCCTGAGCACAGCAATGAAGACCCAGCACAGCGAAAAAGAAATAATATTTAAAAATAATTTAAAAGAATTATCATGTGAACCAGCACTTCCACGTGTGGGTATGTGCCCCAGAGAACTGGGACAGATATGCAGACAACTCCTTGTACATGTACGTTCACAGTAGCCAGAATGCACACAACACAGATGTCCGTTAGTGGATGCGTGTTACACACCATGTGGTCCTGCTGCACCATGGAATATTATTCAGCCATTAAAAAGTGAAACACTGATTCTTGCTACAATGTGGATGAACCCTGAAAACATAATGTTGGTTGAAGGAAACCAGACACAGAAGGACAAATATTACGAGTCCGCTTGTGTGTGTGTGTGTGTGTGTGTGTGTGTGTGCGTGTGTATGTGTGTGTGTGCATGCGTGCACTCAGTTGCTTACTCATGTCTGACTCTGTGACCCCATGGACTGTAGCCCACTAGGCTCCTGTCCATGGGATTCTCCAGGCAAGAGTACTGGAGTGGGTTGCCATTTCCTACTCCAGGGGATCTTCCTGACCCAGGGAATCTTCCTGACCCAGGGATCGAACCTGCATCTCTTGCGCCTGTTACATTGGCAGGCGGATTCTTTACCACTCTGCCACCTGGGAAGCCGTTCATTTATTTGAAAACCCTAGAACAGGTGGGTTCACAGAGGAAGCCAGTCAATAGTGGTCACCAGCGGCTGCTGGAGCAGGTATGGGAAGGACTGCTAGTGGGGGCAGGGCTTCCTATTGAGGTGGTGAAAGTGCTTTGGAGTCAGACGTGATGGTGTGGTGGCATTTGCACAACTCTCAATGTACTACCAACCCCTGGATGGTTCATTTTATTTTTTTGGTTCATTTTAAAATAATGAATTTTGTGGTATGTGGTTACATCTCAGTTAAAAGAAGATGCTTCTAGAGCTTTTTCAAAAGCAGCTGCCCCACCCGACACCTTCCTATCAGTGACATAAGGAAGTTCCCATTGCTACGGTCCCTGGCTGACACTTGGCATTGTCTATATATTTGGTTTCAATGGTTCTCATGGAGTGAGATGGCTGGCCCCTCACTGGGGTCTTAATCTGCAGAGGAGCCACATGGGGTTCAAGCTCTTTGGCCATTTGGGGTGTCCTTCTTTAGGACCTTCCCATTTAGGTCTTTGGCCCATTTTCTTCAATTGGGATATTTAGTGCATTTTTTGTCATTGATTTGTGAGAGTTCTTTATATATCATAGACCCCAGTCCTTTGCTGGATTATGTGCTGCAAGTATCTTCCCCCACTCTGCCCTTTGCCTTTTGACTCTCCTAATGGTGTATTTGGACAAACTCACTTGTTTAAAATAAAAGACTAAATGTTTTAATTAGAAATAAATTTTATAAGCAAAGAGGCTCAGCATGTGAGTCACCAGGGAGAGGGTTTGCCAACAGTAGCATCAGCTTTTCCACGCAGAAGGCAGAAGGAATAAGACTGGCTTCATTCACAGATAAAGAGACCAAGGTTCACAGAAGCACCCTGACTTGTCCTGGGTCACCTGGAGCAGCAGCCCCGAGCTCTGCTCTCCTGCCGCTGCTTTGGGAGGGATGTTTCCAGAAGACACACATCCTGGCCCACAGAAAGGAGTTTCTGAGCAGATCTGGAGGTTTGGCATGAAACCCTTCATTTCAAGTTATAAAACCTCATTTCCCACCAAGACAAATGGAAAAGGCTGGGAACAGGGAGACCACTGTTTATGTCTTGTCCACTCTGGCTGGCCACTGGCATAGTCAGTCATGTAACCGAATGGTGTTGGGGGAGGACACAGCAACCCTCAGGGGCTCTGGAGGACCAGAGTCAGCTGGCTTGAGGTGGACACTACTGCTGAGGCCCATCCCCAGCATGAGGGCCCCCAGGTCCACCTCTGTGTGCTCTTTGCTCTTCCTGTGAGGGCAGTGGGTGTTGAGAGGAGCCAGAGTGGGCAACCAGGAGCCACTTGAGTGATGCATGCCCCGCCTTTCTGGGCATTAGATATTTGGTGGTTGGGACTTCCCTGGCAGTCCAATGGTTAAAACTCTGTGCTTCCAATACAGGGGGTGTGGGTTCAGTCCCTGGTTGTGGAAGTAAGATCCCACATGCCACGCGGTTCATCCAAGAACAAGCACTAAGCAGACTATTTGCTGTTTGGAAAGTCTGATCCTGGATGTATATATACCCAAAATAACTGAAAATAGGTATTCAAAGAAAAACTTGTACACACACATTCACAGCAACCAAAAGGTGGAGATTACCCAAATATCCGCCCACAGATGATGGCGAAACACCATGTGGTCCCTCCACTCATGGAGCATCCCTCAGCCATGGAAAGGAAGAAAGCCCTGACACTTGCCACCACGTGGATGGACCCCATGTTGGAAGTATCCTGGTGATTAGTGGCGCTGGGCCTGCCCGTCACATCATGGACACAGGGACAGAGCAGACATGGGATTTTTAAAATTGTTTTTGAAATTTAGTAGATTGACAATATCTGTTAGTTTCAGGTGTTCAGTAAAATGATTCAGTTATATATATATATATGCTGCTGCTGCTGCTGCTAAGTTGCTTCAGTCGTGTCCGACTCTGTGCGACCCCATAGACGTCAGCCCACCAGGCTCCCCTGTCCCTGGGATTCTCCAGGCAAGAACACTGGAGTGGGTTGCCATTTCCTTCTCCAATGCATGAAAGTGAAAAGTGAAAGTGAAGTTGCTCAGTCGTGTCCAACTCTCAGTGACCCCATGGACTGCAGCCTACCAGGCTGCTCCATCCATGGGATTTTCCAGGCAAGAGTACTGGAGTGGGGTGCCATTGCCTTCTCTGATATATATATATATATAAAATCCTTTTTCAGATTATTTTGTTATAGGTTATTACAAAGTATTGAATGTAGGTCCTTGTACTTAGAATTGGGATTTTTTTTCAATTTATTATTTATTTATTCTTGGCTGCACTGGGGTCTTGGATTGCTCTGCGTGGGCTTTCTCTAGTTGTGGGTGTGCAGGCTTATCACTGTGGTGGCTCACCATTTCCAAAGTAGTTGTGGCCCACAGACTTGGTGCTGGGGAGGCTGGGCCTGAGGACCATGGCGAGCCTGATCACACCCCAGCAGCTAGTCTGAGCATGACGGCACCGCGAAGAGGGTGGCTGCAGGCACACCAGCCCTATTTATACCAGGAGCCCACGGAAAGTTCTCCTGGCTTCACCAAGCTGCTCTCATCAATAAGTCATTGGCAGGATGAATATTCCACCCCAGGGGGCAGCCAGGAGGCGCTGCCTCACCCCCTGCAAGCCTGCCTTGGCAGGATATTAAAACAGCCAGTAGGGCTGTTACTCGGAAGGTCAAACGTAGAGTTTCCATGTGACCTGGCAGTCTCCCTTCTGGGTGGAAATAAGGTGAAAACAGGAGTCCACACAAATCTGTTCATCCACGTTCACAGCAGCATCCTTCTCAGCAGGAAGAGGTGGACACACCCAGACATACATCTGTGGAGGGCGGGTGATCGAAATGTGGTCCACCCCCCCGACACAAGAGCATCACTAGGCCACAAAGAGAGGCTCTGACACTCCCTCCAAAATGGGTGGACCCCAAGAACAAGATGCTCAGTGAGAGAAGCAGACACAGAAGCACACACAGGGTATGATTCTACTGATGGGAAACATCCAGAACAGGCCAATCCACAGACACAGGAGTGGGTTCCTGGTTGTCAGGGGAGGGAGGTGACTGCTCATGGGGTGAGGTTTCCTTTTGGGGCAATGGAATGTTCAGGTATAGGATAGAGCTGATGGTCACATAACTGAATATGTAAGAAACCACTAAATTATATAATTAAATTTTTTCTGCATAATTTAAAAAATGTTTACTAGTTTTTTGCACAAATTAAGGTATACAATACAGCAGCGTATAATTTCTTCTTAAAAGTGTCTCAATTCATCATTTCCCACAGTTCTATCAAGCTGTCTCTCTAGGAGCAAACACTTTTATTTTCCAGCTTTATTGAGTATGATTGGCAAATAAAAATTGTATATATTTAGTGTGCAGAATGTGATGGTTTGACACATGTTTACATTGTGAAGTTATGACCCAATCAAGCTAATTAATACAGCCATCGCCTGATGTGGTTACCTCTGCTCTTATGATAAAAACATTTACAATCTACTCTCTCAGTGACTGTCAAAGACGCTGAGCAATATTATTAACTGTAATCACTGTGCCATCCTTTAGATCCCCAGGACTTATTCATCTCATAACTCAATACCCTCCAGCCCCTGGTAACCACCATTCTGCTTCTTTGAGCTTGATTTTTTCTTTTTGGCTGCACGGCATGCAGACACGGCATGCAGTATCTTAGTTCTCCCACCAGGGATTGAACCTGTGCCCTCTGAAGTGGAAGTGCAGAGTCCTAAGCACAGGACCACCAGGGAAGCTCCTGCATCTCTCCATCTGACCTTTCTCCATCTGACCTTTCTCATAGTATAATGTCTTCTGTGTCCATCTATGTTGTAACAAATGGCAGGACTGCCTTCTTTTTTAAGATGGAATAGCATTTCATCATATATATATCACATTTAAAAGATATATTCATCCATCAATGGACACAGGTTGTTTCCATATCTTGGCCATTGTAAATAGTGATGCAGTGAACATGGGGGTGCAGATATCTTTTCTGATTAGTGTTTTTGGGTTTTCTTCAGAGAAATACCCAGCAGTGGAATTGCAGGATGATATGGTAATTCTATTTTTAATTTTTTGAGGAAACTCCATGCTGTTTTCCACAGTAGCTGCACCAGTTTACATTCCCACTGACAGGGTGCACGGGTTCCCTTTTTTCTTGAATCCTCACCAACAGTTATTTTTGTGTTCTTTTTGATGATCAGCATTCTGAGTGGGCTTCCCAGGTAGTGCAGTGGTAAAGAATCTGCCTGCCGATGCAGGAGAAGCTGGAGACAAGGGTTTGATCCCTGGGTCGGGATGATCCACTGGAGAAGGAAATGGCAACCCACTCCAGTATTCTTGCCTAGAAAATTCCATGGGCAGAGGAGCCGGGCGGGCTACAGTCCATGGAGTCACAGAGTCAGACACGACTGAGGACTTATTACTTCCTTACTTCCACTCTGAGTGGTGTTAGGTGGTATCTCATTGTGGTTTTGATTTGCATTTCCCTGATGAAATCAAAGCTATGATTTTTCCAGTAGTCATGTATGGATGTGAGATTTGGACCATAAAGTAAGCTGAGCACTGAAAAGTTGATGCCTTTGAACTATGGTGTTGGAAAAGACTCTTGAGAATCCCTTAGACTTTACCAGTCAACGGTAAAGAAAGTCAGTCCTGAATCCTCATAGGAAAGGCAGAAGCTGAAGCTTGAATACTTTGGCCACCTGATGCGAGGAACCCACTCATTGGAAAAGACCCTGATGATGGGAAAGATTGAATTCAGGAGAAGGGGCCGACAGAGGATGAGATGGTTAGATGGCATCACCAACTCCCTGGATGAGTTTGAGCAAGCTCTGGGAGTTGGTTATGGTCAAGGAAGCCTGGCATACTGCAGTCAATGGCATCGCAAAGAGCTGGACATGACTGAGTGACTGAACTGAACTGATGACTTGTGATATTGAGCATCTTTTCACATACCTGTTGGAAAACTATTTATTCAGATCCTCCGCCTATTGAAAAGTATATATTTATTTGTGTGCACTGACTTAGTTGTGGTATGTGGGATCTAGTTCCCTGACAAGGGATGCAACCCAGGCCCCCTGCATTGAGCGCTCAGAGTCTTAGCCATGGGACCACTAGGGAAGTCCCCTCTGCTTTTTCTTTTTCTTCACAAAATCTAGCTGTTTGTTATTTTGCTGTCACATCTGGACCTCCCTTGCCCTGCCCTTATCAGTGTGTTCCCTCCTTAAAAAAAAAGTTTTCCATTTTTGAGCAGTTTTAGGCAGAAAAATTGAGCAGAAATGGCAGAGTTCCCACATAGACACCCTCACACTCATTTCCCTGCTGTTTCTTCCTTGGTTATGAATGTCTGGCGTTGCTGTGCTAGAGTTACAGCCCATGATCAATTGTGATGCTGTACTATTCATAAAGGCAGTAGCGACACAGGTTTATGCTTCTTTAGTAAGTTTTTAATATTTATTTTTATTTATTTGGCTGTGCCAGGTCTTAGTTGCAGCACGCAGAATCTTTGATCTTGTGGCCTGTGGGATCTTTAGTTGTAGCATTTGAACTCTTAGCTGCGGCACTTGGGATCTAATTCCCTGATCAAGGCTGAAACTCGGACCCCCAGCATGGGGAGCACTGGAGTCTTAGCCACTGGGCCACCAGGGAAGTCTGCCGTAGCTCATTTCTTCTTAGCCCCGAATCACATTCTACTGTCTGCACGTCCAGCGTGTATCTATCCATCCACCTGCTGGAAGGCACCTTGGTTGCTTCCTGGCAGGGCAGTTGGGGCAGTTAAGAGTTAGAAGCTGCTGTAAATGCCTGGGCACAGGTTTCTGTGTGGATGTGTCACCTGCTCTTACCTCTTCAGAGCTCAGGCCACTCGCCGCAAGGGTCTTGCTGAATCCTGGAGCCCTGGGCCAACGTCCACGACCACCAGTGACAGTGTGAGGGTGGGACCGATGGAGCTGAGCTGGGGGGGCAGCTAGAGGCTGGGTTGTACAGACCCTACTCCAAGTGCCACTTAGAGCTGTGAGCTGAACCTCAGTGTGCGCAGCTTCATGAGGCCCAGAGGAGCAGTGGGAAGAGGGCTGCTGGCATAGGCCTCCCCACCTTCCATCTTCTCCCTTCCCCCCTTCATTTCCCCTGCTTCAGGTGGATGATGTTCTCAAGCAGCCAGTGGGGCAGCCACAGGTGGATAGCCATCACCCCTGAATCCTTGCCTGTCAGGGACAAGAGCCTCAAGACACGGAAAAGTCGGGCAGAAAATGTCCTCAGCAGGTTTTTCTGGCCCACGGAGTCCAAGGTGGTAACTCACCGTCAGGCTGCCTGAACTTGTCCAAGTTTCCCAATTTCCCTCCTGTGTACACAGATCTCAAATGAGGGAAACTCCCATGTGGTCTGACAGGTACTTCCCATGTTCTGACCCTGCCCCAGCACAGCCTCAAAGGCCACTGGGAAAAGCCAGAGTCTGCTGGTTTGAACCTGGGGACTCATGTTCTGTCCCCCAGACAAAGAAACCTGCTCACAGATGGAATGAAGTAAAATGGGGCAGCCGCTGTGAAAACAGCAGTTCCTCCAAAAGTCAGACCTAGGTACCATTCATTCCAGTAATGCCAGTCCTAGGACTGTACCCCCCCAACAACTGAAAAGTGTTAGTCACTCAGGCGTGTCTGACTCTTTGTGACCCCATGGACTGTAGGCCACCAGGCTCCTCTGTCCATGGCAATTCTCCAGGCAAGAATAATGGACTGAGTTGCCATTCCCTTCTTCAGGGGACCTTCCTGACCCAGGGATTGAACCCGGGTCTCCCACATTGCAGGCAGACTCTTTACTGACTGAATCACCAGGGAAGCCTGGAAACTGGAATAATAACTGAAAATAGGTATTCAAACAAAGATGTGCTCATTACTGTTCATAGCAGCCCCAAAGTGGAGACAACCCAAGTGTCCATTAATGGGTGAATGTATACACAAATATGGTCCCTCCACACACAGAAACATCACTCATCATGAAAAGGAGAGAAGCCTGGACCATGTGGATGGACCCTGAGGGTGTGACGCTCAGTGGGAGACACAGACACAGAAGGACACACTGTGTGATTCCATTAATGAGAAACATTCAAAAGAGGTCAGTGTACAGACAGAGAGTGGATTAGTGGTTGTCAGGGGCTGCCCAGGGGGTGGGGTGACTGCTAATGGGGACCACATTCCTTGTAGGGTGATGGAATGTTCTGAAATTAAATAGAGGTGATGGTTCCACAGCATTGCAAATGTACTGCTACTGAATTGTTCACTTGAAAATAGTCAACTCTGGGAATTCCCTGCTGGTCCAGTGGTTAGGACTCAGCACTTTCACTGCCCAGACCCAGGTTAGATCCTTGGTTGGGGGAATAGGATCATGTTCAAAACAATGTTACTCCCTTCTGAGACCTCACTGATCATGAAATTGACTGTAAATCTAAAAGAACCGGTCATCTTACCAGCAAAATGGGTTTACTGTGGAACAGCAGAAGAGTTACAATCTAGGACACACAGTCCTGGAAGCCATAGGCCACTAGGAAACACAAAGCCAAGAATCTTTTATAGAGAATAAAAGTCAGGAGGGTTGTTGTAAGCAAAGAGCCCATTGGAGGAAATTGGGAGCTAGGAGTGTGACAGTTTTTCATTGGCTGGGCTGTGGTGGTCTCTCATTGGCTGGGCTGCTGTGGGCCCTCATTGGCTGGGTTGAAATGGTCCCTCATTGGCTGGGCTGTGGTGGTCTCTCATTGGCTGGATTGTGATGGACTCTCATTGATGGGCTGAGGTGGTCTCTCATTGGCTGTGCAGCTGTCACCCCCCCCCCATTGGCTCGGCTGATCCTTCATTGGGTGGGCTGTGGTGGTCTCTCATTGGCTGGGCTGTAATGGTCCCTCATTGGCTAGTCTGTTGCTGGGCAAGGAGAAACGCTTCCTTCTCAGCAGGTGAGAAGCAGGAACCTTCCTGGTGGGATGAAAAAGTAAGTCTCTTCCTGTTTGGGCTCTTCAGTAGTGGGGGTGAGGGTACCCCCTTCCACCTCCAGCTCCATTTTATTTATTTAACTCAAATGATATGTATATTTTTCATTTTTTGGCCTTGTTACTGGGGCTGGGGGACATGCAGAATGGAACCCATGCCCCCTGCAGTGGAAGTGTGGAGTCCTAACCACTGGATCACTCCAGAAGTCCCTTTTGATTCCATTTTAAGTGAGGTTTCCTTTGTTCATTGTCAGAATTCAACTGGCTGGGTGCCTGCCCTATGCTGGGCAGAGGTCACGGGCCCAGGTTAATCATAAAGTCCACCATCTTGAGTATGTGTTGAGCGTCTGAACCTGGCCTCCAGCCTCCAATTTCCCGGAAAAAAATATTCCATTTCAACAACAGCAGTATCGCTGACTCTGTTGGTGTCCCACCTGAGTGCCGAAGCCCCCTGAAGCCTGACAGGTGTTCTCCAGTTTGGTCTTACCTGTCTTTCTGCGTGAAGGTCAAGACCACACAAAGGGCTTCTCACTGCACTGACCAGGATCTGCAAGGGGCAAATCTCGCCCTTATTTTAGAAGTGAGACCTTTTACGCACAGGGCACGGGGACGGCTCCAGGGTGGTCAGCCTCACTAACTCTGTGCTGTGTACAGAAACCCGAACTGGATCACAACAGTCGAGGAGCTGCCCAGCCTGCAAGACTCGGGGTGGTAGCCCCTGCCTCAGTTTCGTCGTCGGCAAGCTGGATGTCAGCTGTCCACTTGGCTTCTGAAATTCTGTTCCCTCCCTTATCCAGCCTGGCCTGCCAGTGGCAGAATCTCCTGTCCACTTTCCTCCCTACAGCGCCACGTGGGGGCGGCCCCGCGGCCCCGGCTGGAGGGGCAGGAGTCGGGGGATGGGAGAGAAGCAGCCTGCGCCTGGGGTCCGGTAGATCCTGGGCCCGCTGAGATGCAAAACAGCCCACAGTGTGGTAGTGGGGGGCGGGGCAGAAGGGGGCCGCTGGGAGGGTGCTGAAGGCTTGGCCAGGCGGAACTCAGCAGAATCAGAAAGGAAAAAGCAGTTCCTGGCGGCCTCAGACTTAAAACAAACAAACAAACAAAAGTGGGAAGGAGCGGAGGAATGCCAGGAATGCGGCCAGTTCCCCACGCGGGTGGGGCCCTGGCTGGCAGCCTCCAGGCCCACCCAGAGGCCCACCCAGACCACCCCCAGCCTCTGCGCTCCACCAAGCGACAAAGACAATTATTAACAAGCTTGGAAGAAGCAGAGCCATTAAAACTGCTTCAAACCCTCTCTCTGGTTTTCTTTCACTCTGGTTTAATAGCTCGTCGTCCCTCAGGCGGAAGTAAAAGGGAAAAATTATTAATATCAAAGGCAGTGCTTAGGAACCAAAGGAATTTTACTTCCTTGTCTGAGGTCATGATCTCGGCTGCCCTGCAGGCCCTCCAGTAAGGGGACCTAGAGGTCTGGGCGGGGAGTCCCTGGTAGTTTGAATTCTTCAAGCTCTGGGATGGAAGAGAAACCCCGTGGAAGGTTCCAGAGACAAGGGTTTCATAGGCAGCAATAACCATGAACTCTGCAGGGTGTCGGTGGCCCACCGGAATTTAAAACTGTGTTTCTAAAACCTTGGCCTGGTCTGTCCCTGTATGTCCCCGTGGCTCTGCCGGAACCACATACAATATCTGGAAATGACACAGAACATTCCGGAGTCCAGAGGCCCCTCTCTGGAGATAAATACGAGACTCTCAATAAGTTTTTTTTTTTTTTTTTTTTATGGGACCTATTTTATCTTAAGCAGAAAGGAAGTTGCCAAGAAAACAGGCTGATGGAAGCTGGTGGGGACTTCCTTTGCCCAGCTGCTTCTAGAATGTTCCTCCAGGGTGTTGGGTGGGAATTAAAAACCCTGTTGGCTCCACAGAGAAGCTTGGGGTGGGGACAGGGGGGTGCAAAATGTGAATTTCTTTAGAAAAAAATTGGATTACAGGAAAGGAAAGGTGATCGCCCCCAGGCTTTCAGGTTTTTTTTCTGGTTGTTTGTCCAGCTCTGATGCTCTGATAGGAAGGCCCAGGGGCAGGGTTCTGGTGTTGGACGCCCTGGGGAGACCACAGGTTCTAGGTCAGTGGGGCTGGGGAGGGGGCTCCCAGACATGGGACTGGGGGCCAATGTGCATGCACCTGGGGCCCAGGGTGAGTCCTAAGTTCAGATTTGTAAGGGCAGTGGCCCGCATAAGGACCCAGGGAGCGATGTGAGGGCCGTGGCCTCAGCCAGGGGCTCCCACTTGGACAGCTAGCCAAGGACCTGCAGTGTTTCAACCTTGATCCAGTTCGAGTTAAAGGTGATTGTTTCCAGGGGTTAGGGTTCAGTCCCTGGTCAGAGAACTGAGATCCTGCAAGTCCTGAAAGTGAAAGTCGCTCAGTCCTGTCCAACTATCTGCAACGCCATGGACTATACAGTGCATAGAATCTGCCAGGCCAGAACACTGGAGTGGGTAGACTTTTCCTTCTCCGGGGGATCTTCCCAACCCAGGGATCAAACTCAGATCTGCTGCATTCCTTACCAGTTGATTCTTCACGCAGATTCTTTACCAGCTGAGCCACAAGGGAAGAAGCCCAAGAATACTGGAGTGGGTAATCTATGCCTTCTCTAGCGGATCTTCCTGACCCAGGAATTGAACCAGTGTTTCCTGCATTACAGGCAGATTCTTTACCAATTGAGCTATCAGGGAAGCCCTAGAAGTCGTGAATGTGGGGAAAAAAAAAAAGAGTTGATGTTTCCGGAAAGTCCTGTGGATGGATGATGGGGACAGCTGCATGACAGTGTGAATGTGTTTTGTGCTAGAAATGGAGGAGATGGTGAATTTTATGTTCTGTCTCTTTACCACCATTAAAACAAGAAAAAGGATGATTCAGAAGAAATATTAGTATCATCCAGAAAGTTTCAAAATATCGAATAAGTGGAAAGGAAAATGAGGAAACCATCTTAACAAGGAGACAGATCTCTCTCCTTGGTTAACAAAATAAAACTACAAAGTAAGAATTTAAAAACCTGCTCCCAGCGGCCCAGGGGTTAAAACTTCCTCTTTCAATGCGGGGATGTAGGTTCTGTCCCTGGTCAGGGGGCTAAGATCCCTTGCTGCCAAAAACAGAACATAAGCTAAGATTTATGAAGGGCTTCCCAGGTGGTGCTAGTGTTAAAAACCCGCTTGCCAATGCAGGAGACTAAGAGACACAGGTTTGATCTCTGGATCAGGAAGATCCCCTGCAGGAGGGCATGGCAACCCACTCCAGTATTCTTGCCTGAAGAGTCCCATGGACAGAGGAGCCTGGCAGAGTACAGTCCACAGGGTCACAAAGAGTTTGACATAATTGCAGCAACTTAGCATGCACACAGATTTATAAGCACTTATTAAAAGCAGTAGAGCACAGAATTATATATACTTTTTCTTCTTGCTTTCTATGTAAGGCACTTGGAACATTAACCAGTAAATCCTACCTCAGTCTGTGGGTTGAGACTTTGTATATTAATTCCATCACTGTCATTCTAACTTCACAAGGAAACATCATTCACTTTAATATAGATCATGAGCAGTTGTATCTGTCTACACATGCATTCCCTTCTTGGATCCTCATTCTTCCAGTCATTGTGGAGCTTCCATCTGAAGTCAGTTTCCAAATCCTTCAATATAAACTTTAGGATTTAAAACACAACAGAAGCAATCTTGTAACAAATTCAAGACTTAAAGGCCTGCTGCATGTTTTACCTTTGGATTCCTGGAATGTTTGTTTCCCTTTCTGCATGGACTTTTAAAAAATGTTTTTCCTGCCTAAGCTTTGGAGATGCCAGAGCTGGTTGTTAAATATATCAAGGAAAAATGGATACAAAAGGCTTGAGGACTGTTTACAAACCACAGGAGGGAACCTGTGTAACACCTGGGAGTGAGGTGCCACCTTTACAATCCCAGATCCCCACAGATGCTGGGGTGTGGAAAATGCCTGCAAGTAAAGAGCGTGAGCTTGGAGCAACAGGAATCTGACAGGACCAGAAGAGAAGAGCTTTGCACGCTTATTATATATTTTTTCACAGTTGTGCAAACTTGCTACAATGACAGTTATTTTTAGGCAAGGTTTGGAAGATATCAGTGTGATCCCAATTTTATGTATATGTATCAATTGATGGCAGCAGTGAAAAATTTTATTTTCTTGGGCTCCAAAATCACTGCAGACAATGACTACAGCCATGAAATCAATAAATGCTTGCTCCTTGGAAGAAAAACTATAACAAACCTAGACGGTGTATTAAAAAGCAGAGACATTACCTTGCTGACGGATGTCCATATGGTCAAAGCTATGGTTTTTCCTGTAGTCAAGTACAGATGTGAAAGTTGGACCATAAAGAAGGCTGAGTGCTTCAAACTATAGTGCTGGAGAAGACTCTTGAGAGTCCCTTGGACTGCAAGATCAAACTAGTCAGTCCTAAAGGAAATCAACCCTGAATATTTATTGGAAGGACTGAAACTGAATCTGAAGCTCCAATACTTTGGCCACCTAATGCTAAGAGCTAACTCATTGGAAAAGACCCTGATGCTGGGAAAGATTGAAAAAACAGAGAAGGGGGCAGCAGAAGATGAGATGGTTGGATGGCATCACCAATTCAATGGACATGAATTTGAGCAAACTCTGGGAGATGGTAAAGGACAGGCTTCCGCCTGGCGTGCTTCAGTGCATGGGGTCACAAAGAATCAGACACGACTTAGTGACTAAACAGCAACAATCTATGGTGTGTAAGTATTATATATATGCATACATATGTATAGCTATGTTCATATGTGCACATCTATGTTTCCCATACAACCTACATAGATTCAGGAAATATACTGAAGGGAAAACCTCTGATGGTAAAGGTAGTTACTGCTGACTTGGGGGGGCCAGACGTTACAGATGATTTTTAGTTTTCTTCTATTTCATTGTCTAATTGTGCAGAATGTGTATTTAATATATATAAATGTTAAACTTGGTAAGAAAAAACACATCTAAAAGGCTCAGGAGCAAAGAGAAGCCTCTCCCCTTGAGCAGTCACTTGCTCCTCCCCTGACCAGGAAGCCACTCTCTCTGTCTGTGGATCATCCTGTTCTGGACGTTTCCCATCAGTGGAATCACACCCTGTGTGTCCCTTCTGTGTCTGCTTCTCTCACTGAGCATCGTGTTCTCAGGGTCTGTCCACGTGGTAGCAAGTGTCAGGGCTTCTCCCCTTTTCCTGGCTGAGTGATGCTTCTGTGTGTGGAGGGAGCAGACCCATGTGTCTGTCTGCTGATGGACACTCAAGTTGTGTCCACTTTCTATCTGCTGTTCATCCCTTTACCGTGAACTTTCATGTAAAAGTACTTATGTAACATGTTTTCATTTTCCTAGGGTGGAATTCCTAGGATGGAATTACTGGCCATACAGTAACTCTTACTTTTACGCTTTGGAGGAATAGCCACTGTCGTCCATGGCAGCTGCACAGTTTAATCTCCCACCATCCGTGGACAAGGATTCTAGCCTCCTCACACCCCGGTCCACACTTGTGACTGCTGTATGGACACCATCCACCCTCGCAGTCGGGAGGTACAGTGTTGCTGTGGTCTGACTTTCGTTCTCCTCGTGATGGTGATCATCTTTTCATGAACATGTTGGTTGGCTGATCATCTTTTTTTGCAGAAATGGAGAGGAATCTGGAGTCTTTGTCTTTGCCCCCACCCCTCTGGGTGAATGTCAAGTAGCCGCCATCCCTTGGCCCATCGAAATGAGAGTGAATTGGTGACAGACCATTTCCACCCCAGGAAGGAGACACTTCTGTGAAAACCATGGCACCACACACATGCCTGCTGGTGTGTTCAGACCAAGAGGGGCCCATCCTGTTCCCTGGGGGGCAGTCATCAGGAGCCTCCCGCACAGGTGGCCCTGAGGCACCATAGCCAGCAGCCCACGACGCGGGATCAGGTGTCCATTCCCTGCTATAAACTATTGATGCCAGTGATGTCAGCCCCGCGAGGTCTATGAGTCTCAGGTGTTACTGGCAGAGAAACTGGAGGGCTGCTGCTCCTCTGTCCTGGAGTCCCACAGCCCACCTGGGAGGCATAGTTCTTCCCCTTCCTGGATCCTTCCAGAATTAGCTTCTTACCAGGAAGGCCCCCACTCCCAAGGAGCCCTGACCTCCAGGAAGCAGGACTGCAGAGGCCCGGGAGGGTTTTGTTGAACTGCGCTATCTCCCTGCAGGCCCCTATGGCCCCAGAAAACATTCAGAAGTACCAGAGTGTCTGGGCTGAATCTCTTCGGCTCACAGCATCCTCTGTGGGGCCGTCCTAGGGGCTGTGGGGGTGTGGGGAGGCCTCCCTGTCCCCACCCACTCAATGTCAGGATCCTCCCTCTGCCCCATGACAAGCATAGATGTCCCCACATGCACCCCAGTGTGCCCAGGGGCAGAATTTCTCCAGGTGAGAAGCGCTGCTTTACTGTGGTTAATTCTGGTCTTGGATTTGGTCTGGCCTTTTCAAGCCAGTCTCACACACGTCCGGGGTCACAAGCCAAGATCTGGACAAGGCATTAACCAACTTTCCCAGAGCAAGTTCCAGACGAGGCAGCCCAGGAGGTGGCCAGGCAAAGTCTGGGGTCTCCACTCCCCCAGCCCGGGCCCACGTCTGGCCCGGACACCGAAGGCAGCCATGTGTTGCCCCGTGACCCCGCAGACAGGCGGGGGGGGTGGTGCGGGTGAGCAGGTGGCCTCAGATCGCTTACAGCTGGGCTCATGTTCCCTATCGAGATGTTGTCCTTGTCATGAATTTTGCAAGCTCGTGGAAGCAGCTGCCCTCCCCGCCTGGCTGGCCCCTCCTCCCCTTTTCCCGGGGGGCAGAGTGGTTTCCTGTGGCCATGGCTGCTGAGAGCCTCGGGGGCGGGGCGGGGGGGCACCTAAAAGGGCACAGGGCTCTCCTCTTGCAGTTGAGGGCCGGAAGCCTGAGGTCAAGATCTTGAGGGACCAGCCCCTCCTGCAAGCCCTGCAGAACCAGCTTCCTGGTGCAGCTAGCCACCTTGGGGCCACATCACCACTCTGGCAGGGGGCCTACATCATACGGCCCCTCCCCATGTCTCTGTGTCCTCTCTTCTCAGGACACTACCCTTGGCATGAGGGCCACTCCACTTGGGGTGACTCAGCTCCTGACATCCGTGAAGACCCTGGTCCCAAACAAGGTTGTGTTCCTGGTGCTGGTGGTCAGGACATGGGCATCCCTTGAGGACCCAACCAACCCCTGGTGGGGGTCTCTGTGGGCCCCTCCTGCACGCGAGCCCAAACTCCAAGTGCTCCCCCCATTAGAGGGCCTGGATTTGATCCCTGGTCTGGAAACTAAGACCCCACACAAGACACAGGGATGGCCAAATAAATAAAAATTTAAAACAAAAAATCCACATGGGACCAGTGGCCACCTTACCAGGTGGCACAGATTCAAACAATAGCATGTTCTGGTTTTTCACAAATTCTGTATCTGTGAATTCAGCTTCTCGCTGAAGTTGATTTGTATTTATCTGTAAAATGTACTATTTTATTGTCAGTCAACGCGCCTGGCGCTCCTGTGGTCACTCTTGAACACACTATGGCATCCGAGCCCAGGAGATGTGGAACCAGAACTCTGCCTCTGGGCTTAACCCAGGCTGGAAGCCCAGGGTCTTTTACTTGCTCGTTTAGTGCCTGGTTTTTCACATTAGGGCTTTTTATGGGTGATTTTGAATAAAAGTATTTGACCCAAGTTTTTCTATAGTCGTGCTGGCCACTGAATCAATATATGTTAAATAAGAGGTCTTCAAACAGAAACTTGCAGGAAACAAGATGTGTGTTGACAAGTTGGTGACGGTGTTTTGAGCAGAGATGCTCAAAGGACCCTCACTCACCCTGCATTGCCCCTAGGACCGCGGATCTGTGTTCCCCAAGCCAGGACTTGCTGCAACTTTACAGACCCTGGATGTGAGAAAGATGACAATCACCAGGATTTTCTTTTTTAAAATATTTATTTGGCTGTGTTTGGCCTTAGTTGTGAGTGGGCTTAGTTGCCCTGCGGCATGTGCCATCTTTGTTCCCCAATGAGGGATTGATTGATTGCGTCCCTTGCACTGCACAGTGGATTCTTGACTACCAGGAATCCCATCACCTGAATTTTCTAAGCAGAATTTTTACTGAGTTGCAACTTACATGCAGCAAATCACCCTTTCAAGCTGCCATTCTTAGCCACTGACTCCTCAGGAGCATCCAATCCCGATTTCTGGCTCCGTGGGTGCGTTTGCCTGATGCTGAGCTTCCATTTGTACACTTGGAATGAAGGTTTACCTGGCTGGTCTCTGTGCTTCTCCGCTGCTGCATGGGCTCACCACATGGCCTATCTGCATCCTTTGGGCAGTTGCTCACCTCCTTTCTTTCCAGTGTTTGTCTGTTATGTCCTTTTGTCAAAGCTGCTACAGTTTCTTGCCCAGGTTTTTGTTGACTGTTGTGTAAGCATGAAGGAGCACAAGTGCCTGACCTTAGGGAAGGTGTACAGGCAACTTTTTAAGAAACTGCCAAGCTGTTTTGCAAAGTGGCTGCACTGCCTGCTCCCCAGCAGCATTTAGAGTTCACCTGCCCCATCCTCGCTAGTGCTGTCATTTCTGGTCTTCATCCTAATAATTTCTTAAAAACAGGTTTATTAGATATAATTCACATACCCATACTGCCTAACCACTTGAATGGTTTTCAGTTTATTCACAGAGCTGTGCAGCAATCAATTTTAGAACAATTCATCACTGGGAAGAAATGCCAGCCCCTGACAGCCACTTCCCAGCCGCTGACAGCCAGGAACCCACTGTCTGTGAATCTCTCTGTTCTGGACGTTTCCCATCAGTGGAATCACACCGTGTGTCCTTCTGTGTCTGCTTTTCTCACTGAGCATCGTGTTCTCAGGGTCCGTCCACAGGGCGTCTCTCCTTTTCATGGCTGAGAGACGTTCCTGTGTATGGAGGGACCACGTTGTGTTTATCTGTCAGTGTTCACCTGGGTTGTTTTCACTTTGGGACTGCTGTGAATCACGCTGCTGTGGACACGCGTGTTCAGGGTTTGTGTGGACATCTGTTTTTGTTTCTTTGGGGCGCATACCATAATTGCTGGGGCAGGTGATAACTCTACTTTGACCATCTGAGGACTGGCTAGACTGTTGCTCACCCTCCTTGGTGCTCCCATAAAGGCAGAGCAGCCTGGGTAAAGTGCAGGCAGGGGGTCTAGGCTGAGAGGCCCCAGGCAGCTCACTCAGCCTCTCTGGGCTTGGGAAAAGGAGACTATTTCTGACTCAGAGGATTAGAGGTAAAACAGAGCGTGTAGGGAGGCACCAGCACAGGTTGAGCTCCCAAGGGTGTGGATGGGTGGGCGGGGGGTCGGGGGGCGGCACTGCTCCTATCCCAGGCAGGGTCTGGGGACACAGTGGGTCCTTCCTGGAGGGAGTGGCTGGCCTGCTGGTTTGGGCAGATAAGGTTTGCACATTGGTCTCAGAACCTGGGGCCGGGGAACCTGCTGTTCCTGAGGAACCCCGTCACGGGGCAGGAGGCAGATTCCCCCATGAATGTTCTCAGGCCTGAGCCAACATTCAGTGTCTTTTCTATCCCTGAGTTCTGGAGGCTGGGGTGGGGGTGGGGCTCCAGCCTGGAAGGGCTGAATATAGCCTCTCAGGTCAGCACACTCAAGGCTCCGTCCCACAGAAACCTGGAAAATGAGTCAGAGAGGCTGGTCTTCCCAGGTAAAGAACCCAACCTGCCAATGGAGACATAATGAGATGTGGGTTTGATTCCTGGGTCGGGTAGATCCCCTGGAGGAGGACATGGCAACTCACTCCAGTATTCTTGACTGTAGAGTCCCATGGACAGAGGAGCCTGGTGGGCTACCAGTCATAGGGTCACAGGTCAGACAGGGCTGAAGCAACTTAGCAAGAGGCTAGGAGACCTCGGGGCTGGGGGTGCCGGCGGTGGGGGGGGGGGCAGGGTTGGCTATCACTGTTGTGATCAAGGCAGTGAATAAACACAGGACCAAATACTCGGGAACTACCCAGCCATTTCCATTTGAAACACTGGGGAAAGCCCATGGGGAGAAAGGGGGCAGCGACCCAGGCCTGCCCCTCGTGTTGACAAAGAAGTAAACTGAGGCAGCCCCAGCAGATCTGAAAAGAGAAATATTGATAAGACCCAGCGGTCCCCACCAGTGCATGGGACACTGACCCCCATCTGGCTTCCGCCCACCTCCGTTGCTCCAGCCCTGTAAAGTATCATTTTCAGAATTATCAGACAATTGCAAGGTCATCACACATCCACATTCGGCCTAAATCATTGATGAGGCAGGCAGCTGGCAGGCGAGCTGAGCAGGGAGCAGGCAGACAAGGAGGCCAGCCAGCTCCCATGAACCAGGGCACTGATCCAGCTGAAACGTGGGGCCCAGGGGCTCCCCGGACACCTCTGCTCAGTGCAAATGTGGAAGACCTGCCAGCAAACTTTCATGTCTGATCCAGGTTCCACAGGGGGTCCTGGGCTAACAGGTGGCTCCCAAAATGGTGTGTCCACATCCTCCATCCCCCCACAATAAACCCCCCCTCAGGATGGTTTGCAGGTGAGATGAAGGGTGGTGAGATGAGATCATCCCGCAGTCTCTAAACCAAGGACAAGGGTCCTTTTTAGAGACACACAGAGGAAGGACAGAGAGGAGAAGAGGACCATGTGACAACAGAGGCAGGGACTGGAGGGATGTCACAAGCCAAGGACACCTGAGCCCTCAGAGCTTCATGAAGCAGGAAGGATCCTCCGCTGGAGTCTCTGGAGGGAGCTTGGCCTTGTGGACACTTAAGTTCCAAACAGAGTGAGAATAAACATGTGTTGTTTTATGTCACCTAGTTTGTGGCACTTTTCCCATTTGAGCAGGGGCTGTCTTCTCCCTATTATGTTCTGGTGGCAGGCAAGACAGAAATCCTCAACCGCTTTGAAAGGCTGTGGAGGCTGTTCTGATGAGGGGGCCTGCCTTACAGCAGGCAGTGAAGGAGGGAGTGAAGGAACCTTCCTTAAGGGAACAGCCTTGCACACAAGGCCTATGTAAATAAGGTCAGAAACCAGAAGGTGCTGGCAGTGTGGGGTTCTGTGGGGCCACAACGTTGGCTTGGGCTTTCCCGAGCCTGGGCGGTGGTGATCACAAGTGGGTTTGAATAGATTCCTACCATTTAGATCCATGCTGGGAATCTGGTGGAGGGTCCATGAACATGGCTGCCCCCTCCTTTCCTTCTGGTCCACGGACACTCCCGTGTCTCCAACCATCCTCCCTGCTGTCACGGCGGGGGCGAGTTGCGGGGTGGGGGACGCATCCCTGGCACCAGTCACTAAGGCAACAAAGATGAGCAGCTGCTCTCGGTGGTGCCCAGAGTGGAGGGCAATGGGAGTCCTGGGGACAGCCAATCCGCAAGAATGCGCCGGGGATTCGCCCAAATCAACCGGGACATTCCTGATTAGCCATTCCTGGGCTTCAGTTGGCCTTCGGCGACCCAGCCGGCCAAGGACCGCAGGGCGAAGGCCTCCGTGGAAATCAGCAGCCGCCCCCAATGCAAGAAAGCCCTCTGGCTTCGAGCCGGGCTTCAAGGCTCCTGGGCCCCGTCCAGGCTGGCGCGGCCCTGAGATGGGCACTGTTGCCATGACTTCGCCCAAGCTAAACCGACCTGAGAGGCGAGAGCAAGGGCCCCTAAGCAACTGGTCTTAGGGAAGCCAGAAGGGTCATTTCTTCTCTCTCTCTCTAGGCTGGTACCAGTTAAACTTCCCTTTTTTAGCACGACTTACAGCAAACGGTATTGAGGCCAATGTCCTCTATTTATTGAACGTCTAAGCCACGCTGCAACTGCGCCAGCCCTGGATGCCCGTCATCTCCCAGATGCTTCCAGAAGTCTGGGGGACTGGACCGGACCGCCGCGGGCCCTCCCTGACTCCGTCTGCGCCTCTCCCCTCGTCCCCCGCAGCCTCCGGCTTTCCATCTCCTATCCTGAAGGCTCCCATATCACCCACAGCCCTGTCCCACTCTTGGTATCGGCGTTCTCCGGTATAAGTTTGCAGTATTCCTCTCCCGAGATGGAGACCCGTCCCGTCCCGAACATCCCGGGACCGCGAAGTCGGCTCTACGCGCCCCGGGTCTCACTCAAGTCCCCTGGGTGCTGGGCGGGTGGGTAGCGTCCACCCTGCACCCCAGGGCTTCAGTTTCTCCCCATTGCAGCAGGCAGGCCGGGCCCACCCTGCACCCCGGGCGTCGTTTCCCTCCATTACAGACAGGCAGGAAGGGGTTCGCCGTGCGCCCCGGACCTCAGTTTCCCCATCCTTGCAGTCACGCGAGGGGATCGTGGTCAGGGTTCGCTGCTCTGGGGCGGACAAAAGACAGTCAGAGGCCACTCGTGGCCTCGTCGTGCCGCAGGCTTTGTGGCCAGCAGTGGAAAGAGCCCCGGCGTCTCCAGAAGGCCTTAAGCCGCTGCCATTGCTCCGCTCGCTAACCTGATTAACGTCTGAATTCGAAAGGGACTTCGGCCAGGTGCCCATAAACAAGATGGAGCCCTGTAGGTTTCCTGCCCGACTTCAAGATGGCAGTGAGCCTCCCTTTGACATCACGCCCGAGGTCGAGGTGGTCTCTGCCCGTTTGCAAGATGGCGGCGGGGCTGGAGAAAGCACGCTTCCCACCGCCTGATCCGCCACGTACCCACTCCCAAGATGGCTTCTCCCGCAAAGCCCCACAGACGAGGTCAGCTCCGCTAACTGGCTCTGGTGCCATCACATGGTCTCACCTCTTCTCACCTCCTCCGACTCAACGGGCCGTTTCCGCCTCGAGCTCTGACGGACGGCCGCCTTATCCAATGCCCGCTTGCCACTGTTCTTGGGCCCACTACTCGAGCGACCTCCCAGCCATTGGGAGGCGCTGGCGGGGTCCGACGGAGCTCGCCCCGCCCATCTGCGCGGCGGGAGCCAATGGGCAGAGCGCGCGGGGGACGTGTTCGGGCGTCTCCGCCATTTTGTGAGTCTATAACTCGGAGCCGTTGGGTCGGTTCCTGCTATTCCGGCGCCTCCACTCCGTCCCCCGCGGGTCTCCTGTGTGTGCAATGGACGGGTGAGTAATGCTGGTTCGCGCTCCCCAGCGCCTATATCGCGATCCGGCCTTTGCCTCGCCGCCGCCCCGGCCTCTTCGGGGCGGTACATTCGGAGCGCCGCTCCGCCTCCACTCCAGGCCCTCGGGCGCCGCCGGGGTTTCTCTCCCTTCCCCCCAATCCTGGCGCGGTTGCGGCTCGGGAGGGGTAGCCGGGCGAGAGGCTGTAGGGATCGGGGGGTGGGGGCGGCCGGGCCGAGCCTTGTCCGCTTCCGGTGCCCACGCGGCCCGTCCCGAGAGCACGCGGCGGCTGAGCCGCCCTTCCCGCTTCCCATCTGGGCCCCAAACGCACGCGCCGCCTTCGGCCCTCCGTGTGGCACTTCTGGCATCCCGTACAGACTCCGCGCGACCCCTGAGGCCCCCCGCGCGCGTGCGCGGCTCCGCGCGCTCTCGGCAGCTCTGTCGCGCGTGCGCGGCCTTTCCCGCCGCGCGGACTCTACTCCGGCTTCCCCCGCCCGCCGCGGGCCCGGGCGCGGCTGGAGACGCCGCCCTCCCGCCCGGAAGGGCGCGGGCCCTCCGCCGCCCCCTTTGTTCCCGCCCGGCGTCCCGGGGTGGTGCCCCGGGCGCCTTGGGGGCGGGGCGGCTCCGGACCTGAGCCCGTTCCCCGCGTGCGGAGGTGTCGGTGCAGGCAGCGCGGCGGCGGAGTTCCGCCTTGGGAAGCTAGTAGAACCCGGTGGAGCTACGTTCTCGGGTCTGGGCCCCGCGGGAAGTGTCTGGGGGCAGTTGCGGATGTCTTGTGATGGGGAGCTTCGGGCCAGCCCTCCTTCCTCTGTCGGCCCTACCGGGCGGGGCGGGCGATTACCAGTACCCGGAGGGTCACGTGCCTTCGGTGCCTCGGGTTTGAAATGATAGGTTGCAGGCTGAATTAAGGTTAGCCTTTTAGAAAAATTGCTGCAATAAGAGGAACTTGATCTCGTGGTCTGTTGTCCGCTTAGGCTGGGACGTACCTTCCCAGAGAAGCCCCTTCCTGACCCGGGAGCCGGGAAGCCCGCCGGTCGAGCCCGGTGGGAAGAGGTCTCCTGGCCCCCTGGTCAAATTTCGGAGTTTCCATTCCTCGTCACGGAGACGTAGTTTGGGGCGCGTCTGCTGCCTCTGGTCGGTTGGGTGGTTGCCTAGGCAGCCGGGCCTGGCCTGCTGGTGCAGCTGCAGTTTGGCCTGCCTTTTTGAAAGTCGGGGGACCTTTTGCAGAAAGGCCATCTTCTGTGAAACACTTCCTGCGTCTGCGGTCCTCCCTGAGTAGGAAGCCGCCAGCCGTCCTGGGTTAGCAGTTGGGAAACTGCGTGCTTTTCATTCTTTGTTTTTCTGGGAAGTTGTTTCTTGGCTTAGTAAGATTTTTAAAAATCGTTGACATTAGCCCTTAAGGTTTTTGTGGGGAAGAAGTGGCAGTCCCATGGCACAGGCTGGTGAGGCTGTGGGAGGGTCGGATCTCAGGTTGTGAACCATGAGCCCGATGCTGCAGGCAGTGGCCCCAGGGCCTCTGTCCGCCAGGGCCTTGGCCAAGGGACATGTAACATCACGGGAGGCTCTGGTCTCCTGTGATGGCAGGCTGGTGGCCAGGTGACCTGGTGGGGTGTAGCTGGCCAAGTTCTCTTGAGCAGACCCTTCCGGAGTCTTTAGGTGGCACCCTCCAAGGGCTCTACTGTCCCGAGGGCTTGGCCTGCAGGACCCTGGAGCCTGGGGCAGTCACACACACCCTGCCTTCCCTAGCAGGTCACATGGACCCTGGTTGATGAGTAACTGGTGTTTTATCTGATCCTTTCCACTGGGTCGACCCCTTCTCAGTCCCCTGGGGTGGCAGCTCTAACCTTGGGCCCCTGAGTTGCCTTTTCACCAGCCTGCCTTTTGCTGGAAACCTCTCCCAAGCACTGCTCCGTTTCTAGAAAGCAAGCAACAGCATTTCAATCTTAATCAGCATCTAGTGTGTTTCCGAGGGCCTGCGGAGGGGGTGTCTTTGTCTTTGGATGCATCAGAGGCGGGGCCGGGGTCTTGCTGGGAGGGAGGGAGGGGAAAAGAGCCAGAGGACAATGATGGCTCCTTTTCAAGTGGCGATTAGAGAGAGGACACCCCCCATCCCTTCCCCAAGCCTCCTCATTGCTGAAGTCCTGGAGCGGGGGCTCGTGCCGCCCTTTGAGCCCATGCTGCTGGCATGTGGTGTTGCTCCATGCTGATGTCTCCTTTTCTCTCTCTCTGCAGCATCGTCCCAGACATAGCAGTTGGTACAAAGGTAGGCACTGGGGACGTCGCTTTTTCCTTCCGCCTGTTCACTCTGCGGCCTGTGTGCTCCCATTGCCAGGGTGGGGGTGGGGGGGGGTGTGTGTGCCACAGCCTGCTCTATAGTAGGAGTGCGGGGTGGGTGGCTCCTCTGAGGTGAGAGGCTCCCGCCCTGAATTCAGGACCTTTGCCCTGAAGTCCAGAACTGCACCTGGTTGGAGGTGGGATGCCTGTGGGCTGATGGGACTCTTGACAGTTTCAAGTGGAAAAAGTAGAAGTTTCTTCCCCAGGCCGTTTAAGGGGTGGGCATGGGTCAGGAGGATCCTGGGGACTCTGGGGTGGGTGGAGGTTGCTTCTGAGGACGTCATTGAGCTCACTTTTGCTCCGAGAAGGGGGCCTCGCTGGCAGAGACCCGGTGTCCACCTCAGCCCTGCGGGTAGTCCATTATCCCTGGGAGCAGGCGGCAGCTAGTTTCTGGCTGCGGGGCCTGGGCTGGTTTCGGTTTTCCCAGGTGGACTCTTCACACGCAAGCCTTCCTGATCTTCCTGCAGATAAAACCTGTTTGTTTGGTGGTGAGAGGAGGGTGGGAGGGGGATCTCATCCAGGTGCACTTGTAACTGGCACAGTGACACCCCCACCCCCCTGTTTCTGTGGGGGCCCAGCCAGTCAGCCCTCTTCCAGAGGCTGAGGGTGCACCAGCGTGGGTGCCTCCGGGAGGGCATCCTGGGTTCCCCCTCTCAGCATAAGCACGAGCCATGCCCCGAGTGACAGGTGTTGGGGTGTTAGTGGTGCTTAGCTGCTGCTGTCCCTGGCTCCAGGCACACTTCGGGGTCTTCCTGGTGGTGCTGAGTTGATTTTAGAGCAGGGGCTGTAGTGCAGCTTGGCTTGGCCTTTGTCCCCCAAGGGTTCAGTCCGTGTGCACCCTCTGCGCCCCAGTGGGCAGTCCCTGCTGAGCCGCTGGCCACTACCTGCACTTCCCTATGCTGGGGGGAGGGGGGTTGCCAAGTGGGCAGACCACACAGGTATTCGTGCCAGGCAATCTGCTGTGAAAAGGGAGTTGGAGCTAAGAACGACCCCCTCTGGAGGGAGTTCTTCCCCCGTCCATCACCTGTTGACAGGAGCTGAGATGCCCTTTTTAAGGCTGTGCAGCTGGCGTCTGTGTGGGAGCCACTTGGGTGCCCTGTCCATTCTTGTCTAGCTCTGGCCAGGGGGCTTTTGTGACCTGAGGGGAGGGGTTGGTCGTCCTCCAAGTCGACTTACCTGCCGCTTAGGAGGGAATGAGGCTCAGGTGTGTTCCACCTGGTTTCTGGTTTGTTTAGGGCTGGAACTGGCCGGCTGTCCAGAGCCTTGAAGAGTCCAGGTGCCCCCCACCCTCCCAGGGCAGTGAGGAAAGGCATGATGGGGCAGGTCTGCCTGCCGGTGGGGTTAACACTTTGCTTCATTTACATCCAACTCCAATCTGTTACCATTAAGACCAAGCAGTGGTCTGAGCAGCCTCTGGTGCTGGGGAGTTTGGGGTCTGGGTTCCGCGGCGTGCCTATAGCTGGCAGTCTGGCAGTGAGGAGGCCCAGAACATTCTGTTAGCCCCATGGCCTTGGCCTGGCTGTGCCCACTTTTCTGTCCTGAGGGCTGGGGAGGGGGTCAGCACCTGAAGGGGCTCTGGGGGACTTCAGTGCTGGACCACAGAAGGTGGGGAGGTGTCCTGCACGTGGAGCCTGCTTGTTTGTAAGTGGCTGAACTGGCTGGCAGTTTAGGGGAAGGGCAGAGATAAGGTGTCCTTGATGTGAGGAGGGCGAGCTGGCGGAAAGGCAGGTTGAGGGAGAAGAAGGGTCAAGGCTGGGAGGGCGGCGGCGGGCCTCCTGTTGCTGCCAGGCACTGGTTTCATGTATTGAGGAATCACAAGCGGATGGCCCTCTGGGGTCTCACTGCCCAGCCAGCAGGAGGCTGTCTGCTTTTTTCTCCCTGCTTAAGCAGCATCTCAAGGGGTTCTGGGAGTTGATTCTATTAGATTGAGGCTAACAAGGGAATTTCTGGAGATAATATGGGCTGGGAGCCCACCCACAGGGGCAGTTGGGGAGCCTGTTTGTCACCAAGGTACCTGCCTCCTGGAGAGGTGGTGTTTCTGGTCGCTGGGCTCCGGTTTCCTCAGACTGGAAAGTAGGACATACTCCTGCGGGTGGCCACAGTGGGACAAGGGGGCTTTGTCCTCATGGGCTGTGAGCCTGAGCCATGCAGACCCCAGACACTGGTGGGGAAGTGGGGAGACGGAAGGTGGAGGTGGCCATGACACACGGAGGCCCAGGAGGGGCCAGCCTCTATCCCTGCCTGGGGAGAGCCCCAAGGGCTCCACCGGCGGGGAAGGAACTGTGTGTCGGGTGGGGGCCGTGGGCCCTAATAGGGAGGGTCAGGGCCTGCGGCAAGGACACTGGGTTCACCTCGCTTCTCTTGCAGCGGGGATCTGACGAGCTCTTCTCTGCCTGTGTCACTAACGGACCCTTTATCATGAGCGGCACCTCGGCGTCCACAGGTAACCCCACCCGCCCACCGCCCTGCCTGGTCCCTGCGCCTGCCTACTGCACAGTCCTGAGAGCCAGGTGTGGGGACCACTTCAGCCCGGAAACCTCTCTGTGCCGAGGAGGGCCCCGCTCTGAGGGAGCCTGGGGTGCCCTATGTGACTCAGTGCTTTTTTGCAGCAAATGGAAACGACAGTAAGAAGTTCAAGGGGGACAGCAGGAGTGCGGGCGTGCCCTCCAGGGTGATCCACATCCGCAAGCTGCCTGGCGACGTCACTGAGGGGGAGGTCATTTCCCTGGGGCTGCCCTTCGGAAAGGTCACCAATCTCCTGATGCTGAAAGGGAAGAACCAGGTACGAGGCCTGGGCTAGTTGGGTGGGTCCCAGAGGCATCCCTGGTATGAGTCAGCTCACCCTGTTCCCATGCCCAGGCCTTCATCGAGATGCACACAGAAGAGGCCGCCAACACCATGGTGAACTACTACACGTCGGTGACGCCTGTGTTGCGCGGCCAGCCCATCTACATCCAGTTCTCCAACCACAAGGAGCTCAAGACAGACAGCTCCCCTAACCAGGCGGTGCGGCACCCTCAGGTGTGGGTGGGTGGGGGCAGGGTGGGGCAGGTGGGGTTGGGGCTGGAGGACTCACGGTACTGTCCCCACAGCGGGCCCAGGCGGCCCTGCAGGCTGTGAACTCAGTCCAGTCAGGAAACCTGGCCCTGGCAGCCTCGGCCGCGGCAGTGGATGCGGGCATGGCCATGGCCGGCCAGAGCCCAGTGCTTAGGATCATCGTGGAGAACCTCTTCTACCCAGTGACCCTGGACGTGTTGCACCAGGTGAGGGGACTGGGCTTCAGCTGTGGGCAGTGGGCTGGTGCCTGGGCCCACGCTGACCCACCACCTTCTCCCACAGATCTTCTCCAAGTTCGGCACCGTTCTTAAGATCATCACTTTTACCAAGAACAACCAGTTCCAGGCATTGCTGCAATACGCTGACCCCGTGAGCGCCCAGCACGCCAAGCTGGTGAGTGGTCCCCAGGGCAGCCGGGCCCCTGGCCGCCAGGCACCTGCTGACAGCCTCCTTGCTGTCCCCACAGTCGTTGGACGGCCAGAACATCTACAACGCATGCTGCACGCTGCGCATCGACTTCTCCAAGCTCACCAGCCTGAACGTCAAGTACAACAACGACAAGAGCCGCGACTACACGCGCCCTGACCTGCCATCCGGTGACAGCCAGCCCTCGCTGGACCAGACCATGGCTGCTGCCTTTGGTGAGACACTGAGGGCAGGCCACCCGGGCAGGACTTGTAGTTCAGGCTAGGCGCCCGCACAGCCCACCCCGCACTTGTGGGTGGGGCCCTGGCAGCCGGCTCGCACCCGTGGGTGCGATGATTAGTGTCTCGTTTGTTTCTAGGTGCGCCTGGTATAATGTCAGCCTCTCCGTATGCAGGAGCTGGTTTCCCTCCCACCTTTGCAATTCCTCAAGCCGCAGGTACTCACACACTTGCCCCAGCGCCACCTCTGCATGTCCACATCTCGCCAGTAGCTCTGCTTCCCCGGCGGCCAACGTGGCGCAGTGCGGGGGGCCAGCCTCCTGGGCGCGGAGTCTGGACAGGGCAGGCGTGGCCGGGCTGCTGAGCCCGCTGAGGACCAGCGCCTGTGGTTGGAGGGATGCGCCCCTAGGAGTGCATTTTGAGCGGCCTGGTAAGCGGAGCGGCATGCGCTGGGTGAGCACACCTGAGCGTCCCTCCCGGGGGCCAGGCGCCCACACGCGGAATAGTCTTAAGCCTATTCTCCCGCCCGGCATGCTGTTTGCATGGTGACGGGCACCTGCGTGCACGCACAGCCGAGGCCACCGGGCTCGATCCTGCATCTGAGAAGCCTGAGTCTTCTGTGTTGTTGGCACATATAGGTGGTCAGGCCAGTACTCTGAGGAGCATGGAGGGTTGCAGGGCTGGGGGCCAGGCTGATGCCCCCACCCACCCCCCGCATCTGTTTGCATGAGGACGGGCGAGACCGATTACCTTATGGAGACTGTGGGCACCACACTCAACTAACCCCATTCACCCTGCAGGTCTCTCTGTTCCTAATGTGCATGGGGCTTTGGCCCCTCTGGCTATTCCATCAGCAGCGGCGGCAGCAGCGGCAGCAGGCCGGATTGCCATCCCAGGCCTGGCGGGGGCAGGCAACTCTGTCCTGCTGGTCAGCAACCTCAACCCTGAGGTACGTGGTGCCTCCGGTAATTAGGAGTTGGGAGTGCCCCCAGTCCTAGTGCAGATGGAGCCTCTGACCGGGCATTGGGCTCTGAGCTAGACCAGGCCCAGCCAGTGCCCGTGGGCATCCCCATCCTCCTCTCTGCGCTGATGTCACTCACTGCTGCCTCCTTTCCCGAAGTGCTTGGAGTTCTCTTGTTTCCTTAACATCTTAATTTACGTTCCTAATTTCATGATGTTGAGAGTTGAAGCATTTGGTACATGAGAACAAACTTGAAATTTTCAGCCCAGCGAACCTTGGTCTGCAGAGGGGCGCCTTGAGGGGAGGGTGTAAGCTGAGGCCACCCGCTAGTCCCTGAGGTGGCAGCCAGGCCTGGCTTGTTTCAGGGCTGGGTTAGCTCAGGGAGCTGGGGTCCAGTGAGCGAGGCTCAGTATTTGCTTCTCGAGAGACGGGGTTCTTGTTTAATGAGCTGCTCTCCTGCCTGTCTGACCTCGTGTGACTCTCGGTCTCCCCAGTCCTGTCCCAGTTCCTCTGGCCAAGCTGTCCGCTCACAGCGCCCGGCGAGCCTGACTGGAGGCTCCGGTGCGGGCTGAGGAGACGGTTCCTGGAGGGCCTGGTTGGGGGAGCGAGTGGGGGGCCAGCAGGCGCCGCCTCCTCCCCGCGGAGGGTGCTCCGGCTGTCTGCCCGGCGTGTGGCCTGTAATGTGTGTGGTCTTGACTGATGGGGCACCGCGTGTTTTCTTATGTATTTACTGACCTGTGTTTTTGCTACTTTTTTTCTTTTCTCCCCTTCCCCTTTCCCAATTTTTTTTCTTGCCCTGATCCGGAATTTCTTTGCCAACTGACTGCACGGTACTTCTGCTTCCTGTTGTTGCTTGAAACAAAACAAAACCATAAATAAATAAAAAAACAAAATTCCCCCTCAAACCCTGCTCTCCGGAAACCAACCTGCCCTTGAATATTAACATCCTGACAACTTCATCATCCATCAACCTGCACGCCTGCGGGGCTGCCTCCTCGTGGTGGACGATTGGCAACTCGCCCCCTGACCTCTCCCTTTCCCTGTCCCTCGCTGCCTTGCTCTGCTGTCCTCTAAAGAGAGTCACACCCCAAAGCCTCTTTATTCTTTTCGGTATGTTATCGTTCACACTTTTATTACCTTGTTTTCATGTAATTGAGGTGGTTGTTACGCCCTGAGATTCCGATGCGTGCGGTCTGGGCTGCGGTTTGCGTATTTATTTGGACTCTATAGAGCATGGTTCCCTACCCGCATGCCGTTGGCAGCGTAAATGTGTCGGTAGCATGCTACAGGATGGTTCCTTGGCAATTGACCTTTCCTGGATTTTATGGCTTCTTTGCGGAAGGCAGCCCTCCCAGTCATGCTCCCTGTGTCTAGACAGGTTCTCAGAGGCAGAATAAGCAAACTGGGGAGAGCCAGCCCTGTGTGGGAGTGTGGGTCGCGGGGACGGCGGGTGGGCGGCTGGGGCCTGGGGCTTAGCCCCCTGTCCCTGTGCTCTTGAAGGCGTGTATGGAGATGTGCAGCGCGTGAAGGTCCTGTTCAACAAGAAGGAGAACGCCCTGGTGCAGATGGCCGACGGGAGCCAGGCCCAGCTGGGTAAGGGGTGGCCAGGGAGGGTGGGGCTGTGGGTGGTGCCCAGGGCCCTCAGGTCACGTATGCTTTCTCCCCCTCCCAGCCATGAGCCACCTCAATGGGCACAAGCTGCACGGAAAGCCAGTGCGCATCACACTCTCTAAGCACCAGAGCGTGCAGCTGCCCCGTGAGGGCCAGGAGGACCAGGGCCTGACCAAGGACTATGGAAACTCGCCCCTGCACCGCTTCAAGAAGCCTGGCTCCAAGAACTTCCAGAACATCTTCCCACCCTCGGCCACTCTGCACCTCTCCAACATCCCGTGAGTGCCTCTGCCTCTCAGATGCTTCCATCATCTTATCCCTTGTTTCTGGCCTCCCCACCCCCCCCCCATCCCTGGACATTCCTGTCGTGAGGGAATGACCTTGACCTTGCACACGGGCTCACACCTCTCTTTACTTGCAGGCCCTCCATCTCTGAGGATGACCTGAAGATTCTTTTCTCCAGTAACGGCGGGATCGTCAAAGGGTTCAAGTTCTTCCAGTGAGCAGAGTCCCCTCCCCCACTGCCCCTAGGCTCCCTGGCCCCTTGCTGCTCCTCATGCCTGTGTTCCCCCACTCCTTGCAGGAAGGACCGCAAGATGGCGCTGATCCAGATGGGCTCAGTGGAAGAGGCCATCCAGGCGCTCATCGACCTGCACAACCATGACCTGGGTGAGAACCACCACCTGCGGGTGTCCTTCTCCAAGTCCACCATCTAGGCCGCCACCCAGGACCAGCCTGCCGGGCACCCGGCGACAACTTCCATCATTCCAGATAAAAAGCCACTTTAAAAAGCAGCTGAAGTGACCTTAAAAGACCAGAGATTTTATTTTTTTAAAAGAGAAATCAGTTTACCTGTTTTTAAAAGAAATTAAATCTAATTCACTTGCTCACCTTGGGGAGGTGGGGTGCCAGCCTCAGGCTCTTGGTGACGGTGGACAGTACCACCCGCCCGGCCCCTGCCCGTGCCTTCTGCCGCCTGCAGGGCGGGCGCTCCTAAACCCCCACTCGGCTTTCTTGTGCCTTAAACCCACTGCCCTGGCAGGGCTTGTGGGGTCAGCCTCCCCTGGGATCATGTGCCTGGTGTGGTGGGGGGCTGTGGCCGCCACCCAATCCTTTAATCAAGTGTGTGATTCTCCCCCAGCCTTGGGGCCTCCCCGGACCCTTCCCTGTTGCTTCTTCAGCTTTGTTTTCACTGTAATCTCTGTATTATGCTTCAGTGCAGCTGCAGACACCTGTGCCTAGCAATATTTCCAGTTGACCAAATATTCTAATCTTTTTCATTTATATGCAAAAGAAATAGTTTTAAGTAACTTTTTATATAGCAAGATGATAAAAATGGTATGAGTGTAACCTAAACTTTCTCCTTGTGATATGACCTTGTATACTGTACTTTTATTTTATTCCTTGTCATTGAGTCGCAGGGCAGGATCTAGTTTCCAGGGCAGACACAGCGGGGCCGGCATCTGCCGCCCGATGCCTTACTCACACCTGACTGTCCTTTCTCTGAGGACAAGTGCTCTTCAACTTTCAGGGTTTCTTTTTTTCCTGCAAATTTTGGACCAAAGTTTTGTTTCTGTTTTTTTTCCTGCCTCTAATGCTGGGACCCCAGGAGGTGAGGCAACAGCCCTCCCCTCTGGTCTTCATGCCTTGTCCTGCACTCACGGGTCCAAGGGGTGCCCCGCACGCAGGCCTCTGCTGGCCGGCCCTCACTCGGGGCCTGAGCCTCAAGTTTCCATGTTGGGGTGGAACAAGGGTGTAAATATTTATAATTTTTTATACCTGTTGTAAGACGTGAGGGGCAGCAAATGCGGTTTTTTATGGTGACACAGATGTATATTTTGATAACAGCAATTACAGGCTCAGTATTGTAAGGAGCACGGCAGGCCCCGCCCGCTGCCGGCTTGTGATGCAGAGAGAACTGAATTAAAGCGATTTTATAACAACTCTACCTTTTCTGTAGGCTCTTTTTTCCTGTCCACATGTAGAAGGCGGTCTGGCCAGTCTGTACTGGACTCTGAATAAACTCTCTGTATCCTGCACTTGATTACCCTCTTTATTGGGCCTGTTGGTTTCACTGCTGCTTCCTCTTCGTGTGGGGGTTTTGGCCCCACCCCTACACCCAGTCCTCCAAAAAGACTCAGACTGCGAGCTCTTGTCTGGGATTGCCTTTTATTGTCTACCAGGACCCACCCCTCTGCCCCACCCCCACCCTCAGTCCTTGAACCTGCGCGCAGCCTGCATCTTCCGGAAGTAGCTCTCAGCCTCGACCTCTGCTGCCTCCCGATCACCAAGCATTGGGCCTGCTTTGCGCCGCAGCGTCGACTCCCGGCTGCCTGGTCCCAGCACACCATCGACTGCGCCCAATGGGGGCAGCCCCTCACCCGTGGCCAGGTTGACAGTGGCCACAGCCCCAAACCGTGGTTCCTCCTGGTCCACGTCGCTGACTGATGAGCCTGGGGAGATGCCCGGGGGCTTGGCCCCACCGCGGAAGCTGCGGGCCAGGTCTCCCAGCTCATAGCCACCCTCTCCCTCCACCCCCTTGGCCCCGACTCCTGCCGCCTTCCACTCCCAGGGCCCATTACCCGCAGACAGGTGGACCACAGGGTGGTGGGGTGCGTGTGCATCGATGGTGACGATGCTGGCAGAGTCGCGGTCAGAGGGTGACCTGTACTGGGAGGAGTCAGAGCTGGCACTGGATGAGGAAGCCGTCTCGGCTGCCTTGGGGCCAGGTGCACCTGGAGCCTTGGACATGGCAATGACCTGCAGCAGCCGGGGCGGGTTGGCCACGCGGGGCTGGGCCGAGGCCGTGGCCACCGCAGCTCCACTCTTCTCAGCCATCATGAGCCACTTGGCCCGTACAGCCGCACTGCTGTTGGGGGACAGGCCAGCTGCTGCCTGGGCCCCCTCCTCTGGGATATGAACCAGAGGTTGCGGTCCAGCCCGAGGCGGCAGGATGACACGTGGCCCAAGCCCTGGCCGAGCCTGGACTGTGGGGTACAGTGAGGGAGGTGCTGGACCCCCTTCCTCCCCCCCCTCCTCCTCCTCCTCCTCTTCCTCCTCCTCCTCTTCCTCCTCAGCCATGGGCTCTGCAGGTGCCCGCAGGTGTGCAGGGCTACCCTCGTCTGGTAGCCCCAGGCCTCGGCCCTCCAGCGACTTCTGCTTCCATTCACTAATGAGCTGCTTGGAGCGGGAAGCGTCCAGTGGAACGTGGATGGTCATGTGGCGGCGGGCCGGGTCGTCTAGCGAGGGCGTGCTGACACGGGGCAGTGTGTGGCTGAAAGTCACCATGTTCTCCTTGCCCATGGGGCTGCGCGGGGCCAGCAGGTCCACATCCACACTGGCCCGCTTTAGGCTGCCCAGTGAGGTCTTGTCGCGGGCCACGGGCCGGGGCACACCCTCCAGCCGGCTGGGTGGACCTAGCTCATCAGTGCTCACAGACTTGTTCTGCTGGTACACCGAGTCGTGGCCCCGCTGGGTCAGGGCCCTTAGCGCGTCCTTAGTTGGCACCGGAGCCACTGGTCTCTCTGCCAGTGGGGCCTGGAAGTTGCCCACTGCATGGCAGGCCTAGAGATGAGATGGAGACTGGGTGTGAGGCTTGTGGCTGGAGACCAGGGTCCCCACCGGGCCACAGACATGCCTTGGGGGTGAGAGGGGGAAGTCCACCTTTCTCCCCACAGGACAAATTCTGGCTTCTGGTTACTTTGCACATTTGGCAAGTCTGGGCTCGTGAGAGTCTGCCTCCAGCTCCCAAGGGAGAAGATGGCAGCATCCCCCTGGGCAAGGGGGGGCTGGCCTTCCCCCTCGGGCCTCCCTATTTGGCCCCTCACCAGGTAGGCTGCTATGCCGGCCCCAATGAGGAAGCCTGCGTAGACGTCCACCGGGTGGCTGCGGTACTGCGTGATCTGAGTGAGGCCGCAGACGCCTGCTGCAATGGCGAAGGAGAACACCAGGATGGGCTTCAGCAGCTTGGTGGTGTCCGAGATGACCGAGTTGAAGTACATCTGCCGGGGGACAGGTGGGTGGTCAGGGCAGTTGGTCCCTGTGGGGCATCTGGGGTGTGGGGCAGCACTCACCGACACATAGACAGCAGCAAAGGCAGACAGAGTGGCATGCTGGGATGGGAAGGTCTTCCTGCAAGAAACACCCATGTGAGCCCTGAGGCTCTGGGACCTGCCTTAGTTTCCCCACACGCTTGTTGGGACAGGGCCAGGCATGCTCACCGGGCAGACAGGATGGCATGGGTGTCGTGGCCAGAGCATATATCCTGTGTGATGTAGGGATTGGCTTCACACGACGTGCCCAGCAGGGTGTAGTTGGGTTTGCAGACAGTCAGGAAGAAGGGTGCGTGATAGCCCGTGGCCAGCTGGATCACGTCGGTCACCAGGGCTGTGGCACACAGGCCAAACACGTGGACACCTGTGGGGTGGGAGTACAAGGGCCAGACATGGGAGCTGGGGCCAGACCCACCACCCTCAGTGTGCAGATGCCATGGGGGACTCACCTACAAAGCGCACTGTGCGCCGAAGGAAGGAGTTGAAGTTGCAGCCGCCGGCATGGATGCTGCCCTCGGGCCCGCCCAGGCCCCCGCTGCGGCCCCACAGCCGGGACTGTAGACAGTACAGCATGCCCTCGCCCACCATGATCTGTGGACATGGAGGTGCTCAGCAAGGCTCCGGCCAGGGGCCCACAGCCAGCCCCGCCAAGCCCCACAACTCACCGAGGCTGCGGGCGCAGCAAAGGCCAAGCTGAGGAGCATGAGCAGTGGGATGAGCTCTTCACTTGTCTCCACGTAGGGCATGGACAGCGTGCGGTCGTAGCACTGGAAGCCCACCTTAGCCGGCTTGAAGAGGTCGGTCAGCTCCAGGAAGTAGAGGGACACGATGGAGGATGCCACTATGGGCAGCTGCAGGAAGAACGCTGGCCAGGGTCACACCACACTCGTTCACTGAGTGAGTCATCTGCCCACAAATTCAGTCCCTTCACTGACTCGTCCACCCATCCGTGCTGTTCACCGACTGATCAGCTCATTCATCAACTAAGTCACCCACCACCCATGTGTGCATCTAACGGAGCCATTCCTGCACCCAAGATTCAATCCACTAATCACCCTATCAACTTCCAACATCCATCTATTCATTTAGTCATTTTCCATCCATCTGACCCCACCCATCTGTCTATCCACTGATCTTCCCTTCCTTCTATCCATCCATCCATCATCTTCCATCAATCCATCAATCCACCCACTGCCCCATCCACCATCCATCCATCATCTTCCGTTATCCATTCACCATCATCACCATCCATCATCTATCAATTCATCATCCATCCTTCCATCATCCACCCACCCACCTCTATCCATCTATCCCCTCATCTTTCATTCTGGCCACCCATCTAACCATTCACTTCCTCTCCCATCCATCCACCCCTCCTTCCTTCCTTCATGTATTCACCCATTCATCCACCATCCATTCATCCACCCACACTTGTTCCCTTCCATCTGGCCACCCATCCATCCATCCACTCACTCTCCCATCCATCCATCTACCCACCTGCTATCCCCCCTCCCAAAATAAATCCACCATCCATCCATTACCCATTCATTCAATCATCCTTCTATCCATCAACCTCCATTTACTCATTTATCCATTTTCTAACCATCAAATCACTCACCCATCTGTTCGTCCATCCACCCATTCTCCCATCCATCCCTCCATAAATTTCTATCAGCCATCCACCTCCATCTATCCACCTATCTATCCATTCACCCATGATTCATTCCTTCCTTCCCTCCACTCATCCATCCACCCACCCACCCACCTACTCACCTGCCCATGCTTCCATTCATCCTTCTGCCCACCACTCATCTACCCACCCACCCTTCCTTCCTTCCATCCACCCATCCTCACATCCATCCATGAACCAACTATCCATCCACTTACTATCTATCCATCAACCCACACATCCAATCATCAATTTGTCCAAACACCCATCCCTCTATCCATCAACTTCCAATTCTTTCTATCCATTTATTCATTTCCCATCCATCAGGCCACCCAGCCAGCCACATTACCCATCCTGCCATCCATCATCCTCCATCCTTCCTTCCACCCATCAACTTACCCACCCATCCACTCACCCATTGACCTGTCCCTCCATCAATCCATCCATCTATCATTCATTTATTCAATAACATCCACCCATTAACTTACAACAACCTTCCATTTATTCATTATCCATCCATCTGACCACCATGCTCCCATGTACCACCCATCTATCCATGCCCTGACTATTCCACCCACCTATCATCCGTCTATCCATCTTTCAACTCCATCCATCAATCCACCATTCATTCATCCATCTACTCATGCCTGTTTGGTTGTTTCCTTCCATCCACCCATATATACATCTACTTACTCACCCGTCTATCCACCCATCCATTGACCCACTCACCCACCATGCACCCACCCACTCATCCATCAACTCATTTATTTCCCCTAGTCAACTGTCATCCATCCAGTCCACATCCATCCTCCCTTTTTCCCATCCTTCCAAGCAACCATCCTCCATCCATCATTCACCAATCAATCTACCTTCCATCCATCTACTCACGTTTGCTTCTTTTTTCATTCCTTCTACCCATCCACTTACCCACTCACCCATCCTTCCATCCATCCACCCACCCATTAATCACTTCATTCATTTCTCTCCAAGGCACCTTTGCTGCCTTGCACAATCTGGGAAGGGCAGACAGGTTCCTGCCTCTTGGCCTCTTCTCTCAGGGATGGATGGATGGATGGATGGATGGATGGATGGATGCACTTAGACCTGCCTCTGGGGTCCTGGCCCTCCTTGGAGACACCCTTCCTGGCTCCAGCCTGTTCATCTCTTCTGCTGCTGTTTCTCCTCTGCACCCCATACTGCTACATGCCAGCTTCACACTAAGCCCCAGGAACATGGTGTTGGGCCTGAATAAATGAATTTTTATTTATAAATGAATTCTTTGAGTTGCTCATTCATACAACTGTCCTTCTGCACAACCTGATCATGTGCCCCCAGGTGACAGGCATAGGGCACATGTGACGTTCTTTCTTGCTCAGAGCAGTTATGAGGAACAGGTGGGAGGTTGAGGTTCGGGAAAGCTGAGCTGCACCTGACTGGGTCACCGACAGTGTGGTCGAGGAGGGCAGCGGGGCAGGCTCTACACCGCCACTCACTCACCCACTCAAAGCACTGACTGAGCAGATTCCAACGGAGCAAACCCTCCTCCCAGTGTCCTCTTCCTCCCTTTCTGGTCCATGGGTCTCAAACTGACACATCCATCGGGGCCACTTCTGGGACCGGAGTGTACGTGGCGCCTAAGGGGGCTCAGCTGCCTTGGGAAGCTCCCACCTCTATCTCTACAGTGCCTTGAGCAGGGCCTCTGCCCTCCATACAATCCTGGCTGGAGGCTTCCAGAGGGGAAATGCCAAAGTTGGGTGAGCTGGGTTTGAAGGAGCTGGGCTGGTGTCCAAGGAACGTTTATGGAGCACCTGCTGCATGAAGGCAGGAGGGCCAAGGCAGCTAAGTGAAGCGGCTCACGGCCGCCTGCCTGGGATCACATCATGGCTCCTCACTTCCCTGTGCCTCAGTCTTCTGAGCTGGAAACAGGAACAATACAGTGGCCACCCCCCAGGATGTCTGTGTAGGACTGGAGGAGCAAACACATTGAAAGCGCTTAGCATCTGGCTCAGTGGGCAGATGGTGTCCAGCCACAGAGAGGGTTTAGGGTACAACTTAAAATCAGCAAAGATGACCCACAAGAGGGTCACGTTGAAGACGTCCCCCGCGCCTTTCCAAGCCCCTGGCAAAGTGGCTGTAATGCCTGGCCAGCTCCCCCTGCTTCTCCTCCAGCCCTCTGCCCCCATCTCCCTGCCAGACCCAGCTGGAAGCACCTGGTGGCAGGGTGGGTTGGTGGCAGGGGCCCCACTTCAGGGTCTGCCACTCCCTGAAGGTCTGTAAGTGCCTCCTAAATCACACCACCCACTTCTCACTGCCTCCAGAGACCCTCAGCTCAGAGCGTATCTGCCTCAAAGGAAAATCATTCAGACACACACAATGGCGGGCTAGCGTGCTTGCTTTGGGGGCGTGTGTATTTAAGAATGAATAAATGTAATACTGGGCTTCCCTGGTGTCTCAGACGGTAAAGAATCTGTCTGCAATTCAGGAGACCTGGGTTCGATCCCTGGGTCAGGAAGACTTCCTGGAAAAGGCAGTGACTACCCACTCCAGTATTCTTGGACTTTCCAGGCAGCACTAGTGGTAAAGAACTTGCCTCCCAATCCAGGAGATGTTTAGGGATGCAGGTTTGATCCCTGGGTCTGGAAGATCCCCTGGAGGAGGAAATAGCAACTAGCAACCCACTCCAGTATTCCTGCCTGGAGAAGCCCATGGACAGAAGAACCTGGTGGACTACAGCCCACAGGGTCGCCAAGAGTCCGACACTATTGAAGAGACTTACCACGCACACACAGACACAATGCTGGCAGTACAGGAGATGCACACCAGGGCTGGGATATGGCTTTGCACCTCTCGGGTTGGTCAAAATTCAAACGTCACCAACACAGGTGCAGACACAACTATGGGGAAACAGGCAAGTGCAGGGGCCTCAGTAGGAGAAATATGGGGTCTTTCCACACCCTGCTCGCTAGAGATGCACAATGCAGACCAGCTCTGCATTCTGTGCAGGCTGAACAGGCCAAAGAGTTTACAGTCTCCTCCTAGGAATGTTTGTGAGACATCAAGACTAGGAACCCCCCCAAACGCCCAGCTCCCTAGGGCTGGCGCTGGAGTACTACATACAGGGCAGTGAAAAATGATGGGGCGATGGTAAACAAAGATCTCTGCTAGAAATGCCAAGGGCAGGGACTTCACTGGTGGTCCAGTGGCTAAGACTCTGCACTCCCAAGAGCCCAGGTTTGATCGCTGGTCAGGAAACTAGATCCCACATGCTGAAACTAAAGATCCTGCATTCCACAACTAAGACCCTGCCTGAAGCCAAAAAAAAGGCTGAGGGCAGAACCTGCGTTTCTCCAGGTGGTGGGGGAAGGGCTACATATGGTGAACTTGAATGGAAGGCTGGCTGTAATCTTGTTGGACTCTTTGCCACCCCACAGACTGTAGCCCACCAGGCTCACTGTTCATGGTGATTATCCAGGCAAGGATACTGGAGTGGGTTGCCCTGATTGAACTCACATCTTTTACTCTCCTGCACTGGCAGGCCAGTTCTTTACCACTAGCGCCACCTGGGAAGCCCAGGTGAAAGGTGAAAGGCTGGGTGAAAGGCTTTCTGGAAAGGGACACAGGTAGTGGGAAGTTGGGGGGAGCTGAGGGTGAGGGGCTGCCTCCGTGTGGCCCGTAGAACACTGAGGAGGGATAACCTACTGTAATAAGGATTCAAATGCAAACTTGAAAAACTAACCAGGTTTTCTGCCTGTGGGGGAGGTAACCAGCTGTCTGGGTCACCCTGCTCAGGGTAGGGTTGGGTACTATCTGCTCAGGTCCGGGGGACTTATCCACCCACGCCCAGCCTGGGCCCCTCACTCCAGCCGGGTTTCCTGGCCTGGCGAGCAGGGGGCATTGTGGGTAACCCAGGTACTGATCAGGTGGATTCGCCTCACCAGCACTTCATTAGCGCTCAGCACGTGCCCGGTGGCTGCACTTACTATCTTATTTTGCAGCACTCCTAAGGCCCTCACTACATGCGGAGCCTGTTCTGTCAGAGCTCAGGGAAGTGCACGAGCCTCCACGATTAGCAGAGGAGGAATTTCAATTCAGACACTCAGGCCTCTGGCCTTCACATTGCAGGAAGACGTCGCACCTATACCGCGCCCCCCTCCCCGCCCGCCCACCGCGCCCAGCACCCTGCTCCAGCCCCTTCGTGTAAGCTGCTGACCCGAACCCCGGACTGAAGATCCCGCCTCGAGCATCTATCCAGCTCCTGAAAAACCCAGAACATTCTCTTGCAACTCCTACTCGTCCTGCAGAGCCCGACTGTTCTGACCGCCCTCCCCGCCCTCCCGCACACCCAGGCCCCTGGCTGTGCTCGCCCCGATCCCTTGGCGTGGAGGTCCCGAGGGCCGGCTGAACGGAGGCCTCTGCCCCGCCCCCACCAGCGCGACCTCCCCCCAGTCACCTCCACGAAGTAGAAGCAGGGCAGAAGCGTCATGCTGTCCTTCGGGCTTTTATTCTTCTCCTTGGTTGAGATCATGGTGCCGGGGGCGCCACAAACCGTAGTTGGAGGGGACAAAGCCGCGCTGGAGGAGGGGAGGAGCAGACTGAGCCCTGGGGGACCAGGTGCCCGGCGCCCGCGAAGGAGGGGCGGGCTGGGATGCGCAGAAAACGCCCAGGGAAACTGAGGCCGCGAGGCGGGGGCCGCGGCCGCCCCTGGCGCACTGCGGTCCTGCCCAACCCTCCGGCTGCCTCCCCGGATGGAGGAGCCGCGAGAGGGCTCGGCAGAGAGGGCGGGGTCGGCCTGGTCGAGAGCCTCCGGGCTGGGGTCCCACCCGCGAGTCGGGACCCCGAGGGCCGGAGCCGGTGGAGGGGTGGGGTCCGCGCTCCGCCCGCAGGCCCCTCACCTGGCGCGCCCGCGCTCGGAGGGCGGAGCTGGCGGCGGCGGGGGCTGCGGCCCGGCTGGCACAAAGCCGGCCCCGCCCCCGCGGGGGCGGAGGGGGGGCGGGGAGCGAGCGGCCCCGCCCGGCCTGAGACCCCGCGCCGGGCGGCCTGGAGGCTGCGCGAGGGGCGGGGGCTCTTTGTCTCGGCGCGTCGAAGGCGCCGCGCGCGTCCGTCGCCGTCCCCGCCTCCCGGCGCCGCGCCCTCGGTCTCTGGGATCTACGTCCCCTGCGCAGGGGGAGCACGAACCGGGGTCTGCGAGCTCCTCCCCTCCCGGGCGGCTCAGACGGTCCCGGGGAGCCCCATCCAGGCTGGACGCGGGCGGGATCTCCGGGTCTCCCGCGTCTCTGCCCCCCTCCCCGGTACGCGTTTCCATGGCGAGTTCCCTGGGCGCCCGGGCCATCAGGAGACAAAAGAAGCTGGGGGTGGGGATGGGGGCGCTGTCTCGCTCCTGGGCCCGCGCCTTGCCCACCTGCCCTGCATCTTCCCTCAGCCACTCGGGGTCCACCCTCCACTGGTCCGACCGCGGCCCCTCGCCTGGCTCACAGCATCCGAGGCGCACGGCCCGGGATGCTCCGCGATGCGCGCGGGGCGGGAGGGCCCTCGTGGTGAATTCACGTGAAGCTCCTTAGGCAGCGCTTGCTGTTTGCAGGTGTTTTCACAGTCATGAGGGGTGGGGGCCAGCTAACCGTCGTTTAACTAGTGGGGAAACAGGCCCCCAGGCACTTAAATCACTGTCCACAGTCTCCAGGCCCCAGATGGCAGAATTTTGTTCGGCTCATTTTGTTCACTAACCATCTCCTGTACACCTAGCCCGGTACAGTCTCGGGGGAGCCGTCGGGAACCGAGACAGACCCTCAAAATCAGTCCCTCGATTAAACGTCCAGTTGGGTGGGGGTGGGGTGGGGGAGGGCTGCGCGGCCGGAGAGACCAGTGTGTGCAGCCGTCCATACTCCAGACCCTTCCTGGCTGTGGCCCTTGTGTTAAGAGAACCAACTCCATGTGTCTTCAAAGATGATCCTCCGTGTGGTTAAGGGTGGGGTCCAGAGAGTTGATCCCACCGGGGCCTCAGTTTCCTCACCTGGAAATGGGCATAACCAGAGGGCTTTTGGTGTAGGTGACACACTTGGCATGTCTGTCCCACCTCCCAGGCCTGATGCCCACTTGGACTCCGTTTCCCTGCCAGGCAGGGGCAGAGCCTGGGCTGGACAGCCGTTGGGAATCGCTGGTGTTGAAAGGTGACCACAAACTGTCCTCTGGAGGTAGGAGGAAGGGAAATGGGGCAATCATGCTTGATGCCTCCTGGGGGCGTGGGCATGTCCCCAGAGACCTTCCTGACAGCTTGGGGATCCAGGAGAGAGTCTGGGGCAGTATCAGGAGTGGGGGAGGGGGGCTTCTTCCTCCTGTGGATCCCCGGTGGTGGAGAGGGAGTGAGGTCCAGCTCTGATGGTATGTGGCCCAGCAGCAGCCAGGGGTGAGGGGTTGGGGGGTGGGGAGGGTGACAACTTGATTCTGGGCACTAGGGAGCCATGGCAGAGTTTAGAGCAGGCAAGAGGGTGGAACCCACCAGGTGCTGCTCAGAGACTCCTGAACACATTAATTCACTTGATGCTCAACACAGCTCTATGGGAGGGGGGGATGGAAAGGGAGGGTGGGGCCGTTAATGTTCTGCTGCACAGACAGGGAAACTGAGGCCCAAAAAGGGGCCCCTGAGGTCACCCAGTAGGAAGGGATGGACCTCTGGACTCTAGGGTCACCCTGCTCAACTGGCTGTGCTCTGAGCAAGACGGCAGCTGGGTCCAAGGAACGGACGGGGTGGGTGGCATGCTGGGGACTCGGGGCAGGGGGTAGGGGGGATGCATGGGTGGGATCCTAGGAGGGTGGAGATGGGAAGCAGTCTTGGGGGGCGGACACTGGACTGGGGTAGGGTCCAGTCCTGGGGGCCGTGCTGGGGACACAGCTCAGCTGTGGGACCATAACCACAGGAGGGATCAGTCTGAACCCCAGGACCCCACCATTTCAGCTAGGCAGAGGACCCTGAGGCCTAGCAGGGGACCCTGACACCTGCTCCCTCCACCTTCCCCAGGACTGCCCTGGAACTGCCCCCCACAGCCCGGATCTGAGACATAGGGTCCACCACCAGTCCAACCTTTTGGTGTCACCTTGGAAATAAATCTTAAAAAAAAAATTGAGGCGTCAGAAGACTTCCCTGATGGTCCAGTTGTTAAGAATTTGCCTGCCAGTGCAGGGGATATGTGTTCAATCCCTGGTCCAGGAAGATCCCACATGTTGCAGAGCAACTAAGCCCATGTGCCACAACTACTAAGCCCAAGTGTGGAAACTGGTGAAGCCCACATGCCCTAGAGCCCGTGCTCCACAAGAGAAGCAACTGCAGTGAGAAGCCCCCGCAATGCAACTAGAGTAGTCCCTGCTCACTGCAACTAGAGAAAGCCCGCATGGCAGCAAAGACCCAGCACAGCCATAAATAAATACATGATAAAAGCTGAGGTGTCAAAAATAAGTAAAAATTTTAAATTGATGTGAAATTCACATGACATAAGATCAGCCATCATAAATTATACCATCCACTGGCTTTGGAACATTTAGAGTTGTGCAACCACTGAATTCTAGAACATTCCATGTCCCCCAAAGAAACCCTATTTCCTTCAGCTATTATTCCCCTAACCCCCTAAACCCCCGGTCCCTGACAACCAGGAACCTACTCTCTGTGTCTGTGGATCGAACTGTTCTGGACGTTTCCCATCAGTGGAGTCACACCCTGTGTGTCTTTCTCCGTCTGCTTCTCTTACCAAGCATCATGTTCTCAGAGTCTGTCCACGTGGTAGCCAGTGTCAGGGCTTCACCCCTCTTCACAGCTGAGGGATGTTCTCAGGTGTGGAGGGACACGTTTGTCTGCTGAAGGGCATTTGGTTGCCTCCAGCTCCTGGCAGCTGTGACTCACACTGTGAACATGCGTGTGCAGGTTTCTGGGCCCTGTTTTTAGTTTTTCTGGGCCTGCACCTTGGAGTGGAGCTGCTGAGTAACAGGATAATTCGGTGTTTGAGGAGCTGCCTGCCTTTGCCTAGCGGCTGCAGGGTTTTACATCTCAGCCATTGTGTCTGAGTTCCAATTTCCCACCTCCTCACCAACACTGTTTGTTCTGCCCTTTTCATCCTAGCCATCCTAGTGGGTGTGAAGTGGTGTCTTACTGTGGTTTTCATTTGCATTTCCCTGATGACTAATAATTTTAAGCATCTTCATGGCATGTTGGCCGTTTGTGTATCTTGGGAGAAATGTCTATTCAAACCCTCTGCCCAGTTTTAAGTGGATGGTTTGTTTTTGTTGTTGAGCTGTGAGAGCTCTTTATATATTCTGGATATGCAACCCTGTCTTCCTCCCCGCTTGGCCTCATCTCTTGCTCAGGTACTGGATGCCTAAAACTTCTGAAGACCCTACTTTGTGGCTGGAGAAGGGCAGGCAATGTCTCCAGAATCTCAAGGCTCTGGGGGCTCCACGCACCTGCCCACTATATAGATGCACAGACTAAGGGCAGGTGAGGGACCCAGCCACGTACCTACAGATAAAAATCCTGTAGGTAAAAAGCTGCCACAAAAGGCCACAGAGTGTGTGTGATTCCACTGATGGGAAACGTCAAGAGCAGGCACATCCACAGGCACAGAGAGTGGGTTCATGGTTATCAGGAGTTGGGAGACGGGGTGTGACTTCCGATAGCTATTTTTTTCTTTTGGGGTGATGGAATGTTCTAAAATTGGGGTGATGGCTGCATAATTTTGTGAAGATACTGAAAACCATGAAACTGCACTCTTTAATTCAGTGAATTCTGTGGTACTTGAATTATATGTCAGTAAAACTGTTTTAAAAAAAACCAAGGACTTCCCTGGTGGTCCAGCAGCAAAGATTCCACGCTCCCCCAATGCAGGGGGCCCAGGTCCAGTCCCTGGTAGGGGCACTAGATCCCACATGCTGCAATTGAAAGATCCCACATGCCCCAACTAAGATCCAGCACAGCCAAATAAATAAGAAAATAAAAAGCAGTAAAGAACTCACACACACACACAAAGCCAGCAGGACTCAATCCCAGACAAGGTGGACAGTGGTAGGCCCCGGTGCTCAGGCTAGGAAGCCGGGCAGAGCCACGAGTGGCGGCTGGGTGGTGGCCTGACCCACACCGAGGGGTGGCCCAGTATCCAGAGGGGAAGACAGAGGGTGCAGGCTGGCACTTGGAGGGTGCAGGCAGGTTCCAGGAGCTGCCAGCTGGGGAGGTTTTGGGCAACTTCCTCTGCTCCCACCAGGAGGGGCTGGGTCTGGGCGGGTGTGCGCTAACGGCTGAGGCCCCAGGGTATAAGGGCGCCCTGTCCCCAGCCACCCTCAGCAGCCCCGTCATGACAGCACTCAGACTCCTGGCCGTGCTGGCCAGCCTGCTAGCAACCTCCAGGGCTGGTGAGTGCTCACCCCAGGCCAGGCGTCCACATCTGTGCAGAGGTTCAACTGCAGGGGACAGGCCTGGGGGAGAAGGACTGATGGGTGCCAGCCCCAGCTTCCCAGACACAAGGCTCAGGGAGGGACAGTGAAGCTACCGGGCCCAGGCCACACAGGCAAGCTGGCCCCGACCACCCCTGGGAGGGTGGGGACCTGTCCTTTTAGGGAACACAGGTGTGGGAGGCTGGGGTCTCCCTGGGTATGGGGCTGAGACTGGGGGGCTGCAACACACCCTCCTCTCCCCCCAGGCTCAGCCCCTCTGGTGGACATAGTGGGCGGCAGGAAGGCCCAGCCGCAGGAGCTCCCGTTCCTGGCTTCCATCCAGAACCAAGGGAGGCACTTCTGTGGGGGCGCTCTGATCCACCCCAAGTTTGTCCTGACAGCGGCCAGCTGCTTCCAGAGCCGGTAAGCCGGGGGCCATGGAGTGGGCAGGGGGGCTGAGAGAGGGAGAGAGCTCGGGGGATGGGGGTGGCGGGGGAGTGGGGGAGTGGGTGTGCCTCTGGCAGGTGAGGAGGGGAGGGGCTTGGCAAGGGGGGCTGGTCTTAGGAAGGGTTGAGGGGCTTAGAGAGGGAAATGGGGCCCGGGAAACAGAGCGAGATGCAGCTACAGAAGGAGGGTGGACAGAGGCCTGACCATCACTGATGTCCTTGCTCTGGCTCCTGGGCCGCAAGCCAGCAGGCTGGTAACTCCCTACCTTATTTGCAAGCCTGCCCCCGTGTAAGTACCACCCAGTGGGTGTAGAAGGCTAGGGGCTTCTGGAGAAGCCCAGCCTGGTATCTGCCCCTGCTGCTCTTAGGAACACTGGGATTGCCACCGTGGTGCTGGGTGCCTATGACCTGAGGCGTCGGGAGCGGGCCCGGCAGACTTTCTTCATCAGGAGCGTCAGCGAGAATGGCTATGACCCCCAGCAGAAACTGAACGACGTGCTGCTGCTGCAGGTGGGGAAATGAGTGGGGAGCTGGTGTTGGCCTGAGGGGCTAAGGGCAGACAAGCCATGTGCACAGAGCCTAGTGTGTAAATCGTACAGCCAAGTGCACAATCCACTTAGTCAGCCTCTGGATCCTGGACACTGAAGTTGTTTCCAGACTTTTTTGTTATGACAGAATCACAATGAGTTTTTGTGCATATTTCTTTGTGAAAGTTTTCCCAGAGCAGCCACAACAGCTGGGCCAGCTTACTCTCCCACTAGCAAAATTTAAAACTGCCCATTTCTCCACATTTTTACTGACACTGCATATTATGATTTTTAGAATTTTTCTGCCAGTGCTCACTTTGGCAGCACATATCCTAAAATTGGAACTATACAGATAAGACTAACATGGCCCCTGTGCAAGGATGACATGCAAATTCGTGAAGCATTCCGTATTTAGGAAAAAAAAAATTTTTTCCTGCCAATTCTGACCGAGGGTGGAGGGTGGTGCTTTGTTTTATCTGCATTTCCTGGGCGAGCTCTTCACCTTCATGGTCTCTCAACTACGTTTGCAGTAAGGACGATTGATTCCTTCTCTGGAGGAACCAGAGGCCCAAAAGGTAAAGTCATTTGGCCAGGATGGAAGAGCCTGGTGGGCTACAGTCCGTGGGGTCGCAAAGAGTTGGACATGACTGAGCGACTTCACTCACTCACTCATTCCACAGCAGGTTACTGCCTAAACTGGGGTTTGAACCCAAACTGCTTTCCAGATCAGAACTCATGTTGCTGCCTCTCTGGCTCCCAGCTGGGCCCCAGTTATGCCCTCTCCTGACCCAATTTCCCTCACCAGCTGGACCGTCAGGCCAACCTCAACAGCGGCGTGGCACTGGTACCACTGCCAGAGCAGAACGCCACAGTGGAAGCTGGCACCAGGTGCCAGGTTGCAGGCTGGGGTGCCCGACGGCATAGGGGGCGCCTCTCCCGAGTTCCAAGGGTCCTCAATGTTACCGTGACACCTGCAAACCAGTGTCGCCCCAACAACGTGTGCACTGGTGTCCTCACCCGACGGGGTGGCATCTGCCAGGTACCCACTGGGTGTTATCTGGTGTGGGCTCGGCGTGGTGGGGGAGGAGGGGTCTTGAGAGGTCGTGAGCTCCTCTTGAGGGGAGAGAAAGCAAGTTCAGAACTCACCCTGGGATTAAGTATTCAATTAGAACTGGATGTTTCAAATATTGGAGCCTGAGAAACAGTATTTATTCAACTCTGCCTGCCAAGCCCTATGCTGGGGACTGGAGACACAAGAGGGAACAGGAGGGACTGCCCTTTTGGAGCCAGGAGCTTGGGCATCAGCTATTAAGACAGGAATGTGAAAAAAAAAAAAGACAGGGGTGTGCACCAGGCCGGTCCAGCCTGGGGCCTTAGGAAGTTGAGGAGGTGGGGTGGCATTTGGGAACCGAGCTGCGAGCAAGAGCAAACGTAGGGAAAAGCACAGGCAGAGGAACAGCCCGCAGAAAGGGCCAGGGGCATGAGCAGCTTCTGTGGGTGGCAGGGGTGGTGTTCTGAGCAGGAGAGGAGTGGAGGGCTGGGCCTGGGGTGCCCTGACCCTCCTGCTGCCCCTGCAGGGGGATGGCGGCACCCCTCTCATCTGCAACGGCCTGGCACACGGCGTGGCCTCCTGGTCCCGGGGGCCCTGCGGTAGGGGCACCGACTTCTTCGCGCGTGTGGCCCTCTTCAGGAACTGGATTGACTCAGTTATAAACCAGCCGGCCTGACGGACCCTGCCCAGCCTGCATGGGGCGCTGCGCAGCCAGAGCTCAGCCCCCACCTGCACTCTGCCTGCCCATCCCGAGGCCCCAGCCCGGCCCCCGCAGTGGTGACTCTAATAAAGGATCTGTCCCCTTTCTGCCCACGGCGCCTGACTCTGCTCTTTGGGGGCGGGCGGGGGCTGGGGGCCCAGGGCCAGGACCTCTGCCCACAAGAGTGGCATCCACCCCAGGGGTCTCCACTCAGGGAATCTGATCGCGATCCTCGGAACCAGGGGCTCTGGTGACCTCCTCTCCATAGAAGCAGCACCGAGGCTCACAGAGATTGGGTGACTCCCCTAAGGCCACACAGCCAGAGCTGGGCTCTGAACCCACAGCTGTGAGATTATAGCCCCCATGAACCGTCTGTCATGTTGGTGGGGAATACAGTCACCCCTGGGGATTTTCTGGTGGCTCAGATGGTGAAGAATCTGCCTGCAAGGCAGGAGATGTGGGTTTGATCCCTGAGTGGGGAAGATCCCTGGAGACGGGAATGGCAACCCACTCCAGTATTCTTCCCTGGAGAATCCCATAGAAGGAGGAGCCTAGTGGGCTACAATCCTTGTGGTTGCACAGAGTGGAACAGGACTGAGCGACTAACAGCTCACTGCTACTACTGCTTGGTGTCTGCAGGGGCTTGGCTCCAGGACCCTCGTGGATACCCAAATCCCTGGATGTTCAAGTCCCTTATATCAAATGGTGTCATATTTGCAAGTGACCTACATACATCCTCTGTGCACTTTATATAATACAATGTCAATGCTGTGCAAACAGCTGCCTGCCTACAGCAAATTCAAGGTTTACTTTTTAGAACTTTCTGGTACATTTTTTCCAAATATTTTTGATTTGTGGTGGATTAAATCGTGGGTGTGGAACGTGTGACCACGGAGGGCCGGCTGTATATTGTACAGCGAAGTCAAGAAACACAAGAGAAACCAGATTTAGACTGCCACTTGAATCACAGAAAGATAAGGAGCCCAATATGGAAGAAACAAAAATATAAGCATTAAACAATACGTACAATTATATAATGATGTATAAAACATAAATATACTTGTATAAAGAACCTATAAAACATAGTAAATATAACTGTATAAATGATATGTAAAACTTAATACATATAATTTATTAAACTAAAATAAGATTGTAAATCACAGACTTCCCTGAGGGTCCAATAGCTAAGACTCCATGCTCACAATGTAGGGGGCCTGGGTTCAATCCCTGGTCAGGGAGCTAGATCCCACATGCTACAACTAAAGCCTGGCACAGTCAAATATATATATATATATTTTTTTAAGTTAAATCTTACATTATATATTAGTACCAATTACATATTATACATGCATTTTAAAAATATACTTAGGAACTTCCCTGATGGTCCGGTGGTTAAGGAACTGCCTGCCAATGTAGGGGACACAGATTTGATCCCTGGTCTGGGAAGATCCCACATGCTGAGGGTCAACTAAGCCCCAGTACTGCAAATACTGAAGCCCAAGCACCTAGAGCCTGTGCTCCACAACAAGAGAAGTCACTACAACGAGAAGCCTAAGAAGTGCAACAAGGAGTAGCCCCCACTCACCACAAACTAGAGAAAGCCTGCATGTGGTGACAAAGACCCAGCACAGTCAAAAGTAAACAAACATGAACCGTTATAAAAATACCTGGGGAATAATGAGTCGATATTAGAAAAACTAAGATCATGACATTGGGCCCCATCACTTCATGGCAAATAGAAGGGGCAAGAGTAGAAGCAGTGACAGACTTTTATTTCCTTGGGCTCCAAAATCACTGTGGACGGTGACTGCAGCCATGAAACTAAAAGACACTTGCTCCTTGGAAGAAAAGCTATAACAAGCCTAGACAGTGTATTAAAAAGCAGAGACATCACTTTGCTGACAAAAGCCCGTATAGCGAAAGCTATGGTTTTTCCAGTAGTCATGTATGGATGTGAGAGCTGGACCATAAAGAAGGATGAGCGCCAAAGAATTGATGCTTCCAAATTGTGGTGCTGGAGAAGACTCTTGAGAGTCCCTTAGACTGCAAGGAGATCATACCAGTCAATCCTAAAGAAAATCAACCCTGAATATTCATTGAGTTTATTTGTTTTTCATAAGTTATTGATGAAATTCACAGAATATAACATTCACTTTTTTTAAGTGTACAATTCAAAATATAACTAGTGTATTTCACTAGGCTGTGCAGTCCTCACCATTCAAACCTCACTATCCAATTCCAGGACATTCCATCACCCCAATAGAAGCCCACTCCCATCCGCATCACCCCCCATCTCCTCCCCCACCCCATTATGACCAGGAACCCACTCTCTGTGTCTGTGGATCTGCCTGTTCTGGACATTTCCCATCAGTGGAATTACACCCTGTATGTCCTGCCTGCTTCTCTCACTGAGCATCGTGTTTTCAGGGTCTAACCATGTGATAGCGTGTGTCAGGGCTTCTCCTCTTCTCAGGGCTGAGTGATGCTCCTGTGACGTGTAACCATCATCTGTGGATGGTCATCTGGGTTGGTTCCACCCTGGCTGTTGTGAAGCAGGTTGCTATGGACATTCATGTACAAGTTCTACTTGAACATTGATATTTAGTACGATGATTTTACCAGGAGGTGTATTGGGGGTTCATAATGGGTCCTCTTTACAGAGGGGGAAACTGAAGCCCAGAGAGAAACGTGTGTCTCAGAAGCCCAGAAAAGTCCAGGGCCCCCAACCTGTTCATTGTTCAGATGGGGAAACTGAGGCCCTGGGAGTTGGGGTCCCAGAGCAGAGAGTCCCAGCTTAGAGCCCCAGACACTGACACCCTTGAGGATGGAGTGTTTTCCTTTCTTAAAGAGAGAAGAAAAAAAAGAGGCAGAAACTCGGAGGATAAGCCTCTCTCGCTCACCCTCCCTGGATCCCGGGTGTCGCTCAGGTCTGCTCGGCCCCCTCCCAGCTCCAGTTCCCGGCAAGACCGTTGTCTGTTGCGCCAGCCACAGTTGGAGTAGGAAGGGGACAAAGCCGCAGCTTCCAGCCCTGCTTCCTCTCCACCGGTGGGCCTGACTCCCAGAGGCCCCAGAGAGTTCCCTCCAAGTTACAGCCCCCAGTACCCCCAGCTCCCCACCCAGGTCCATACTGTCCCATCTTCCAGACCAGCCTCTGTCTTCAGGAAGGCCCCCAGTCCTGCGCTCACCTGCCGGCCCCCATCCCAGGCCTGGAGCAGAGAGGCTGACCCCAGGCCCTCCTCCTGTTGTGACTGATGCCGTGAACACCCCCTGACTCTGAGAGGCTCCTTGAGGGGTGAGAGCTCCCTGCCAGGACCTCCTGGGCCATTCTCTAGCAAAGTTATGTGTGTACGTGTTTCTTTTTCTTTCTTTGGTTAAAGATTTATTGAAATGTACTTCACATACCATACATACAACTCACCCACTTAACAATTCAGTGGCATTTAGTACAGTCACGGGATTGTGCAACCACCACCTCTAATTCCAGAATATTCCATCACCCCAAAAGAAGCCCCTTCACCATCAGCAGTCATCCTTCTTCTCCCAGAACCCACTCTCTGTGTCTGTGCGTTGGCCTGTTCTGGACGTTTGCCATCAGTGGAATCACACCCTGTGTGTCCTTCTGTGTCTGCTCCTCTCACTGAGCATCATCATGTCCTCAGGGACTGTCCACATAGTAGCAAGTTTCTCTCCTTTTCAGGACTGAGTGATGCTCCGTGTGTGTGTCCTATTTCATCAGCTGACAGTTCATGGAGCTCTCTTCTGTATCCGGTGAATCAACTCCTGACATGGGGATGTTCTCATCACCACCATCACTAACAGATGGGGAAACTGAGGCTCAGAGAAGTGGTGTACCCAGCCCAGATTCACAAAGCACAGCAGAATGTGAACCCAGGTGAGGGACTACGGAGCCTGGCATGACAGGGTGACAGTGACACGGCTGGCACCTCTGCTCATCGTGTGCCCAGCACCTTCCAATGCTCTCATTTATCCCCCTCCCACTGTCAGCCCTGAGGAGGGACTATGACTACCATCACCCCACTACTGTTCAGTTACCAAGTTGTGTCCGACTCTTTGCAACCCTGTGGACTGCAGCACACCAGGCTTCCCTGTCCCACACCATCTCCCGGAGTATGCCCAAGTTCATGTCCACTGAATTGGTGATGATATTCAACCATCTCATTCTCTGTTGCCCTCTTCTCCTCCTGCCCTCAATCTTTCCTTGCATCAGGAAAAGTTGGTTTCCCAATGAGTTGGTTCATCACATCAGGTGACCAAAGTATTGGAGTTTCAGCATCAGCATCAATCATTCCAATGAATATTCAGGGCTGATTTGCTTTAGGATTGACTGGTTTGATCTCCTTGCAGTCTAAGAGACTCTCAAGAGTCTGCTCCAGGACCACAGTCTGAAAGCATAAGCATAACTCAATGAAGCTATGAGCCGTGCAGTTAGGTCCACCCCAAGACTGAGGGGTCATAGTGGAGAGTTCTGACAAAATCTGATCCACTGGAGGAGGGAATGTCAAACCACACCAGTATACTTGCTGTGAGAGCCCCACCTCACCATACAGGTGGGGGAACCAAGGCACTGAGCAGCCAGCCTGCTGGACCAGAAGGAGCTAGTCTGTAAAGATGCTCTTGTTGAAAGAGAAAACCCTGTTCTGAAAGCAGACAGCACAGCAGCCCTGGGGTTCTGTGGGGACACGCCAGAGCCACACCCAGAGCTGTGGCAGATGCCCTGCAGAAGGACCTAGGGACCTTTCCCAAGCGACTGGGCTGATGAATGAATTAAAAATGTGTCGGCAATACAAATGGCCAACAGGCACACAGAAAGCTGCTCCACCATGCTAATTCATAGAGAAATGCAAATCAAAACTACAATGAGGTATCACCTCACATCAGTCAGAATGGCCACCATTAAAGTCTTCAAGGGACTTTTCTGGTGGTCCAGTAGTTATGAATCTGCCTGCCAAGTCAATTTTGAAAAAGCAAAACAGCTGGAGGAGTCAGGCTCCCTGACTTCAGATTATACTACAAAGCTACAGTCATCAAAACAGTATGGTACTGGCATAACAGTAGAAACATAGATCAGGAGAGAAAACTCAGGAGTAAACTCATGCACCTGTGGCCAATTAATCTATGGCAAAACAGGCAAGACTATACTGTCTATGCTGAAAAGACAGTCTCTTCAACAAATGGTCCTGGGAAAACTGGACAGCCACATGCAAAAAGGAAGTCAAATCATTCTTTAATTCTATACTCAAAAATAAGCTCAAAATGGATTAAAGACTAAATGTGAGACCAGATACTATAAAACTCCTAGAGGAAAACATAGGCAGAAAATCCTCTGACATAAATCACAGCAGCATCTTTTTTGATCCATCTCCTGGAAAAATGGAAATAAAAACAAACAGATGGGACCTACTTAAACTCAAAAGTTTTTACACAGCAAAGGAAACAAAAAGCAAAATGAAAAGACAACCAACAGATTGGGATAAAATATTTGCAAAAGTGTGACTGATAAGGGATTAGCCTCCAAAATTTATAAGCAGTTTATGATGCTTAACAGCATCAAAACAAACAGCCCACACAAAAAATGGGCAGAGGACCTGAATAGACATTTCTCCAAAGAGGACATTAAGATGGCCAACAGGCAGGTAAAAAGATGTTCAACATTGCTAGTTATTAGAGAAACGCAAATCAAAACACCAGTCAGAATGGCCAGCATCAAAAAAAAAAAAAAAAAACAACACAGGGACTCCCCTGGTAGTCCAATGGCTAAGACTCCATATTCCTGATTCAGGGGGCCTGGGTTCAATCCCTGATCAGGGAATTAGACCCCACATACCGCAACTAATGATTCCACATGCTGCAAGTAAGACCTGGTGCAGCCAAATAAATAAATAAATGTTTTTTTTTTTAATTCATAACAAATGCTGGAGAGGGTACAGAGAAAAGGTACAATGTAATGTATATGCAGTGTACATACCTACACTGTTGGTAGGAATGTAAATTGGTATGACCACCATGGAGAACAGTATGGAGGTTCCTTAAAAAGTGAAAAACAGAGCTACCATATGACCCTGAAATCCTACTCCTGGGCAAATATCTGGAGAAAAACATTATCTGAAAGGATACATGCACCCCTACGTTCATAGAACCACTGTTTAAAATAGCCAAGACACAGAAGCAACTGAAATGTCCAACAACAGAGGAATGGATAAAGAAAGGGTTATGTGTGTGTATATATATAACATATGTATATATACATTATATATTTAATAGAATATCACTCAGCCATTTAAACGAATGAAATAATGCCATCCACAGCAACATCCTGAACCGAGAGAGGGCCATACTGAGTGAAGTCCAACATAGAAGGAGAAACACTGTATAACAGTCCTTACATGTGGAATCTACAAAGCAAAGATACAAACGAACTTACTTACAAAACAAAAAGACTCACAGACTTAGAAAAGGAAATTATGGTTGCGAGGGCAGGGGGAGGATAGTTAGGGAGTTTAGGAAGGTCATGTACACACGGCAGTATTCAAAATGGAAAACCAACAAGGACCTATTGTATAGTACATGGAACTTTACTCAATGTTATGTGCCAGCCTGGATGGGAGGAGGGTTTGGAGGAGAATGGATACATGTATATGTATGACTGAGTCCTTCAGCTATTCACCTGAAACTACTACAACATTGTTAATCAGCTATGCTGCTGCTGCTGCTGTCACTTCAGTCGTGCCCGACTCTGTGTGACCCCATAGACGGCAGCCCACCAGGCTCCCCCGTCCCTGGGACTCTCCAGGCAAGAACACTGGAGTGGGGTGCCATGTCCTTCTCCAGTGCATGACAGTGAAAAGTGAAAGTGAAGACACTCAGTCGTGTCCAACTCTTAGCGACCCCATGGACTGCAGCCCACCAGGCTCCTTCGTCCATGGGATTTTCCAGGCAAGAGTACTGCTATACCTGGATACAAAACAAAAAGTTTAAAGTTCAGGGGAAAAAAATTTCATGGTGCATCCATACTAAAGCAGTTTATGTAGACATTTAAAAAATAAAATGTCTCAAAAAAAAAAAAAAAAAAGAATCTGCCTGCCAATGCAGGGCTCACAGGTTCAATCCCTGATCCACTGCTGAGGGACAGCGGAGCCCTGCTCCACAACTACTGAGCCCAGATGCTTCGAGCCCATGTTCCACAACAAGAGAAGCCACTGCAAACAAGCCTGTGCACCACAACTAGAGTAGCCCCCTCTTGTCTCAACTAGAGAAAAGCCTGTGTGCAGCAACAAGGACTTGGCGCAGCCAAAATAATTTATTTTTAAAAAGTCTACAAATGGGTCTGCCCTGGTGATCCAGTGGTTAAGAATTCGCCTTGCAATCCAAAGGACATGGGTTCAATCCCTGGTCAGAGAACTAAGATCCCACATGCCTTGGAGCAATTAATGCCACACACTGCAACTACTGAGGCCCCGCACCACAACTAGAGAGTCTGTGTGCAGCAATGAAAGATACCACATGATGCCACTAAGACCTGACGCAGCCAAATAATTTTTTTTGTTTAAGTCTACAAAGAACAAATGCTGGAGAGAGTGTAGAGAAAAGGGAACCCTCCTACACTGTTGGTGGGAATGTAAATTGGAACAGTCACTGTGGAGAACAGGATGGAGGTTCCTTGAAAAGCTAAAATTAGAGCTACCATATGATCCTGCAATCCCACTCCTGGGCACACACCCAGACAAAACTAGAATTCAAAAAGATATCTGTGGGCCTATGTTCACAGCAGTCCCATTTGCAATAGCCAAGACATGGAAGCAACCTAGACATCCAATGACAGCAGAATGAAGCTGTGGCACACGCATACAGTGGAATACTACTCAGCCATAAAAAAGAATGGAATGATGCCATCTGTAGCAACATGGATGGACCTAGACATTTTCAGACTAAACGGAGTAAGTCGGAAAGAGAAAGACAAGTACTAGACAAAATCACTTGTATGTGGAATCTAAAATATGACACAAATGAACATATCTACAAAACAGACACAGACTCACAGACATAGAGAACAGACTTGTGATTGCCAAGGGGATAGGAGGGTGGGGAAAGGCTGTACTGGGAGCCTGGGATTAGCAGATGTACACTAGTATATGTAGGATGGATAAACAACAAGATCTTCCTGTAGAGCGCAGGGAATTATATTCAATATCCTATGTTAAACTATGATGGACAAGAACATATATATATATATATACATATATGTATAACTGAGGGCTTCCCTTGTAGCTCAGTCGGTAAAGAATTTGCCTGCAGTGCAGGAGACCCGGGTTTGCTCCCTGGGTTGGGAAGACCCCCTGGAGAAGGAAATGGCAACCCACTCCAGTATCCTTGCCTGGAAAATCTCATGGACAGAGGAACCTGGTGGATTGTAATCCATGGGGTCGCAAAGAGTCTGGGCACGACTGAGCGACTAATACACACATGTATAACTGAGTCACTGTGCTGTAGAGAAGAAATTAACACAATGTTGTAAATCAATCATACTCAATAAAATTAAAAAAAATACGTCAGCAGAGATGGGGTGGCTGATTCAGGGGTCCTCAGTGGGCAAAAGGCAGAACAGGCTGTTTCTGCCTCGGACGAGCCTCCCAGACACTAGATCTTTCCAAAGGGGTAAGTGTGACTTGGCAGGAGGGACCCGGAGTCCATGGGAACCCTACCCAGGACGCAGACCCTGACTCCGTGTGGGGGCCCCACACAAGCTCCAAATGCCCATCAGTACACAATAGGAGGGACTGGGAAGGCTGAGCAGTTGTCCCAGAGCCGAGGAGACGCAGCGGGGCTCCTGAACCAGGGATGGGCGATTGTGACATCCAGGAGACCTGTGGAAGAGACAATATTTGTGCAGGACCAGGGCCCCAGGGATGCGTGGCAGCAAGTCTGGGAATTTTGCAGGCTTCTGTAAGTGCAAAATGGTTTCACCATAAAAACCTGAAAAGTGTGTTTTTGCCCCCCAATTTCATGAGCTCTTCTACCTACGCTTCTGTAGGTTTGAGCGAGTTATAAATAAAAACACAAATAAATAAATGTCTCCTGGGCACCCAAGTCTTCCCCACCCTCCCACCCCTGATACAGAGCAGCATCTCTGGCCTCAGGCACTCCATGCCAGGTGACCCCACCCCAGTCATGATGACCACAGATGTCCCTGGGGGAAGACCACCCCAAGCCAGAACTCTGCTATGGAATGAAGCATGAATCCCCCAGACAAAGTCAGGGCAGAGATATGACCCTGTGGGTGTGAGAAGGTGAAGGGTGCTGAGACCCCCCTCATTCCCTTTTGTGTCCCACAGAGGGGGCTTCACCCTAAGCCCTGCTTACACCAGCCACATCCCACCTTGCTGGGGCTATAGGGAGGGGGGCAATGTCCCCTTGGAAGTGTGGAAGGCTGGAGGGCTGTGGAAACATTGCCCCCTGGCCCAGAGGACCTCAGCAGGAAGTGGATGCTAGCCAGCTTCCCACACCTCTTGGGGGTGGGGCGGGACCCTGAGCCTGAGCCTGAAGCTCCTGCAGCCTTCCTGGGGTGCAGCTTTAAATCCCAAGCTTCCTGAGGCCCTGGAGTTGGAAGGAGGAAGTGGGGACGCCCAACCCAGGAGTGGGGCAACCCCAACAGCCTGCTGAATGTGAGTATAAGAGGGGGTGCGTGGGTGGGCAGGGGCCACCGCTGAAACATGCCCGGAAGCTGCAGACCCCGTGGCCCCTCCCTGGCCCCAGTGCTGCTGGCCATGCTGCTGGGTGGTGAGTGGGGTCCATGTCCGCCGAACTGTCCACCTGTCCCACACGCTCACGGCCCAGATGGGGAGAGTGAGGCAGGATCAGGCTCAGGATGAGAGCCTCAAGGGGAGGGTAGGAGGAAAGGAGGAGGATGGGTCTGTTTCCCCATCTGTGAAGTGGGCAAAACCTAGTAACCTCCCGCCCAGGCAGGTGTCCTGGGGACACAGTGTAACTGGAATCCCCGGATGCATGAGGCAGGTGTCATAGGAGGCCTGGGTGAGGGGCCTCCACCCTCACCCCAAGGAGGCTGACTCATGCCTCAGCTTGTCCATCTCCTGGGCCCCAAGGCTGGGCACCAGGCCTCCCGGAGCCTCTAGGAGTAATGATGATGACCTCGGGGCTCTCCGCCCAGCGCTAACAGTCCCAGGCCGAGTCCCTTTCCCCCAGCAGACCCAGTCGGTGCTGCCATGGGACCCCTAGTTTGCAGATGGGGAAACGCAGGCTCCGCGGGATTCCGGGCCAGGCAGCGACTCTGCCTCCTCCCCTGTCCCCAGTATGGGCTCCCTGGAGGTGGGGCGGGGGCGTCAGAAGAGGCGACTGCCCCTGACCCCCGCGTCCCCAGGAGCAGCCCGGGCCGCGGAGATCGTGGGCGGGAGGGAAGCCCAGCCCCACTCGCGCCCCTACATGGCGTCGCTGCAGCTGGCTTCCGGCAGCCACTTCTGCGGGGGGACCCTGGTGCACCCGAGCTTCGTACTGACCGCCGCTCACTGCCTGAACAACTTGTGAGTGCGCAGGCGCGTGACGGGCCGGGGTCCGAGGGGGAGGGCGGACCTGCTCCGGGGTGCGGGGTGCGGGGTCCGGGGGGCGGAGGGCAGGCCTGCTCGAGGGTCCGAGTCGGGGGTGCGGCCCTGCCTGCGCTTCTCCTGGCCTCACCCTTCCATCCGTCCACCTGCCCAACCCTTTCATCCCAGACTAGGCGGGCACCTGCCCTGCCCTCTCCCCGCCCCGCCCGACGCGGCCCCCTGATGCCCCAGGAGGATGAGCTCAAGCCAGGGGCCCAACCCTCGGGGGCAAGATGAAGATCGGGTGGCGGGTCTCCCGGGGCAGCGGTGGGGAGTTCCCGAGGGGCCGCACCCTGGCCTCAGGATGGGAGTGGGGAGCACGGGTAGGCTTAGCACGATCGCCCGGATCCTCAGGAACCCGCAGCGCGTGCGCGTGGTGCTGGGGGCCCACCGCCTGCAGACCCCCGAGCCCACCCAGCAGAGGCTCGGCATCAGTCGCCTGTTTGAGAACAACTACGACCCGCAGGAGAAGCTGAATGACGTGCTCCTGCTGCAGGTAGGTGGGCGGTGCCAGCACTGTGCTCCACCCTCCAGCACCTCCCGCTGGGGGCGGGAGGCCGAGCCAGGTACCAACTTCGGAGTATGCGGGACCCCCATCCCATCCCCACCCGCCTCGGACTTTGCCCGGCTGTGTCCCCTCCCACCTCCCTGCACTGTTCCCAGATACCCTCACCTTTGGCTTCCCAGATGGCTCAGTGGATAAAGAATCATCCACCTGCAATGCAGGAGATGCAAGAAATGAGGGTTCAATCCCTGGGTTGGGAAGATCTCCTGGAGGAGGGCATGGCAACCCACTCCAGTATTCTTGCCTGGAGAATCCCATGGATGGAGAAGCCTGGCAGGCTACAGTCCATGGGGTCGCAAAGAGTCAGCATGACTGAAGCGACTGGACACCCACAGCTTTGGCACCATCCTCCCCTCCTCAGGGAGGCCTCCCCTAGTCTGTCCCTGTGTCACCTGAGTGATGCCCCCCCACTCACTGTTCAGGATGAGGCTCTATTTCCCTTGACTGTGCCACCTGCCCCTCTCTTCTCAGCCTTTCCTGGCCCAAAGATCAGCTCCCAGAGCAGAGACGTAGTGTCCCTAGGTCTTAGCCAGGATCAAGCATACAATTGGGTGACTTCCCTGGTGGTCCAGTGGCAAGACTCTGTGCTCCCAATGCAGGGGGCCTGGGTTCGATCCCTGGTCAGGGAACTAGATCCCATATGCTCCAACAAAGAGTTCACATGCCACAACTAAGAAGACCCAACACAGTCAAATAAATAGTTAAAAAAAAAAAGCATACAGTTGGTACTCAATAAGTGCTTTGTATGTGAATGAACACCACAGTGACCAGTGCTACAAACAGGTGGCTCATGGCCTCAAGGAAGGTTAAACTGAGCCCTTGTGAGTTTGGAGAGTGATCAGGACAGCCTTCCTGGAGGAGGTGACCCTTGAGCCAGACAGAGGGAACAGCATGTGCGAAAGCCGGGAGGAGGCACTTTGTGATAATCGTCTGTGGGTGGATGCAGGTCTGGAGGCAGGAGCTCACTGCCCCCCAAACCCCCACCCTCTGCCGTAGCTGGACCAGCCAGCCACCCTCAACACCCATGTAGCGGTGGCTCAGCTCCCCCAGCAGGCCCAGCCACTGCCCCATGGCACCCAGTGCCTGGCCATGGGCTGGGGCCGCCTGGGCACCCTCGAGCCGCTGCCCCAGGTCCTACAGGAGCTCAATGTCACCGTGGTCACCTTCCTGTGCCGGCCACAGAACGTGTGCACCTACGTGCCCCGACGCAGCGCTGGCATCTGCTTTGTACGTACTGGCGGCTCTGGCACAGGGACGGCAGGAACCGCCTCGGGAGGGAGGGTGGGCAGCGGGGACCCAGCCCTGCCTTCTCCCTCCTGAGCAGCTGCTGCACCTCCACCTCCCCGTCTGGAAGGTGGGCACACCCGTCGTAAGGGGTGATGTGGCCTTTGTGGGTCTGGGGGCTCATCCATCCGGGGGCCCCTCGAGTGGGTGACCGCCCCCCACTCTGTGGCCGCACCCATCTCTCCGTCTCACTGGAGTGCCTTCAGTGAGATGGGGAGCATTTCACCCCTGCGCGGCCCCTTCCCCGAGGCAGCGTCTGGCTGCTGGCCTGGCCTGAGGGACTGACCAACCTGCCCCTCCACAGGGGGACTCCGGGGGCCCCTTAATCTGTGATGGGGTACTCCACGGCGTGGACTCCTTCGTGATCCGGGGATGTGCCACTGGCCAGTACCCCGATTTCTTTGCTCGTGTCTCCCTCTATGTGGACTGGATCAACTCCGTGCTGAGCAGCGTGGGGGGCAAGGACAGCCCCTGAGCCCCCCAGAACCCCTGCAGGCGCTGTGGACAGAGGTGGCGGGTCTGTTTCTGTGTCTGTGCCCCCTCTCCCCCTCCCTGGCAGCCCCACTTGTGCCATCAATAAAAGCTGAACCACCTCCCTGGCTCCTGTGTGTCCTTCCCACGGGCGATGTCGGGCAGAGCAGGTCAGGTTCCTCAGTGTCTGGGTCCTGAAACCCCAAACTCGAGGTGGGGGTGAGAACAGAGGCCTGGAGGTCAGATGAGGGCCCAGGTCACCATGGATCCCACTCCCCAGATGCCCACAACCCTGCCTGTGTGACCCTGGGCAAGTGGCTGCCCCTCTCTGTGCCTCCGTTTCCTCATCTGGAAAATGGAGTCGCCCCACACATTTCCACGTGTCCAGGGGGCCCCACTCTGGCTCTGGGGGCTGGGGGTGTCCTGCCCAGTTCTATGTGTATTAGTTAGTTGCTCAGTCATGTCCGACTCTTTGTGAGTCCATGGACTGCAGTCTGCCAGGCTCCTCTGCCCACGGAATTCTCCAGGCAGAGATTCTGGAGTAAATAGCCATTCCCTTCTCCAGGGGATTTTCCTGACCCAGGGATCAAGCCCGGGACTCCTGCATTGCAGGCAGATTCTTTACTGTCTGAGCCACCAGGGAAGCCCTTTCATGAACATGGCCTCTTGACTAAGCCTTCACAACCTGGGGTGCCTAGGGCCTGTGGGGCTCCTGAACAAGTCAGGGGCCGGCAGAGGGCTATCAGGAAGGCTTCCTGGAGGAGGTGGCAATGCCTGAGCTGACTCCCAGTACAGGAATAGGAACAAAAGAAGGGTTGTGCAGACAAGGTACCGGCCAGGCAAGGGCCCTACATCGGGAGTAGTCTGGGAATGTGGGGAACAGCAAGGCCAACTGAGTGGGGGAGGGAGAGCAGGTCAGGGAGGGGCAGGGCTGGAGCACACACGGCCATCAGATGACCTGGGGTCTAGAGGAGTAGCCTGAGGCAAGGCAGAGGTAGGGGTCACAGGACAGCCATGGAGGGGGCAGGTGGCCATGGCAATTCAGCAACAGAGGCTCAGAGAGAGGAGCCAACCAGCTCTGGGCACACACCAGTGTTGGAAGGCAGCTCTTTGGTTATTGGTTTACTCTGCTGCCACCTGGTGGAGGCATGCAAATTCAAGCTGGAGCCAGAATCCCCTCAGGCCCGCTGCCTTTTTAACTGTTTCACAACTCAACTGACCACCCCAGTGGAGGAGCTGAGGCTGGTTTGCAGCAGTAGCAGGAGCGAGCCTGCGCTGAGACCTGGGGCAAGGCCGGAATTCTGGGAAACCCCCGCTGATAAACGTCAGGGGAGGGCCGGGAATTCCCCCCGCAGCTCCCACAGGCCCAAGGCAGGGAAGTGGTTTCTATAAAAAGCCCAGAGGGACCTCTCCCGAGGCACTGAGGACAAATGAGGTTTGCTGGAGGGCATGTTGGACTGACCCCATTGATGGGAACAGAAAGACCCAGAAAAAAGAGCCTTGGGTGTTTTCTATTTTCTGTGAGCTCCAGCACATGAGTGTGTGTGTTTTGTGTGTATTAGATGAGTCAGAGGAAAGTTCTGCACAAAAAGGATCAGCTCCAAGGAGGGAAGGAGAGAACAGGGGCCTGGGATCTGGGGCTGACTTCTGGAGGTTGACAAGGCTGTTGACATTCAGGGGAGGACAGAGCCACAGGAATTATAAACAGGATGTTGCAGACAAGTGACCTGGGGAGAGGGCTGGCCGGGAGAGCAGGGTGGCCCCCAGCAACACAGGATGCCCTAGCCAGAGCAGCATTGTCCTGTAAATGCTCCATGTGGCATCACTACTCTGATGGGAACCAGTACACCCCCAAGAGGATCATCACCATACCCTCTGGGAGAGGGTTAATGGTTAACAAACCCTCAAGGACGGCACTTTCTTATCTAAGAACGTCATACAAGTTCATTCATTTAAGCCGTGGGACAATCTCATGAGATGGGAACCTACAGCTTCCATTTTACAGATGAGGAAACTGAGGCTTGGAGAGGGCCTGACGTCACAGAGGGCAAGTCCCCTGGAGTCCACAAGTTTAGCCATCGTGACCTGTGAGGATGTAGCATGCAGGTGGTCCTCAAAAGATCCAACTTTGTTTAAATCTGGTCTCCCTACCTGAGGCACAGCCTCCTCCATTCTCCCCACCCCGGCTGGAAACTGGGTTATGTATACAGCAGGTGCTTACCAAGTGCTGTATGGTAGCTTTAACTCAACAAAGTGGGGAGCCTGCCAAGAGGGGAGAGATGGGGGTTGACTTGCCTATGGCCACACACCAGGGGTGAGGGGACCCAGGGACAAACTGGACTCCCATCCCAGCTGGGCGCTGGGTGTCCCTGGGTGCCCCCGCCCACCTCTTCCTCAGATGGATCCGTTGGTTCCCGCCCAAAGCCTTGCTCCAAGCCAGGAGAACGTTGCTTCTTGCGACAGCCTTGGCTATGGCCGTTGCAGCTGGAGCAGCTGGGGTGGGGAGTTGGGTGGGGGAGGAGAACGGGCGCCATGGGGCTGGGGATTGGCTCTGGGGGACCCTATCTCCCTTGTCCAGCTTGAGCTCTTCCAAGGTCCATACCAAAGCTCTCAAACTTGGATGGAGATCCATGGTCCAGCCTCCAGGCCCAGGAGGGAATTCTCTCCTCTGGCTCCGGCTGGAAGGGGTTTCAGAGTTCAGAGGGGCAAGGGTGGGATGGTTTGGGAGGGGTTCCTTCCCAGAACCTCGAAAGGCCCCCAGAGACTGACTGAATCCCGGGTACGAGTGAGTTCCTTGTTAGGAGGAGCAACCAAAGACAGGCTGGAAGTCCAGGCTCCCAGAGGGATATCCAAAGCTGAGGAAGTCAGCAAGCCCTCCTCTAGCTGTGAATTTTGGGTTCAAAGCCCAGGTCCCCCAACCATGTCACTGGGCAGGTGGCTGATGTGGAGACCCTGCCATGCCTGCAAAATATTAGGACAGAGCTGGGTGCACATGATTGCTGTTATCAGAGAGCCCTGGTGAAACTGAGGCACGTGGAATCCCAAACAATTCCTCTGGGCCAGAGTGACCAGTATTCTTGCCTGGAGAATCCCATGGACAGAGGAGCCTGGCAGGCTACAGTCCATGGGGTCGCTAAGAGTCGGACACAACTGAGCAACTTAGCATGCATGCGTGTATGACCACATTTAACAAAAATACAGGACACCCTGCTAACTTTGAATGTCAGATAAACTAACTTTGTACACAACTACATGTAGGGAATATTGGCTTCCCTAGTGCCTCAGCTGGTAAAGAATTTGCCTGCAGTGCAGGAGACCCAGGTTCGATTCCTGAGTCAGGAAGATCCCTTGGAGAAGGAAATGGCAACCCTCTCCAGGATTATTGCCTGGAAAATTCCAGGGACAGAGGAGCCTGGGGGGCTATAGTTCATGGGATTGCAAAGAGTCGGACACAACTGTGCAACTAACTTTCACTTCACTTACACAGGACACCCTGCTAACTTTGAATGTTGGATAAACTTTGTTCATAACTACATCCCATGCTTATATGTGGGATACACTTATGTTAAAAAGATGTCTATCTGACATTAGGGTTTAATCATGCACCCTGAGTTTGAACTGGTGACCCTCCTGGAGCCTCCTGGTCACTTGCACAGTTCCTTCCCCAACTGTTCTTCCCATCACCCAGTTGGCGGTCCCCGTCCCCTGGATGGGGAGAGGAAGTAGGGGCACCTGGCCCCGCCGTGGGGCAACTGCAACTGCCTCTGGGCGTGGGAACTATAAGAGGGACAGGTGGGCACAGAGGGCAGAAACCCTGGAGCCCCCAACCGACCATGACCCAAAGCTGCAGACACTTCAGCCCTGCCCTGGCCCCCATCCTGCTGGCCCTGCTGCTGGGTGGTGAGTGGGGCCGAGTCTGTCCCTGGTCTTCGCTCCCCCTCTCCACTCACCCTGGACCCCGCCGCACCCCCCATCCTCATGGGATGAGGAGACAGGTTCTGAGTGGTGAGGATGAAGGAGGGGTATTCCCTGCACCCTGTGGGGACTTCAGGTCTGGCTGCGCTGGGGAAGGAGGGCCGTACACGCCCCCTCCCCTCTCTGGGTGACAAGCAATAGAAGAGCCCAACCCTGCGGGGTCCTGATGGGGGTTCCAGGGGTCGGGGGTTCCTCCTCTGCTTACCGCCCCACCCCCGCCCATGCCCCCAGGCCCCGCGCTGGCCTCGGAGATCGTGGGGGGCCGGGCGGCCCGGCCGCACGCCTGGCCCTTCATAGCTTCGCTGCAGCTGCGCGGAGGCCACTTCTGCGGCGCCACCCTCATCGCGCGCAACTTCGTGCTGTCGGCAGCGCATTGTCTGAACGGCCTGTGAGTGTCTCCGCGCGGGCACACATCGAGGGTCCCGGCGCGAGGGGCGTGGGGCCGGCCCAGGGTGGGGGCTTCCGGCAAAAGCGCGAGGGTTTACAGGGTCCCCCTGCGGCCCAGCGGGGTCTCTCCGCCGCTTCCGATCCCGGGGACCCCCCATCACTTCCTGTCCGCCCCCGACCCCAGGAACTTTCGATCGGTGCGCGTGGTGCTGGGGGCGCATAATCTGCGGCGGCGGGAGCGAACCCGGCAGAAGTTCAGGGTCCAGAGGGTCTTTGAAAACGGCTTCGACCCCTTGAACCTGCAGAACGATGTCGTGGTTCTCCAGGTGCGCGGGGGGCGGGGCGGGCAGGGTAGGTGCAGCGTCCTGAGAGGCTTGGGGAGGGGGGGGCAGGAGACAGGGGGGTGCGGCGGGCGGGGGCAGACCCGATGTCCCCCCCTAATCCTGGTGCTTCAGTCACCCCGCTGTGAAATGGAGAAGTACACCCCCGCACCCCGCAGCGCTGCCAGAGATTAGATAAGACAGCCAGAGGCTCTGAGCAGCTGTCTTTCCTGGCAGTGGGCCCTGACGGCCTCCCTCTTTGGGAAATGGGGCAAAATTACCTACATTCGGCGGGTGGGAGTCTGGAGGCAGAAACCTACCTTTCCCCTCTGCTTGCACAGCTATGATTATTCTCTGAGAATGTTCTAGAACAAGGGCTTTATGGTCGTTGGTGTAGCCCACGGTTTGTTCTGTTGAACACCTACTGTTTACTGCACTCAAGACACATTCAGGGACTTCCCTGGTGGTCCAGGGGCTAAGACTCTGCACTCCCAAATTCAGGGGACCCAGGTTCAATCCCTGGTTGGGAAACTAGATCCCGCGTGCTGCAACTAAGACCCCATGCAGCCAAATAAATAAATAAATAAATAAATATAAAAGACATGTCCAGAGATGTGGCCTTAGCCATAGTGGTTCCTCCCACTTTACAGACAGGGAAAGTGAGGCTTGATGGGAGGCATGAAGAGGGTGGGCGTCCTGCTCTTAAACACCCCAGGACAATGGTAGAGCCTCAGCAGGGGAACCTGGCCCCAGAGTCACAGCCGAGGCTCGCCACCCCTCCCCCATCACCACCCTCCTCTGCAGCTCAACAGGATGGCCACCCTCAACGCCAACGTGCAGGTGGCCCAGTTGCCTGCCCAGGACCAGGGCGTGGGCGAAGGTGTGCAGTGCGTGGCCATGGGCTGGGGCCGGCTGGGCACGAACCGGCCACCGCCCCAAATCCTGCAGCAGCTCAACGTGACCGTGGTGACTGGTCTCTGCCGCCCCACCAACGTGTGCACCCTGGTGCCACGCCGGCGTGCTGGCATCTGCTTTGTAAGTACCCTGGGTGCCCCCAGCCCCCACCCCACCCCCTCCCAGGCTGCTGCAGCCAGACCTCTGGAATATCTTCCCCACCCTGAGGGGCAGGTAGGTAGAGCTGAGAGGGCTGGGCCGGGAACCCTAGGCCCCCAATTTGTCTGGCTCCACAGGGGGACTCCGGCGGGCCCCTGGTCTGCAACGGGCTGGTCCATGGGATCGATTCCTTCATCCGTGGGGGTTGCGGCTCCGGGGTCTTCCCAGACTCCTTTGCCTCTGTTGCCAAGTTTGCCAACTGGATCAACTCTATCATCCGGCGCTACAGTGACAAGGATGGCCCCTCTCTCCACCCCAGGGACCCCACGGGCAGGACCCACTAGAAAGGCTGTACCTGTCATGCCCCCTCACCTGCCCCTGGCTGGGCCCTTCCCATGAAGCATCACTCAGCATCTGGCACAATAAAAACCTCTGTTTTGTAGAAGGTATCTGTGTGTTTGTTGGTTGTACAACTGAGTCGAAAAGTCCTCAGGAGAAGGTCTTGCGTGTGTCACGAGTATGCTGCCACCAGGTGGTGGCTGATTCAGGGCCCTGGGGTAAGAAGTCCCTTCCCTACCTTCCACAAAAGGATCCCAGTTGCTATTTCTTGGACGGAGGAGCCTGGTAGGCTGTAGTCCATGGGGTTGCTAGGAGTCGGACACAATTGACCGACTTCACTTTCACTTTTCACTTTCATGCATTGGAGAAGGAAATGGCAACCCACTCCAGTGTTCTTGCCTGGAGAATCCCAGGGACGGGAGAGCCAGGTGGGCTGCCATCTATGGAGTCGCACAGAGTCGGACACGACTGAAGCGACTTAGCAGCAGCAAACATAATTAAACCAGTGCTGCAGGTGTGATAATGCAGAGCACTACAGCAGGTGTTCACACGTGCTTACAAGCACAGACACCATTCTGCTGCTGCTGCTAAGCCACTTCAGTCGTGTCCGACTCTGTGCGACCCCATAGATGGCAGCCCACCTGGCTCCTCCGTCCATAGGATTTTCCAGGCAAGAGTACTGGAGTGGGGTGCCATTGCCTTCTCCAACATCATTCTGAGTCTTTGCAAGTATTCACTCAGCTGGTCCTCTCTCTGCCCTCGAGGCAGGCCCCATGAGTGCCCCACTTTACAGATGAGGAAGCAGAGGGGCAAACAGCTATGAAGTCACACTCAAGAGCCTGGGTTCGAGTCCCAGCTCTGTGACTTTGAGCAACTTGTGTGCTGTCTCTGAGCCTCTGTTTCGCTGCAGTAAAGAGTGAGGCACTGTCTGGGAAGCAGCCAGCCAGGAGTTGGGGTCCTAGGCCAGCCTCAGCTTCACTGAGTGGGGAGACAGTCCCTCCCCCTCCTCCTCAGCCCTGGTGGGGAGGTGGGGGAGGAGGGAGGCAAAGATGTCAGATGTCTCACAAGGAAACACTTCAGCCCGAAGGAGTCACAACAGCCCTGGGGAGGCGACCAGCCTGTACCCTTCTGCTTCCCTGGGCCTGGGAAGGAACCCCCAGGGGCCCACAACACATGCGGCCTCTGCCATCATGCAGCTCACAGGCTGGGAGACTCAATTGCCTAAGCCAGCAAATAAATTTGAGAAGTAACATCAGGCAATGCTCCCTCCCCCACCCCTGACCCCACACCACGAGGCCAGGATAAATTCCTCTCTGCAGCCCCCCACCGCATCCCCCTAGTAGGGCACACCAGCGTGGGCCCTACCCGATGGTCCTTACTTTTGCTAGTCCCTCTGTCTTCTGGCTGGCTCTTCCTGAAGGTATACCTACCCCCCCCACCCCAGTGCCAGCAGCTCAAGAACGTGACCCACTGCCCAGCAATCGCTTTTTCCACTTAATACTATACCCTGGCAGTCTTCCCAGGTCAACAGAGCATCCAGGGACCACACGGGGGTTATTCGCTGAACTGACCTGTCTTGTTGGGTCATTTCCAAATTTTGTCGCAATTTCCAATACGCTTACTTACATAATCTGGACTCCACTTGCAAATGTGCTTTCGTTTCAGAGATTCTGATTTTAGTATGGAAACATGTCAGGATCTAACGAATCACATTTGCTATGTTGTTTTCTAATTTTCTTTTCACTGTGAAAAGAAGCAGAGGAGGAAAGATGGTGCACTGCTTCCACTGGGAACAGCTCACAGCTTGAGGTCCTCCCCACTCTTCTGGGAGCACCCAGAATCTCCCCCTAGTAGGTTCATGAGACATTGACCCACCATCCCCAACTTACAGAGGACTGTGTGACTCAGTTTCTGCTCATCAGAATCTTTCATCCCCTGCCTGCAAAAGATGGTTTAGGGGAATGAGATCCAAGTTTGGCCAATCCGAGGCAGGCTTGAGATGCTAGCTACAGTGATGGGGAATTTGTAGAGGGACTGACCCAACTTCTGGGCTGAGTCTAGGGCCCCTGGGGCCACAACAATGAAGTCTGTTGAGGAGAGAAAGTCATCAAGGAGGAAAGGAGGAATCAGAGGGAGACCTGACCTTGTTAAGGTGCCTGGATCAAACTATAGCTGAAGGTGGACTCATGAACTTTCCATGTAATTTCCTTGTTGAAAGTTCCACCCAGTTTGCCTTGGTTTTTCTGTCACTTGTATCCAGTCTTTCCAGCCACCCCTACACATCACTTTTCCCATATTCTACTTGTTGGGGTATTCAAGCTCCAGAGCCACAGCAGTGGGAACAAGGATGTTGGATAACCTCTCCCCACCCCCACCTGACCTCTTCTCCAAGTTGTAGGAGGAAGAGAAAGAAGGGAGGAGCGGAAAAGGAGGAAGTGGGTTGTTTACAGACTGTGGTCTTCAGCTGCTGTTGCAAAGCTTTTGGAGCTGGGTAGGCACTAGGGGGGACTGGGCTGGGGGCCTAAGGGTGGGTCCATCCCTCTGCTCTGCCTGCTGCCCATCCGAGGGGCAGCTTCCCACACCAGGGCTGGCCCTGGGTCAGGCTCACAGGGGTAGTTGGCATACCCAGCAGCCTGTCTATACTCAGTACAAAGTCCGTGGGAGAGAACCGCACCCTTGGGGAGAATGGACAGGCAGCTTCCCTTTCTCCAGCTGGGCCTATGCGCACACGGCAGATAGTGCCTGTGGGAGCGCCCGCCTCCTTCCAGCCTCATAAAAGCACCCCCAGGGTCTTGCCTGGGTCAGTGTCAAGGCCACGCTGCATCATGGCAGACTGCTCCCTGCACCTGGTGGTTCTGATCCTCCTCGGGACAGCCCTGTGTGGTGAGTGGATGCGGGATGACCAATGGGGGCCACCAGCTTGCAGGGCAGTCATTGAGGTGGCCCCTCCATCAAACAGGACTATTCCCCAGCCCCACATGAACAGAAGGCTCTGGAAACCAAGGAATTCTCCAAACTTTAGGGATTTGGGGGTTGTTTTTTGTTTTGGCAGTGCCAAGCAGCTTGTAGGATCTTATTCCCTGACCAAGGATTGAACCCCTGCTCTTGGCAGTGAGAGTCCCAACCACTTGACTTCCAGGGGATATTCTTAAAACTTTGCATCTAGCTTTCCACATACTGGAAAACCGAGAGGCAAATGCTGGCAGGGATTAAATTGAAGCCATCAGGCCCACTGTGTAGGCATGAGGTTTTCCACAGTTTCCCTCACTCCCTATCGTTTGTCTTCTCAGCCGTTCCTCCCTGGGGCCCCGGAAGGTTGTAATTCTGTTGGGGAGGATTGCAGGATGGAATTCCAGGTCTGAGGGGGTGTTACAGCCACTGAAGGGTGGGGTGTTGCAGTCCATGGGGGATCCCAAGGGCTGGGCTGCAGTCACCCCTGAGGTCCTCACGTTGACCTGCCTACCTCTAGCGGCACAGCCCCGTGGCCGGATCCTGCGTGGCCAGGAGGCTCCATCCCACTCCCGGCCCTACATGGCATCCGTGCAGGTGAACGGCAAGCACGTGTGCGGAGGCTTCCTGATAGCAGAGCAGTGGGTGATGAGCGCAGCGCACTGCTTGGAGGACGTGTGAGTGGCTCGGGGCAAAGAACGGGCCGAGCGGGGCGGGGCGGAGGGGATGTGGTTCTGATGCGCGTCCACCCCACTCCCAGGGCCGATGGGAAGGTGCAGGTCCTCCTGGGCGCGCACTCCCTGTCGCAGCCGGAGCCCTCCAAGCGCCTGTACGATGTGCTCCGCGTAGTGCCCCACCCGGGCAGCCGGCCAGAGACCATCGACCACGACCTACTCCTGCTGCAGGTCTGTCGGGTCTAGCCGCAGTTCCCCCGCTGCTCTGGGACTCCGTCCCGCCCTGGGCCTAACGCTGGCTTCTGCCCCATCCCCCAGCTCTCTGAGAAAGCCGTGCTAGGCCCTGCGGTGCAGCTTCTGCCGTGGCAGCGCGAAGACCGCGACGTGGCTGCGGGCACTGTCTGCGACGTGGCGGGCTGGGGCGTGGTCAGCCACACCGGCCGGAAACCCGACCGCCTGCAGCACCTACTCCTGCCGGTGCTCGACCGCGCCACCTGCAACCTGCGAACGTATCACGACGGCACCATCACAGAGCGAATGATGTGCGCGGAGAGCAACCGCCGGGACACCTGCAAGGTGCACAGGCGGGGCAGGACGGAGAGGGTACCAGCCTGCTGGGCTTGGGGCCCGTAGAGGGGCGGGGCGGCGGGGCGGACCTACTGTGGGTGGGGCCAGTAGAGGGGCGGGGCAGAGAGGGGAGCAGCCTGTTGGGGGTGGGTCCAGGAGAGGGGCGGGGCGCCCTGGGGACAGGGCAGGGAAGGTCAGGTATGCTGGAGGGCGGGGCCAGCAGAGGGACAGAGCACTCGGACCAGCCGGGGAGGCATGGCTGGCCTGAGGACATAAAAGGGTTGGGAGAAATGACAACTGGGAGAGGATGTGGATACGTTGGGACCCGAGCTTGAAGGCTTCGAGGGGCTGCTGCGCATAGACTGGGACGGAGGGCGGAGTGGAGCTTGAAAGTGGCGGAACAGAAATCCGGAGGCGAGGCCTTGATGGGCGGCGGTGGGTGGACCCTGGTGAAACTGACGAGTGAGGGAATGATTGGGGCCTCAGGGCTGAGCGGAATTGCAACAGGCTGGAACTGCAGCAGGCTCTAGCGGACCCGAACCAGGACGCGGGAGGGCAGGCCTGCACCGGACCTCACGACCTCGCTCCCCGCAGGGCGACTCCGGAGGCCCGCTGGTGTGCAGCAGCGTGGCCGAAGGCGTGGTCACCTCGGGCTCGCGGGTCTGCGGCAACCGCAAGAAGCCCGGTATCTACACGCGCTTGGCAAGCTATGTGGCCTGGATCGACAGCGTCATGGCTGAGGGCGCAGCCGCCTGAGGAGCCCCTGAGAGGCTGCGGCCACGGGGCCGAGCAATAAAATCATCCATTCCTGCACCCAGTCCGCCTTTATTGATTGCACGCTGCCTGCAGGAGTGGACCGAAGCGAGCCAGACTGAGGGGGCGGCGGAGTCCTGGTAATGATGTACCAGGAGGCAACTGAAAGGCTGAGACGTGCCTGAAGGAGGGGCATTCAGGCTCAAGTCCGGAGGCCCCACGCCCTTCAAGCCTGGCTTCGGTTCACGCCTCGGCCACACGGTGGCGCCCTTACTCTTCCCAGGAAATAGAAGTGTCCTGAGACCTAGCAAGGGGTGCGGGTCGGGTAGTGTCCCCTTGGTTTCTGCTTCCCAAAAGGAATGTGAAGGCCTATTGTGTGCAAGACCCCGCTCTGGGCTGAGAACTAGGTACACAGCCAGGCTGGGTTCTTAGAACCGTGTCCCAAATGGGGAAACGCTCAGAGACGCTGTGTGACTCTCCTGAGCAGCCTGGAATTCAGCCCTGAACAAGGCACCTGCCTGCATTCACAGGCCATCCTCACATGCAGTGTGGCTCAGTGACTGTCCAAAGCTGACTGGTGTTCCAGAGCAGCCCCACTGATTGGGTGCCCAGATGACTCACCACCTTCCTGGGTCTTGGTTTTACCCTTCTGTGCGAGATGACAGGGCAGAACCCAGGGACTGAGGCCCTGGGCCCTCTCCCACTTGGACAAGGGGCCATTAAAGCCCAGCACCTACTTGGCCCCAGGTGTTAAGCCTGACCCACAAAGGGAGCCTCTGACCTCCCTTTGGTCAATAAAGAGATTGAGGGTCTGAGAGATGGTCATATGCCCCATGAGGGACTGGAACTGGAAACTGGCCAGGTGTTTTTCTGCTATGAAGTGTTCATTCATATGGAAGCTCTTAAGACACAGCTAAGACCCAGCCCTGCTCATAGCAACCAGGTCAAATATTCCCAGATGCATGGATGGAACTTCTGAGTGATCCTGATGATGGGCTGGGGGTTCTCCTCAGTGTGCTCAGGATTTTTTTTTTCATGTGGGATTTAAGAAGCTGCACGCACCTAAGTGAGAGCGGCAAGGAAAACGTAACTGCTGGTCAGTCAGCCATCACAGACTCACTCGTCCCATGGTTATTACTTCCTGAATTAAACCAAGACACTGGGAAGTGGCCCTGAAATGATCCAGTTGGGAGGTGGAACAGTAGGATTACCAGCTTTAGCAAACAAAAATGCAGGCTGTCCAGTTACATGAGAGTTTCAGGAAAAATTTGTTAAGTATGTCCCATGTCCCATGTAATATTGGGGACAGATTTAGACTAAAATACCATTCATTGTCCATCTGAAATTCAGACTTAACTGTTCTCCTGCATTTTATCTGGCAACAATAGTTGGGGGTACAGATGAGATAAAACAGTGAGCATCGGCACCTGAGGTCAGTGGCTGGAGCAGAACCAGATGGAGCTGGTGGAGACACAGGCTCCTACCATCTACCTGGGTGGGGTGGGGGGGCACGTTGCTGCAGTCACCTGTGACCCTGTGACCCTGGAGGGCTTCTGCTTTCACTTCTATCTGGAGGGTGGTGTCTTCAGCCTCCTCAGCCACAATGGGGTCCCGTGGGCCTGGCTCTGAGGAGACTGAAGGTACAGGAAACATGTAATCAGAGGGACCGAACTGCCTCTTCCTGTCACAGGAATGCCTGCTCTTGTCCCCAGAAGGGGACCTGTGTTGACACAGGGTCGGGGAAGGATGAGGGGCAAGGAAACCTCCCCACCCACAAACACCCTCCCAACCTGGAGGACATCCCAACAGGGCCCTCAGATGACCTGACGCTTCTGGACAGCCAGGCGTGGGCATGCATGCCCACTGGGCTCGTCACAGCGGCTCTTGGGCACTCTGGTCATCCACTGCTCAGTGACAAGCTGCTCCAAACTCGGTGAGGCTGAGCTATCCCATCCCCTTCATCTTGCTCAGCTTGTGCAGGTCGGGGTCACACAGGCATGGGAGTGTCCCTACTCCACCCCCTGGATGACCAGACCCAAGGGGCCAGCCTGCAGGTGTTCAGAGGCTCTAGGAGGAGGCCCAGGAGCCAGGCCAGGTCCCACCAGCCTCAGGTCAGCCGGCACCACCTCCCATGCACAGGATGGGTCGGAGCAGGTCCAAGGGGAAGGGACCAGGACTCGTCCTCCAGGGAGCATCCAAGGATGGTGGCTGTGGTATAAACCCCCACTATTTAACCTTAAAGCAATGAAATATGAATGCAAGAAACACGCTCACTTTTCTAAAACAAGTAGCTGCTTTAAAGACTTTAGAATGACTTGAGAAAGGCAAGTGGCTTAAAAAAATATATGGTCAAATGAGGTAAAAGGCTGAGAAAATATATGCAAGAACCTGGGCCATGTGCCGCTCCACCAGAGAGGCTGCCCATTTCAGGCCCGTTTCTCCAAGGGGCTGGGGCACCAGCAGCAGCACAGTGGGGGGGGGTACCCCACAGGTCCCCGCAGAAAGCACCACTCAGATGGCAAGACATGGACACCCCTAAGTGCTGGGGCCACAGGCAGGTGGGCAGCTGACCCAGGTAATAGGGCCCCTGGAGCGCTGCCAGTCCCTGAAAGCCTGACACAGCAGGCAGCACGCTGAGCTTCGCAGGACACCTACCCAGCCTGCCCTCCCTCGAGCCTCCAGAAGGAAAACAAGAGAAGCAATTACCACTTAACAGGCAGGCACTGTGCCCAGGCCCTGGGGAGCCACATAATTGGTGAGTGGTTGCTGACGAGGCAGGCCCCTTCGGGGCCACAGCCTGAGCTCCCAAAAACCTGGTGGGGGAGGGGAGGAAGGCAGGGAGGCAGAGAGAAAGAAGAGACAGAGACACTCCTGTATGCAGGAACCAGGCAGTACGGAGCAGCCTCCACCGACATCCACCCACTGCTCCCCACTGGGACGCCTGCATCTGGTAGACAGTAGGTGCTCAATAAATGCTGGCCAAGCAGGAAAGCAACACACACAGGCACAGAATCCCATGCCTGTGGGGGGTGGGGGCTGTGGGGAGGTGGCACCCAGGACACCGACAAGACACCTGCTGCGCAGGGGGACGTTTCTGGGACTTGCCCATGTCAGAGACAGCAGTGACAGGTACAGGTGGGGGACCTGAGGCTGACGCCCGGCTGGTGTCCTTGACAGTGGCCACTGGATGCCTGGCAGGTTCATGTGTCATGTTCTAAAGCACACAGTCCTCAGATCCTGGACCCTCTGAACTGGGACCTAGGGATGCTTGGGGTCCTGAGGGGTGGCACTTGCCGTGGTTCTGCCTGGGGCAGGCCCCAGGGTATCTCAGTCACCACCTCGCAGGGTGATCACGTGGCTAGGTCCTCCTCCCAGATAAAGCAACAGGCTTCAAGGGAGAAAGAGCCTCGACGGCTGGGCTGAGGTGCCAACTTGAGGCTTCAGGCTGTGTCCTCACTGGCCCTGTCAGTTACAGGGGTGCTGGCGCAGCAGACAAGACCCCCAAAGCATAGTTCCAGGGTGGTGGTGTCTAAGAACACCCAGCGAAGGTCTGGAGCACGTGGCTGCTCTGTCACCAGCAAGGGGACAGCATGGCTTTCCTGTAAGTTCATCAGGAATCCACTGACATTTTGCACAGCAGAGAAAACTGTAAATAAAATGAAAGACAACCTACAGAATGGGAGAAAATATTTGGAAACGATGCAACTGACAAGGGTGCAATTTCGAAAGTATACAAACGACTCATATAGCTCAATATCAAAAAACCAACCCAATCAAAAAATTGGCAGAAGATCTAAATAGACATTTCTCTGAAGAAGACATATGGGTGGCCAACAGATACATGAAAACATGCTTCACATCGCTAATGATTAAAGAAACGCAAACGAAAACTACCATGAGGATTCACCTCCCACCAGTCAGAATGGCCATAGTTAAAAAGTCTGTGAATTCTGGTGAGGGTATGGAGAAAAGGAAACCTTCCTACATTGTTGGTGGGAATGTAAGTTGGTACAGCCACTGTGGAGAACAGTATGGAGGTTCCTCAGAAAATGAGCATTCTCACTCCTGGGCAAATATCCAGGCAAAATTATAATTCAAAACGACACATGCACCTCAGTGTTCACTGTAGCACCATTCACGACTGTCAAGACATGGAAACAACCTAAAGCTCTATCACCAGATGAATGGACAGACATGTGGCACATAGATACACAATGCAATATTGCTCAGCCATGAAAAAGAAGAGTGCCACTTTCTGCAGCAGTGGATGGACCCAGAGATTATCATACTAAGTGAAGTCAGTCAGACAAAAAAAAAAAAAAAAAAAGACAAAAATCACTTGATATCACTTACATGTCAAATCTAAAATATGACACAAATGAACTTATTTACAAAACAGAAACTAACTCAAACAAAGAATGCCAATTTATGGTACCAAAGGGGAAAGAGGGGAGGGATAAATTGGGAGTGTGGGATGAGCAGATACACACTACTACATATGAGCAAGATGAACAACAAGGTCCTACTGTACAGCACAGGGAACCATATCCAATATGCTGTCATAAGCCACAATGGACAAGGTATGAAAAAGAACATGTGTGTATACATATGACTCAATCACTCTGTCGTATGCCAGAAATAACATTGTAATCCTTACTATAATAACTTAAAAAAATAATCCAACTAATAATTAAAGACCATAACAAGTGAAAAAGAAAAGCAAAAAAGAATGCACTTACAGGCTGAGATGTAGTCAGGGGTAGCTGAGGGGCACACGCCACCAGAGGCCCCCACACAGGCAGTTCTTGATCCAGCGCTGCTCCCACTGCTTGACGGCGGTGGTCTTGTTGGGCGACTTGAGCATAGTGACGCAGCCGCACCTGCAGACAGAGCAAGCAGGTGGATGGGATGCTAGGCCAGCTGGCTGTAGCCACAGGGCCTGGCACATGCTACTCCACCTCAAGAATGGTGTTCCCTGCACCCCTACACCCCACACAGTGAGCTAATTCCTCCATATCCTTCTGTCTCCACTCAATACCACCCCTCACTTCCCTGAGTAGACAGAGGCTTGGCCAAGCCTAGTGATGTGGCCCTGGGGTCATCTGGCAGCAAGTGGGGCCGCATGTGTACGAGCAGCGCGGAGCGGCCACGCCTCCATCTCTGCCCTTGTCAGGCCACTGGGAGCCCCAAGAGGGCAGGCTTGGGCCAGCTGCTCGCCACTACCCCTCACCTCGGCCCCACCCTTTATCAAGACCGCCAGGGATACCCGCTCAGGAGCCCCAGACAGACACAATCCTGGGACCCTGGCTCATAGGCTGGGAAGCTGCCAGTGGTGGAGTGGAACAGCATCTCCTGCAGCTGCTCACCTGGTACACGCCTTACAGGCCTCTGTGGGGTAGGCGCCCAGGTGCAGCCTCCGCAGGTGGTCCATCTTGGGCTGGCCCGGCACTCTGATGGAGAGGAGCAGGGGAAGACTCGGGGGTGTGCACATGCACATATGCATGCGTGCACTGGCGCACACATGCATGCACACACGCACATGCAGACACAAGCGCATGCGCACGTACAGCTGTATGGGTCAGTCTCCTAGAGGCAACGCGTGTGTGAGAACAGGGAGAATCCAGGAGCCGGACTCCTACACACCCTCTGCCCCTGCTGAGGGTGGCACCTAGAGCAGAGTGGAGGAGCCCATCAGGATTCTTGAGGCTGGGCACTCGTATCACCCAAGTTTGAAAACTTCCAAGAGTGTGAAAGCCCTTTGGCCACCAGCCACCTCTCTGTGTAAAGTGTTTCCTGAAACTCGAGCACAAACCACAGTGTGTGATTCATCAGGACGTTCCTCCCACGGCTTTAAGAGATGAAAAAGAAAATCCGGAAGTGGAGGAGGAAGGCCCAGAGTTTTCCCGGCAGGGAGTGGGGCTGTGGGGACGCTAAGGCCCCTCCCCAGTAAAGGACCATGTGAGAATCCATCCCATGACACCTTGAATGGGAGGTGGCCTGTGGGGTCCTAGGTTCGCCTTCTGGCCTGGTGTCTATCTCTGGACTGCACCTCGGAAATTGAGTTTACCTGCCTGTAAAGTGGGGACAAACCCCCACCCAGGGTGCTGCTCCCTCAGCAGGCCTGGGCTTTCTGGACTCTGCACATCCAAAGAATGGCCCCCGAGGTCACTCCCAGCCAGGTCTGCCTAAGAGTGTTCTGCTTTCTGGGGCCTTGGGACCTGCCAGGCACTCTGGGCTGCAGTGCTATATATGGTGGGGGTGAGGGTGGGGGTGTGAACCTGAGCTCCAAAGGGGCCGGCTGGAGCCCGAGTAACCAAGGTTGGCCACATGGGCCCTCCACGTGGGCCATGACAGGCCAGGGGGAAGATGACATCACCCAGACAAGCAAGGACACAAATCGGTACAAGCCAATGACCTGTACACTATAGTACAATATAGTGCCTGGATGGAGGGAAGTGACAGGGCAGGGAAGGGGGGTAAGGAGGAGAGGAGTCTGGGGGCAAGGAGGAATCTCAGGGGCAAGGGAGGCGAGGAATATCGGGGGTAGCACTCAGGTCAGGCTAGAAGGAAGCAGCAGGCACAGCATGGGCAGAGGCCCTGAGGCAGACATGTGATGGGGGATGTCAGGCAGGTCTAGGGGAGACCCTTCTCGAAGAAAGGGTATACAGGGCCCTGAGTCAGAGATGGGTGTGCATACCTGATGAGGCCATCCAGCTGCAGGCCGCTGGAGCCACTAGGAAGAGCAGGGGCCTTGCCAAAGTGCAGGCGCAGGGGCTGCTTGGGCTGCAGGCGGCTGACCAGTCCATCACTCACAGGCAGCCAGTCCAGGCTGGGGATGAGCAGCTGACTGGGCAGTAGGCAGCACTCATCCACCAGCGCCTCATCTGGCTCGCTTGTGGGACCCTCGTCACGACCTGTGCGGGGAGCAGGGGACGCAGGACATCATGCTTAGCGGCCCTGCCCACAGCACTGCCCACCAGGAGGCATCATGGCTTCCTCCAGGCTCACAGGGCGCCAGGTGCAGGCTCCAGCCCTGCCTTGACTTCTTGAAAAGCCTGGGAAGCTCCTCCCCCTTCTCAGGCCTGGTCCTCTCCTCTGTAAAATGGGGACCCCTTTATTCATTTAAAAACTGTGCAGCGAGTACTGGGTGCCCTTCCTGGCATCAGGGAGGCAACAATGACAGAGCCTGGTCCCAGGAACACGTCACGCAGGACGAGCAGGGGCCTGGGAGCCGCTGCTGCTCACTGAGCACCCACGCTGTGCCTGGGTCTGTGCCAGGTGCTGGAGAAGTAGTCAGGGGCCACAGCAGGGCAAACCTGACCTACGGGAGACTACGTTATGGTGGGAGGACTCAGCCAGGGCTTGAATGTTGGTGGGGAGATGAGAGAAGAGGAGCAGGTGTCTTACAGCAGATCCAGAGCTTGGTGAGCAGGCGAAAGAGCAGGGACATGCTGTCCTGAGTGTCTGAGGTAGCTGTGTACACAGGCAGGCAGCTGGGCTTCAGCAGGCCCCAGATACGGATGACAACCATCAGCTCTCGCAGCATGCCCAGCGACGTGCCATCCCGCAGGAAGCTGTGGCCTGGTCGCAGTGGGGAGCCCTATGGGGAAGAAGGTTCTGGTTGTGCACTTTGTGTTTGAACATTCCAGGACCTCTGAGTTGGCATCAGATGGCCTTTGGGGAGGGGTGGGGGCAAGGAGGTGGGGCTTCTGGAAGGAGCTAAGCTGGAGGAGGTGGAGCGGAGGGCACACCTGGTTGGGCAGACTGGCCAGCAGGTAAAGCACAAAGTCGCCCACCCACTGCAGGAGCTGCTGCAGTGCCTGGAGCGTGTTCATGTCCAGAACGAACTCCTCCGTCTTGAGGTTGATCATGACCTTGTCAATGTCTAGGAGGGGACAGGCAGTCAGGAAGGCTAGGACCTCACACGGGATCCCTGGAGGGCAGGGCTGGAAGGAGAAGTTCTGGGTACCCACCACAGGGCTTCAGGACACCCGACGCCCCTTGGACCCCCTGTGCAGGACAGCCTGGAGTTCCCGCCGGCCTCCAGGCGCCCACACATACAGTACCCCTAGGGATGCCACCCAGGCTCCCTCGTCTTTGTTCCCGGTAACACCCACCATGTGTCCCCACGGCAGTTGTGGAGGGAGGGGGGCACATGCGAGACACCTGAGGGATCCTCCCTGGCAGACAGCGAGGGCACTTGGAGGGTGGGGGCGGGACCCAGGGTGGCCTGCAGGATGGAGCTGGACCCACCGACGTCTGTGATCTTGGCACAAATTTCTGTCAGCCGGTCACCAGGACTTTTGTCAGGTGTGTTGAGCACGTGCGGGCGCAGCAGCGACTTCAGCGTGGAGCTGATGGCGATGAGGAAAAGCTTTGCGTGGTAGTCGCACACGCGAGTCACCGTGCAGGGCGACAGCTTGCACAGCGAGGCCTTCATGGCCAGGATCCGGGTGGACAGGACCTGGGTGGCCAGGATGTGAGCAATTCGGGCTTGCACCTTGGGGTGGGGCCAGAGCGAGGCACTGGGCCCAATGGGCAAGGGGCTAAATCTCCGGGCCTTGCCCTCCTTCTGGCAGAATCCTCCTTCTTGCCCACCTTCCCTCACAGGACAGCAGGGTTTCTACCTGTGGGTGGGTCTGCCCCAGGGGCCAAATGGCCATGTCTGGGATCCCTAACGATTTGGGGGTGCCTGGCATGATGTGGGTGGGGGCGGGGATGCTGCTCTACCCCACGTCATTCCTCGACCCTGATGTCTCCTGGGATGCCACGACTGAAGGACTGACAGCATCAACGTGCACGCACACAGCTCAGCGGAGCACTGAGTGGTTGGACCCTAGCGGCGTTCCCAGCTCTGAAGCCAGCTCCCTCCTGTGCAGTTCATGCCGGCAGCACCCTCTCACATCTGAGCTCTCTCAGGTCTGAGCCCTCGCACATCTGGGTGGGCTGCTAAAAACCACACAACCTCTCCTTTCTGTTTCCTCCTCGTGTTGCAGACTGGGGCACAGAGGACAATTCCGGATTCCTAGCAGTGCCGACCTCAGGGAGGCTTCTAGGTTTGTAATTAAGCCCGGTTGTATCTGGGGGATCAATTCTTCCTGCCCCTCCCATCTTTAAAACTCGAGGTCACTGTTCTTATAGCAGGGGCAAAGGCCTCCACTAACACGCAGAGGCAGGTGCAGCCAGGCCTGCAACTGCACTCTCCTGGGCTGAGAAGGCAGGGAGGAGGGCTGCCTGACCCACGGGGAAGAAGAGGGCCCCTGGGGAGGGAGGCGATGGGCCAGCACCTGCTGTAGCTCGGCCTTCTGGCGCGTGTACTCCTCGTGCAGCTTCTCCACCAGGCTCTGTACCATGCCGGGCTGCACGTGCAGCAGGATGTCCCACCAGTCATAGCCAGTCACCATGCAGTACTCTAGCAGGAAGAGCAGGTGCCGCAGGGCCAACCCCACATCCAGCGAGTGGCCCATGGACGGCGAGATGCGCACCATGCTCAGCTGTGGGGAGAGGGCGGGGCATGAGGGGATGGGAGTCTGAGCGCCAGGGCCAGGGCAGGCTCAGCCCGTGCAGGGTCCCGGCCTGCCTCATCTCCTGTCACACGGGAGGGCTACAGAGCCACCGCCTGGCCAGGTGGCATGAACCGAGCCCTTTCCACCAAGGGTCTGCCTGAGGGGTGGCAGGGCCTGCAAGTCCACTTGGGGGCCGTGTGGTCCCCCCAACCAGGCTAAACCCATCCCTACCCAGCCCATCCCAGACGCCGAGAGAAGGGCCAAGTAGATACACTGCCCAATAGCGATTTCCTAGGGAGTAGGGGGCACATGCATGTGTGAGCAAGTGTGTAAACACATGTAGATGTGTGTAAGCAAGTGTGAGAGTGGATGTGAGAGGCACCTGTCCTCCTGCCAGGCCACGGATGGGTTCCTCTGAGAGGCAAGAGGCCAACACAGGGCACCTGGTGCGCATGCGGGGGAAGGGTGGGGGAGGTGCCAGAACCGCACACGAGGAGAAGCCACCCGAAGCCACCTCCTGCGCAACCCCCGCAGGCCACAGGCCTCACCCTAAAACAATGACTGCACCCCACAGACAGAGGCACAGGGCTCCCCTCACTCTTGGCACCCCCAGCACAGCACTGACCCTGCCGTGGTTGTCAATGCCCACGAGGGCCAGGGAGGTCCAGGAGAGTTGCATGGCCTTGAAGTGGACGGTGGGGCCTGTGGTCCGGGGGCGCTTGAGAGCTGGCTCGTCCACGGGGCGTGGGGCGGCAGAGCTATAGAAGATGGCCATGGTCTGCAGCGAGAGCCGGTGCACGATGTGGACACTGCCATCGTGGAAGGCCAGGGCCAGCCCTGGGGGTACATGCAGGTCAAGCGGCCAAGCCCAGCCTTGGACAATGGGAAGTGGCTGAACCGTGCCCAGCTTATTGGTAACCTCATAGCCTTTCTAGCTCACTGGATATCAAGAGCAGTGTCCTCATCCCCACTGGGACTGACGTGAGGCTGGGGCAGGTTCCCACGACCCTGAGACTGGAAGCCAAGGCCACAGTGCACCCCTCCCTCTGACCCCCAGGAACCCTGAGACACTGTACCGAGGCCGGGGTAGAACTGGGTGTCACTGGCCACTTTCAGGTCAGTGTTGGTGAGTGAGATGGGCAGCTTGGGCAGTGCCACAGCAGACACACGGTCCAGGTCATTGGTGGCCGACAGAATCCGCCATTTGAGAATTGTGGGCTGTTTGTCACCAACTGAAAGGGGGTGTGGGAGACAAGGAGCAACAAAATGAAGATGAGACTGAAACGCAACGAGGGTGGACTGGACCCAGCGCCCTTCCCCTCGTGGGGGCCCCAGCCAACTCATAGGAGCAGGGAAGGGGGGCGAGGGTCCCCCACAGGGCCCAGTCCTGGTCCTTCACAGTGACAGGAGGAGGTGTCTCCCTAGGCAAGAGGCTGTCAGCTGGCAGGGGTGGCCACCTTGTCCCCTTGAAGGAGGCAACATGCCGAGGAGGGGAACCCATCCCAGACCATGCTGCCACACAAACTCCACAGTTCTCCTGTGGACTTGGCTGCTCTACGCAGGGTTCTCTGTCCCTGTGGTCCGAGAGGTCCTGGGTGGACCCCAGCTCCCTCAGGTGGACAGACAGGCCCCACCTGGCACCCACAACCTCAGTGCCACAATGGAGCCCACCAGCAAGAGGCAGGGTGGTTCCCATCCATCTGGGCTTGGTCCCTGTGTGCTGTGGGCAGAGGTGCCCAGACACCAAGGTGACTCTAAGACAAGCCTAGGCACCCAGCCAGTGGCCAGCACTCCAGCTGCCTCGGGGGGCCGGCAGACTCAGGGAAGCAGGCCGGAGCAGTGAGGTGGCCCAACCCGTGAGGTGGCCCAACCCAGGAGTGTCCAGCTGTGTTTCTGAAACAGAGTTTGAGGCTGGCTGTGATAACACACCTCTGCGCCCACCTGTCCTGAGAGCTCTTCCCCAGACGTCTCAGCCAGAGGAATCTCCTGGAAAACGTCATCCCACAAGGAGACGGAGGCCCAGAGAGGGGCAGCACTGAGCAGAGCTGTCATGGTGACAGCCAAGGCGATACCCAGAGAGGGAGCACGTTCAGGCCAGGCCGGCACCAGCCACCCACACTGGCTTCCTGACAGGCTTGGCCGTTTCCAGGTCACATAGGAGACTGGCCGCTGTCAGAGGCTGAACAGCTTGCCTGAGTCTACCTGGACCCACTGTCCACCCAAGTCAGGCCACCCCCTCTACTGTAGGCTGGACAGTAGCTGGTAGAGTGGGGCCCGAGGGAGACCAGTGTGGGCAAACGTGAGGAGGAAGAGGCAAGAGAGGCAGGTCTAAGAGCCCACAGGGCTGCGAGGCTGGGACAAGGGGTAGGGGTCGGGGGCTGCAGGTGAACTCAGCAGAGACCCTTCAGCACCTGGAAGCCTGCCTTGGGAAGAGGGTCCACCAGGATGGGAGGCCCTTCTGCGTGAAGTCTGGTCCTACTGTAATAAGGTCCCAGGGTGGTACTGCAGGGCAGGTGGGGAGCAGGGCCAGCCTGGGACTGGCAAGGGCCAGGACCCCACTCAGGAGGTGCAGCCCGACCACCCTCACACAACTCCTCTGGGGCTGTGTTGGGCAGCGTATGTAACCCACCTGAGGGCAGATGGACCTCAGGGGCCTCTTGACTGAGGCCAGTCACTCCAGGGCCATGAGCACTACTGCAGCGGGAACGCCCCTGGGCTGTGTGGCCGTGGTTCACCCCCAGCATCTCAGCCACACGGGTATCAAGAAGCAGGCCCCTCTGGGGGGGACATGGGGCTCCGCATGGGTGCAAGGTCAGAGAGGGAGGGAGAGGTGGGCATGTTCTAGCAAACTCAGGCCGCCACCACGCCGCCTCGCTGCACCCAGGGTAGTCTGAGTATGCCTGGCCACCTGAGCGACTCACCAGCCGGAGAGAGCTGCTGGAAGATATTGTTCACAGGAAGCCCCTCCTTACGCAGCGACCAACACTCCACCACACTGCTCGTCTGGCTGGATGCACACAGCAGTACCTAGGGGTGGGTGTGTGGTGAGGGGCCTAGAACAGCCCATGGCCTCTGCGGGGTTCTGGCTTGTCTTAGGGCTCACATGCCACTGTAGGTACAACCCAGGCCTGCCTGGCCTGCGTCTGCATCTGCCCACCCACTGTCCTCACTCCCCTGGGGAGTGCTGTGCTGTGCTGTGCTAGGGGTGGTTATCCATGGTGCCCCGGCAGGAAGCAAAGGTACTAGGGAAACACATCAAGGACTGGTGAAGCTAGGGCTGGTCAGCACAAGGCTACGAGGGACCTCAGGGAACCTGGTGCAGGTAGCTCAACTTTGCCTCCAGAGACTCCCCCGTCCTGGTCCTGGGACCTGTGGATACATCACCTTATGGAGCAGAGGGGACTTGGCAGGAGGGATTAAGCTAAGGCCCCTGAGATAGGGATGACCCTGGATTCCCCAGGGGGCCCAGTGTCATCACAGGGTCCTTATAAGAGGGAGGCGGAGGGTCAGAGGCAGAGACGGGAGATTTGCACTGTTGGCTGTGAAGATGGAGGGAGGGGCCACGAAACAGAGATGTGGTGCCTCTAGAAGTTGGAAAAGGCAGGAGCCCCTGGAGGGAGCAGCCCCGCCCAGGCGTGGGTTTAGCCTCGAGGTGGTGGGGCAGGCTCACTTGCTCCGACATGTCACGGGCCAAGAACTTGAGGTGGGTGATGGCGGGCAGCCGGTCGCGGCGGCTGAGGTCGGTGGTGCAGCGCATGAAGAGCGAGGGCAGGAGCTCAGTGTCGATGCGGCACTTCTCGTTGACCACGCTCACGCACACCTTGTACAGCTGCACCGGTGACGCGCTGCTACCATCTGCTGTGGCCACCACGATGTTGCCGCCGCCTGTGAAGGCGATGTCGGCCAGAGCCACACGGCCACGCAGCCGGCACAGGCTCTCAGTCGAGGTGAGCACCTGCCCGCTGGGCTTGAGCAGGGACACAGTGACCAAGCCGCTGACCGTGACAGCGATCCAGCCCTCCATGGGCTTGCCCCCGAACAGTGTGAGCGATGGCGAGAACTTGACGCGGGAGAACTTTTCCCCGAAGCTGGAGGCACCAGACTGTAAGGGAGGGGAGGGGTCAGCTGCAGAGGGTGGGGTGGGGCGCCCAGTTCATGCTCAGCCTTTAGGGGTCTACCTTCGTGGCCCGAGGACCCCTCCTGGGAACCGCACCCTCAGGAACACAGAGGAACCAGATAGCAGAAGCCTCAAGAGACCAAGCCTGAGGTCAGATTCAGCTTCAGCCACTGAGCGCTGGGTGACACAGGCCTCTCTGACCCTCAGTGTCCTTGTCTGTATGTCCAAGAACATGATAAGGAGGTCACAGCTAGACACACAAGGGACAGCAGTCAGCCGTGTTTTCTTTAGGGCCAGACAGACATCCAGTGTTCTCAAATGCTCAGTTCAGCCACTCCAGGCTCCTTGCATGGATAGTGTGGGAGCACGGCCTGAGCCACTGCACAGAGCAAGCTGGGCACCAGGTAAGTGGCTGCAGGACTCAGATATGCCCCCTGCAGGCAGTGCTGGGAAGCATAGCTGCCACTGCTCTTTCATCTTTTTGCTCCTGGGCCCCCAGCCACTGCTGCGCTGGCCTCTGCCCAAGCTTTGCCTTTTCCAGCATCCCCGGAGGCAGACCCTAGGGAGGCCTGCACACCTGACTCCTTCCCGTCAGCACAAAGCATCTGTCACTGAAACAGCACGAGCTGGAGACTGCACAGAGTTCCTCTGAGTAGTGGGAGACTCTTTGCCCCTCTGTCTGGGGATGAGGAGCAGACTCACTAGGCTCACCCAGGCACCCCCAGGCTCATGGGACTAGATATCCATGGAGGGCAGGGCTGACTACAGCCTCAGCTGAGTTTCCTAGACGTGTAGGTGAAAGCAGTGTTGGAAAGAAAGAAGCAAAAGCCCCTAAATGAGCCCCAAGGGGAGATGCTGAAAGTCTGAAAAAGAAACCTCCCACAGAAAAAACAGTCCAGATGGTTAGGCAGTAAGCCTTGCAATGAGTCCCTCCCTAGGGGAGAAGGGACAGGAGGCAGACACAGGGAAGGGATAGAAAGAAAGGTCATTTCCCACAGCATCATTCCAGGAGGCCCTCCTGGCTTGGGAGTGGAGCTGACCAAGCCACGTGAGCTCTTGCTGCTGCCATAGGCCTCACCCAGGCATGGTCCCGACCAAGCCCCCCTCGCTTTCTCATACTGAACCCTGGCCCAGCCTCTGGCCCCACTTGACAATGAGGAGAGTGACGGCTGAGGTATGAATCGGGGACTGAACTCAGTATCCTGACCCAGGAGGCTCCCCTCTCAGGGGGACACTGGGCTGAACCGTGGGGTACAGACAGGAACCAAGGGCTGTCACCACATCAAACCACGTGGGAGATGCTAACAACACAGATGCTGACAACTGGGTGGCAGGTATGACAACCTGGCACCATGAGAGGAGGAGCCAAGCCCTCCTTGGGCTTGAGGCCTGCTCCCCCAGGCAGGACACCCACCTTTTCCACATGCAGGGCCAGTTTCACGCCGTTGTGCAGCCAGGACAAGGCCACGATGGGGTCCCCTTCCACCATGCTGCCCACGGGGCTCTCCCAGCTGTTGGCCAGGTGGTCAGCCATGCTCCAGCACTTGATCTGCCCATCGGCATCAGCTGACAGCAGACGAGAGCCTGAGGGGAAGGTGGGAGATTGGGCAAACCTGCGTCACAAGCCCCATCCCCGCAGTCCATCAGGGAGGGGGGGCCGGACTGTGGAAGTCGTAGAGCAAGGGACCAGCACAGGTGAGTTCAGAAACAGGGACGAGAAGAGCAGAAGCCTCAAAGGCACAGGTCAGGGTTTCAAGTCCCAGCTCTGAGCCTAGGGCTAAGGCCAGGAAGACAGAGCAGGCAGCCCTGGCATTCAGGGTGGGAGGCTGCCCTCACCGGACTGGTCCCACTCCAGGCAGGTGATGGCCTCGCTGTGCTCTGAACGGATGGAGTGCACGTCCCAGGGATGCTCAGTGTCCAGAATGTGGATCATGCGGGTCAGGTCTGCGAGGGGCAGTGAGGTCAGTGCGGCAACAACGGCCTGGTGCCCGACCACCCCAGGGGATTGGGCTGTCGAAGCCGATCAGGAAGCGTTGAAGCCAGGCTGCAGGGACTCCAGAAACATGATTTATACACAGGCAGCCTGAGGGGAGACCCATGGCTTTCTGTGCTTTCAAAAATGGACCCAAAACGCTAACAGCAGGTGTCTCTCCATGAAAGGTTAGGGTTCTCCTCATCCTAAAGTTTCACGTTTTCCTAATTTCCTCTAAGAAGTGCATATTGCTCTGTGGTGGGAAGAATACCTGCCCTGCGGCAGAGTGCACCGCAAAGCTGGTGGTGACACGTGCAGCTGGAAAACTCCTGCAGGAGCCTCAGCAAGCCATAAGCAGCCACCGCCCCCTCTCCCCTAGCCCTGCAGACACGGCCATTCCTCAAGGTTATCTCTGTGCCCCTCAGTACCCCTGTCTCAGAGGAGGAAACCCCATGGGAGCTGGGGGGAGGGCCCTATGAGGGGGCCTGGGATGGGGGGTGGCACACCCTGGTCATCGCTGCGCAGGTCCGTGGTGAAGGCGATGAGGTTGCGGCAGGACCAGGTGCAGGCAAGTGGACCGGATGGGCAGTGGGTGCTCTTGGGCCACTTCTCCCACTCACAGATGTAAGCCAGGTCCATGGTGCCCAATTGTCAAGGTCACACAGGGAGGACGGTCACCAGCTCCTACAGGAGGGAAGACAAGCTTGTCATCCATCTTCACAGGGTGCCTGCAGGGCCCCGAGTGCGGTGGTGGATGCTGGTTACCACGGGGGACAAAGTGGACTCAACCCCTGCCCTGTGTGTGGGGAGGGAACTGCGTTTTACACAAGCATGGCCAGGGATCAATCCATGCAGCTGGGAGGAAGAGCATGTCAAGTGGAGAGAACAGCCAGTGCAAAGGCCCACAGGCTTGACTGAGCCTGGGGTGCTCAAGCAGTGTCCGGGCCTGCAGAGCAGGAACAGAGTGAGTGGGGGCGTGGAGCAAGGTAAGGTTGGGGAGGGGATGAAGCAGGTCTTGCAGGGCCTGGGGGTTTTACCTGGAGGTAGATGGGAGCCCCAAGAAGCCTGTTTCTGTTTCACAGGCCCCTCTGGCTGTCTGAAGGGCACGGCTGGGGAATGGGGTAGAGGTGGCGGCGCTGGTCCAGGTGCACAGTGACGGGGACAGTGAAAGCTGCGACGAGAGGTAGCACCCAGGTCTATTCTTAAGGAGCCCGTGGACACAGTAGAACCAGTGAGGCTGCCTTAGACAGAGGCAGGGAGGCAGGGTGGGGGTTAGGCAGCTACTTGGGGCCTGGCTTCCAGGGGTACAGAAAGGGTCAGTGAACACTTCCTCAGCAGGCTCTTTGCACCCAGCAGCGACTAAAGTTATTTCCTTTCACCTTCCCAATCATATTACCCGCTGTTTCTTAAAGCCCCGCCCCGGAACACTGACACCCCGCCCACAAGCTCAACCAGCAGTCATTTTAAGCTCTGCCCCCAAAGCCCTCCGGCCCCGCCCCTACAAAATATGCCTTCCAGACCCCACTCTCAATTTGTCCCTGGCGTCCCCAGGCCCGGCCTAAACTTCTGTTTTTATTCCAAAGTCTCCAAAACAATGCCAAAGCCCCTCCTCCACACACCTAGCCACCTGGCCACCCAGGACCCGCCCCAACCCACCCGACAGTCCCTAAGCCCCGCCTCAAATGCATCCCAGGCCCTCCCGGGGGAGGTACAACCTTAGGCCCTCCCCGATTTTACACAGCAAAACGCAGGGAGCCTCAGGTCACCCCAAATTTCCGCCACGACCCCCAGACCACGCCCAGAGCACTCAGGGAGCGTACCCAGCACCCTCTGCTCTCCAGGACCGCCCTCTGACTCCACAGGCCCTGCTCCGACCCACAATCCCAGCAGAGTCGGCGCCATCCGGAGGCTGGCCGACTGCCCAAGCCCCCAGCCCTGCACTCACTGGACCAGCCTGTACGCCCACCGAGAAGGAGGCTGTCGTCTGCATTCGCTCTAACGTCCCGGCTCCGGCGCCGCCATCTTCCCAGGACCAACGAGTCTCCCGCGCAGCCCGGCTGCTTCCCGGAGACTTCTGGGATCTCAGTGGCTCCGCCCCGCTTCCGGGGTAATTTGCATACAACCGTGGCTTTCCAACGCCTTCTGCGTTTTATTTCGTGGAAAAAAACAAACTTTCTCAATTTAAGTGGATAATCCCCTTAGATTAAGCTATGATTACACTAATTTAGTAGAGCAAAGGGAAAGTTGCTGTATTGGTTTTTGATAGAATTCACCCTCAGCGTAAAGTACTTGATTCTATCTACTATAAATAGTTCTGGCGTCTCCTTAATACTTGTGCTCGCTTCGGCAGCACATATACTAAAATTGGAACGATACAGAGAAGATTAGCATGGCCCCTGCGCAAGGATGACACGCAAATTCGTGAAGCGTTCCATATTTTGCCTTTTATCACGATGTCAAGCCCAGGTGTAACTTGCTCATAAGCAAGGTAACTTAACCCATCGAGGGCCGGTAGAATCAGTCTCCATCCTCAATTCCTCCTCCAAAAGCTGTCGGACTCTCCCCAGTTTGGAAGGTCTTTTCCAGAAAGACATGGGATTGATTGCAGGGAAGGGTATGCCAGACAGCAGGCAACATCTGGGCAAAGGTCTGAGGGCCGGGCTGTCTAGGGACGCGGTGTGTGGAGGATCCACACAGCTAACCAGGAAGCTGGACAGGACGGAGTCCGCGTGGGTCTGGAGGCAGCCTGTGGGCTTGCCCTGGGCCCCACACCCGTGCCCTGAGCCCCAGCCGGTCCTCTCAGTTCAGTTCAGTCGCTCAGTTGTGTCCGACTCTCTGCGACCCCATGGACTGCAACATGCCACGCTTCCCTATCCATCACCAACTCCCTGAGCTTACTCAAACTCATGTTCATCGACTCGGTGATACCATCCAACCATCTCATCTTCTGTTGTCCACTTCTCCTGCCTTCAGTCTTTCGGAGAATCAGGGTCCTTTCCAATTAGTCAGTTCTTCGCATCAGGGGGCTAAAGCTTTGGAGCTTCAGCTTCAGCATCAGTCCTTCCAATGAATATTCAGGACTGATTCCCACAATCAACTGTGGAAAATTCTGAGAGAGATGGGAATACCAGACCACCTGACCTGCCTCTTGAGAAATCTGTATGCAGGTCAGGAAGCAACAGTTAGAACTGGACATGGAACAACAGACTGGTTCCAAATAGGAAAAGGAGTACGTCAAGGCTGCATATTGTCACCCTGCTTATTTAACTTATATGCAGAATACATCATGAGAAACGCTGCGTTGGAAGAAACACAAGCTGGAATCAAGATTGCCAGGAGAAATATCAATAACCTCAGATATGCAGATGACACCACCCTTATGGCAGAAAATGAAGAGGAGCTAAAAAGCCTCTTGATGAAAGTGAAAGAGGAGAGCAAAAAAGTTGGCCTAAAGCTCAACATTCAGAAAACGAAGATCATGGCATCTGGTCCCATCACGTCATGGGAAATAGATGGGCAAACAGTGGAAACAGTGTCAGACTTTATTTTTGGGGGCTCCAAAATCACTGCAGATGGTGACTGCAGCCATGAAATTAAAAGACACTCCTTGGAAGAAAAGTTATGACCAATCTGGATAGTATATTCAAAAGCAGAGACATTACTTTGCCAACTAAGGTCCATCTAGTCAAGGCTATGGTTTTTCCTGTGGTCATGTATGGATGTGAGAGTTGGACTGTGAAGAAGGCTGAGCGCCAAAGAATTGATGCTTTTGAACTGTGGTGTTGGAGAAGACTCTTGAGAGTCCCTTGGACTGCAAGGAGATCCAACCAGTCCATTCTGAAGGAGATCAAGCTTGGGATTTCTTTGGAAGGAATGATGCTAAAGCTGAAACTCCAGTACTTTGGCCACCTCATGCAAAGAGTTGACACATTGGAAAAGACTCTGATGCTGGGAGGGATTGGGGGCAGGAGGAGAAGGGGATGACAGAGGATGAGATGGCTGGATGGCATCACGGACTCGATGGACGTGAGTTTGAGTGAACTCTGGGAGATGGTGATGGACAGGGAGGCCTGGCGTGCTACGATTCATGGGGTCTCAAAGAGTCAGACACGACTGAGCGACTGAAATGAACTGAACTGAACTGAACTGATTTCCTTTAGGATTGACTGGTTTGATCTCCATGCAGTCCAAGGGACTCTCAAGGGTCTTCTCCAACACCACAGTTCAAAACCATCAATTCTTCGGGGCTCAGCTTTCTTTATGGTCCAACTCTCACAACCATACTGGAAAAACCCTAGCTTTGACTAGACTGACCTTTGTACGCAAAATAATGTCTCTGCTTTTTAATACACTGTCTAGGTTGGTCATAGCTTTTTCCCCAAGGTCAAGCTTTTTTTCCAAGTCTTTTAATTTCATGGCTACAGTCACCATCTGCAGTGATTTTGGAGCCCAGGAAAATAAAGTCTGTCACTGTTTCCATTGTTTCCCGATCTATTTGCCATGAGGTGATGGGACCTGGAACAATAGACTGGTTCCAAATAGGAAAAGGAGTACGTCAAGGCTGTACATTGTCACCCTGCTTATTTAACTTATATGCAGAGTACATCATGAGAAATGCTGGACTGGAAGAAGCACAAGCTGGAATCAAGATTGCTGGGAGAAATATCAATAACCTCAGATATGCAGATGACACCACCCTTATGGCAGAAAGTGAAGAGGAACTAAAAAATTAAAAAAAAAATAAAAAAATAAAAAGCCTCTTGATGAAAGTGAAAGAGGAGAGTGAAAAAGTTGGCTTAAAGCTCAACATTCAGAAAAAGAAGATCATGGCATCTGGTCCCATCACTTCATGGGAAATAGATGGGCAAACAGTGGAAACAGTGTCAGACTTTATTTGGGGGGGGGCTGCAAAATCACTGCAGATGGTGACTGCAGCCATGAAATTAAGACACTTACTCCTTGGAAAGAAAGTTATGACCAACCTAGATAGCATATTGAAAAGCAAAGACATTACTTTGCCAACAAAGGTCTGTCTAGTCAAGGCTATGGTTTTTCCTGTGGTCATGTATGGATGTGAGAGTTGGACTGTGAAGAAGGCTGAGCGCCAAAGAATTGATGCTTTTCAACTGTGGTGTTGGGGAAGACTCTTGAAAGTCCCTTGGACTGCAAGGAGATCCAACCAGTCCATCCTAAAGGAAATCAGTCCTGGGTGTTCTTTGGAAGGAATGATGCTAAAGCTGAAACTCCAGTACTTTGGCCACCTCATGCGAAGAGCTGACTCATTGGAAAAGACTCTGATGCTGGGAGGGATTGGGGGCAGGAGGAGAAGGGGATGACAGAGGATGAGATGGCTGGATGGCATCACGGACTCGATGGACGTGAGTTTGAGTGAACTCTGGGAGATGGTGATGCATAGGGAGGCCTGGCATGCTGCGATTTATGGGGTCGCAAAGAGTCAGATACAACTGAGTGACTGAACTGAACTGATGGGACCTGATGCCAAGATCTTAGTTTCTTGAATGTTGAGTTTTAAGCCAGCTTCTTCACTCCCCTCTTTCACTTTCGTGAAGAGGTTCTTTAGTTCTTCGTTTTCTGCCCACAGGGTATCCTCTGGGCACTGGAAATTCAGTGCCCTTGGCAGGTGGGGAAGCTTCAAGCTGATTATTCGAGTATTAATATTTCTTTCTGTTCTCCTAATAAGCCCTTGGGAGTTCCATTATTTAGTATCTACATGTAAAACTTTTTCAATGCCTGTTAAAATAGAAGACAGCAAACCCAGCATCCACATCTTGGTTTCTAAAACATGCCCCCAGGGATAGGAACCAGGCTCCTTGGCAAATTGGCTGGTTCTAGGATGAAGCTAGGGCTTCCCTCATAGCTCAGTCAGTAAAGAATCCGCCTGCAATGCAGGAGACCTGAGTTTGATTCCTGGGTGGAAGATCCCCTGGAGAAGGAAATGGCAATCCACTCCAGTATCCTTGCCTAGAAAATTCCATCAGAGGAGTCTGGCGGGCTACAGTTCACGGGGTCGCAAGAGTCAGACACAACTTAGCGACTAAACCACCACCAAACCAGGATGAGGCAGGAATATACCAAGAAGCCCTGTGCATCTTGTAGCAGCAGAAAGTAAGGCCGTTTCTCAAATAAATAAATAAATATAGGGGTGCCTCAGTGAGACACAGGAGCCATTGAAAGGGCTCCCAAAAGCCGAATCTTGAACACTCTAAGCAAGAAAAAGGAATATTAGATTGCAACCCAAACTAAGAATTAAATGCCCAGGCATCCATACTGATAGAACTGGCTAAATAAACACTGAATACACAGGGTGAAAGAGAAAAATCTCTCCTGGAGAATTTTCAGTAGTAAATATGGATACTCCAGTTTCAGACAGGTGGAGATCAGCAGAAGTCAGTAGCAAGGATCCCCATGGAAAGCAGGGAGTTCTGGTATGGCTCCATGGGAACAGCAGAAAACTCAGGCTAAGGGGCCCTGCAGGACACACAGCCAGTCCCGGACAGACAGCCAGTCCCAGGCACACACAGATGGAAAACATGTGGGAGGAAGCCACATGAAGACAGAATCAGAGGCTTGAAGGATGTGGTCACAAGCCAAGGGAGGCTGGAACCCCTAGAAGCTGGAAGAGGCAGGGAGGACCTTCCCCTGCAGCCTCCAGAGGGAGTAGGACACTGGGAAACCTTGATCTTGGACTTATGCCTCTAGAACTGGGTGCCAATAAATTCCTGTTTTGTTTTTTTTGCCAGGTCTTAGTTGCAGCATGCATAATCTATTTCCCTGACCAGGGACTGATCCCAGGCCCCCTCCATTGGGAGTGCCGTCCTAGCCACTAGAGCACCGGGGAAGTCCCTCAAATTCCTGTGGTTTTTAAACTGCAGTGTGGTGTATTGTGTTCAGCCACTCGGGAAGCTCACACAAGTGACCTTTTTGGAGGTCACACAGGTGGCAGGTGGAAGAGTTAGGGTTTCAGCCTGGGTACCCAGGAGGGGACCAGCCAGGGCAGCATAGCCAAGGGCCAAGATCTCCTGGCAGAGTCTTCACACACACCTGCCTCCACCTGGGGTCTCACTTAGTACCAGCCTTCTCCTAAGGCCTGCATCCCTCAATGACCAGGACCCAAGGGCATCGTGAGTGCCTGGAGCATCCCCAGCCCTGCCCCAAAGGAAAACCCTACAGCAAGAGACCAGAGCACCAGAAATTTATTGAACACTCTGCTTTTCCCAAAGCACAACTAGCCACACCCACAGGGATTGTGGAAGGGAGAGAGTGGGGTAGTCTCCCAGCCCTGCTCTCCTGTGCCAGGCCAGGGTGACCAGCAGAAGGACATCCCAGAGCCAGGCTGGGGGCGGAGGACACAGAGAGGGGAAGAGGACAGTCTGAGGGTGGAGGCTTCTGTCTGGAAGTCCCACGTCCCCAGTACAATGGGAGAGGGGTATGTAGAGCATATGGGGCCCTGAGAACAACCAAAGGGCACCAGGAAGGCAACACACATTCTCCAAAGAGGGTGACACCATTTTTTAAGATGAAGCTCCTGTCCTGGGTTGCAGGGAACGCACAGGCTCGAGCACGCGCACACACATACACAAAAATGTTACACTTCTGCGAAGAGGGGCGGAGCCCCAGAGACCCAAGCCAAAAACTGGGAGCGGGTCAAGCAGGGACTGGAATGAAGCCCCCCGATTTATCACTTGGGGTGAGTTTTTTTTTTTTTTCTTCTCAAAAGGGATATGTAAAAATCCACAACAAATCATGCCAAATTCATTAAGAATGATAAAAACCCAGCCTCTCCCTCCTCACTTAAGCATCACATGGGGCCAAAATAGCCCACCGAGGAAGTGGCAGGGAAGTGACCAGGCCGGGTGCCTCCTCCCCAGTCGGAGCCTGGGAGCACAGGCAGCCCAGCCGCTGGCGCTGGCTTTAATCTGGAAAGCTGGGCAGGGAGGGGGTGGGGGCCACCCCAAGGGAAATAGCACGTTTCCAAGGGAAAATTCTAAAAATAATAAAAGATATTTGAGCGGATGGTACTGGAGGTTTTGGCGCTGGGGGTGGGGATGGGGGTGGGGCCACCATCAGCTGCGCTGCTCCAGGTAGGCGGACAGGAGCAGCCCTGGTGGCAGGAAGTCCAGGTGGCGATTGCTGACCTTCATCTGCCGCTTGCCCTCCAGGTCAGCACCTGCAGTGGAGACAGGCAAGATTAGGAAGAAGGCGAGGGTGCTGGCACCCAGAGACTGAGCCCTCTGCCCACCCTGAGGGAGGTTCCCGGGAGTTAGGTTGCCCCACCCCCCAGGTCCCAGGGCAGTGTATTCAGCAGCTCCTACTTCCAGCCTGCTTTCCCTCTTCCATTACTTATCCCGTGTCCTAATGGCACCCAGATGAACTACTGAGACACACTGGCCCGGTGTCAAGGGGACTAAATGAGGGTCCTGCCCCCTTTGGTCTCCCACACCCTCAGAGGAAATTCCAGGCCCTAGGTAACTCAGTCCCCACTGACCTCCCTTTTCCCAACTCGTGTCACCCCAAAACCTGAATATAGTGGTACACAACCCAAGCTAGGCCCAACTCCCAGCCTCTGCCCTGGCTGTTCCCTCTTCCTTGATCCCTATATTCCAGGGCGGTTCTCCTATGTTCAGGCCAGGGTCCTACTCTGGCAGATAAGCACCCCTAGCCCAGCCCCTCCATGCCAAGTCAATGGGAACAAAAGCAAGTGTGGGAGCTACACCTCCCTCAGAGCCATCCTGAGAGGAACCATCTTGGGGTTGCCATGGAAACTGTTTCCTCCACAACTCTGGGCAGGAGACAGATAGGCCTGGAAAGTATGGACCCTGTGGGACGCCAAGGGCCATGAAGGGCCTGTGAGGACCCTCCCTGGAGGGACTTTGTCCCAACAGTATCCCCACTGAAAAAGGGGGTGCTGGACCCTGGAGGGGAGACTTGCCAAAAGTCACACTTGTGGCACAGTGGAGGTGGGCTACAGCCAAGTGAGAACTCTACAGACACTGGGGTCTCCTCATCTCATCAGGCCCCTGAAGATGCAGACAGAGGCTTGTCTGTGTCCACAGCATCATCCATCATGGGAACAGAGGTACAGGAGCTGCTGTTGAATTAAGGCAGCATCCCCCTGTTACCTTTGTGCTCATGATGTCCCTCCTCCCCTGATGCCTATTGCTGGGTAAAAAGATGCCGGTAAGCCCAGCCTCAGTTTCCCCGGGATAGAATCAGCTAACTGGGGCCCAGGGGCCACCAGGCACTTACTGGCTGAGATGAGATCCATGTACTGGCAGATGGCGTGAAGCAGGAGCCTCTCAAAGCTGCAGAGAATGGGTGGTGAGTGGCCCGAGCTGGGTACCATGGGAGGGGGGTGCCCACTGCACCTCCCCCCACATATTCACCTGTTGTCCAGCATGGCCGTGTACACGGCCTGGGGGGACACAGAAAAGAATCTCAGCAGCCGCTCCTCCCAGGTCTCCAGTGTTTCCTGCAGGAGAGACAGGTCCAGCGGTCAAGTCAACTGTGGCACCCGGCCCCCCCAAATCCATGCCAGCCTCTGGAGCCCAAAGTCTTGGGTTCAAATGTGGCCTCTGACTCACTACATGAAGCTACTTAACTGTTTCCAAGGATACCAGGCACTTAGACATATCCACACTTTTGAATGTCTCAGCCTTCTGCCTGGTGAACTACACATCCATCAGTACCCAACTTCCTTGCCCCTGCCGCTCCCACCCTCAAGGAGAGCCCTTGCCCACCTCTGAGTCCTGCACTCTGATCACATTGGTCTGTATCCTGCCCATCTCCATCACACCCCGTTCACTGGGTTTTGGTCTCCCCTCAACCCAGCCCCCAGTTAAGAAGCTGAGAAAAAAGGCCTTCAAGAAAGACCAAAGACAGAGAGGCAAGAGAGTACAAGGCCGGGGCCTGGTACTCACCATGGGAATACGGCTCCGCTTGAGAACAGCTCGCAGACGCCTACTGATACGCTGGAAGCACTCCCGGGGCGTGTAGGCCGGGTCCTCTGCGAGGAGAGTCAGAGCAGTGGGGCAGATGAGGGAGCACAGCCCCAGGCCCCACCCACAAAGGAGACTCCACCCCACCCACACTGGCCCCGCCCACACCGGGGTCCTCCCATCTACCAAGCCCCGCCTACACATCAGACTCCTCCCCTACCTGTTCTGGTCCCACCCCCCCACCAGGCTCCTCCCTACCTGCCCTGGCCCCACCCTCTCACCCTAGGCCACTCCCCCACCATCTGACCGCCCCGCACCCGCACCCGCCCCCCAGGCCACGCACCCATCATGCCTCTGACTGCCAGTTGCACCCTAGATCCAGACCCACCTCTCCGCCGGTCTTCACCGCGGGTAGGCCCCCTCCTCCGCGCCTTGCTCTTGCCCTCATCCTCCAGGTAGCGGAGAACACGCTCCTGCTCCTCCCCAGAGCGGTTCATGAAGTCGTTCCAGATCTGGAAGAGAGGCAGGCAGGCCCTGACTGATGACTGCACACTCTCAAGCCTCAGTTCCCCCATTTGGCCAATGCACATGGTGGGGCCACAAGCACACGGAATTACTCCTCGTGGACACATTTGACCACTGGGTCAACAGTTCGTGGATCATCTGTGTTGGGGGGTGTCAGTATGGACCAAATATATTCCCAATTCTGTCAGTAATTCCAAGGTAAGCAAACGAACCTCAGGTGCTGGAAGGTTCTGGGGTGGAGGGGTTGCTGGCCTCTTGAGGGAGACCCAGGGACGTTCATCAAGGGACCAGAGAGGGTTCAGTGGAGGCAGTACTGGTGGTTTGGGGGAGGGGGGAGCCAGGCAGGATATGGGGCCCCACCTCCACATAGGTCTCATTGCTGCAGGCTTCTGCAAAGATGCCAGGTGCCGCGGGGGGTGCCAGGTCCCCATCCTCCGGGCCAGGTGTTCCTCCTTCTGTCTCCAGCAGGGTCAGGAGGTACTGTGCTAAATGGAAACAAACAGTCTCTGGGCTGGGGGTCACCCCAGGCTTCATGGGGTCCAGAGGCCCATGTTTCCTCCCATCCCCCCGACCTCTATATTTAGGGCCTTTACTCTCCGGCTCACACCAGCCTCCCCTCCTCCACACTCCAGCTGTCTTTCCCAGAAGACACAGGAACCGTCCAGCCTCCAGAACTCCTTCTACATCACCCTGGCTTGGTTTGTTGAATTCCTACACCACCTTTAGGGCCCCAGCTCCAATGCCCAGAGCTTCCTCACATTGTCCAGCTCAGGGCCAGGCTCAGATAACAGAACATGCACGCCATTGCTGTCTGAGGCCTAGGAGCCCCCAGGAGGCGCCCTTCGACCCCTGCTCACTGTTCTCCAGGCGCTGGAGGCTCTTCCGCCCCTTGGCCTTGGGCACGAGGTCTGAGTTCCGCACAGCCTGGTTGATGAAGTGCTGCTTCCGCCGGGAGGCCGAGAGCCTCTTCACCTGGGAGCTGGCTAGAGCGGGCAGGCAGCCCGGAAGGGGCCTGTGGGTCGGGTTTGGGGTTGGGGGGGCAGTCCTCAGGGCCAAAACAGGCCAGGACCCCCAGGAAGAACCCTACCATCACCGCTCTCTCACAGCCAACCCCGGCTTGGTTTCCCTCTGCAGTGGGAAGCTCACCCCCATTTCACGTGGAGCCCTGGACCCTTAGAATGTCACTGTGCCACATCGTTCAGGAGGCAGATACCACTGAGGACAGATGAGTAAACCAAGGCTCACTGAAGGGAAGCCACACATTGGTGGGGGCGGTGAGGGGGCTGAGGAAGCTGCTCCCCTTGCTCCCAGGCTTCCAGGTTTGAGCTGCAAGCCAGTGAGGCCCGCGTCTCTTTCCTCTGGGAGTTTCTCAAGAGATTTAATTTGATGATGCATTCCTACCTGCCCCCCCAACCCCTAGCCTCTGACAGCAGGTAAACCAGAAAACAGCCCCCAGAAGCTAAGGCGCTACCTGAACCTACCTGCCTTGTACCCCCAGAGCCCCCCTGCTAAGTGCTCAGGGCCTGGATGGGGAAAGCAGGCAGAGTGACCCCCTATGAGCACAGGTACTAATCCTGGAAATGGATTAGTGGCCCAGGCAGGCCTCCCACTGGGAACCTGAGGGCCAGGCAGTAGGTGGCTTCGTGGGAGGGAGGGGGCAGGTATTGAATGGAAACTTCCTGGTAAGAAACTGCAGGGCTGTCATGGTCAGCCCGTAGTCAGGGTCCCACCAGGCTCAGAAACCCTCATGCTGAGAGGCTGATGGTAGATTCTGAGCCTTGGAGGGTCTGGGGTGCCAGGACTCCCCCTTCCTCCTTGCCCTGCACTCTGGTCCTAGCCCACCAGGCACCGCCTCTGTGCCGGCTGTCCCCCACCCCACTGGATGCCCGTGCCCCAGGCTCCTCACTCCTCACTCTCATCTCCTTTTGCCTTCTGTTCAAACCTCCCCAGCCCCTCACTGATTTCTTCTCCTGATGGCCACACCTCCTACCTCCCTGCCCACAACCCACCATGACCTCCATGTGCAGGTAGGGTCTGGTGTCCATTGCACCCTGGTCTCGCATACAGTAGGTGCTCAGAAAATAATCACCCAATCAGGTCTCCAACAAAACCCCATGACTTCAAGACTGAGTAGAACCCAGAGTCCAGAATTTCACCCAAACTTTCCTGGTGTTTGGGTGATCCCAAGACACAAATTAAAAACAGAGTGTGACTCCTTATGCACAAACAGCTGCTAAAAAATGCCATGGAGCCCTAGGATATGAAACAAGGCGCCTCAAAGAGGTTAGGAGTGAAGCCCATGCTTATTAGGTTTATACATATAAAAATCCTTGAAAGGACAGCTATGACAAACCTGGACAGCGTATTAAAAAGCAAAGACATCACTTTGCCAACAAAGGCCTGTATAGTCAAAGCTATGGTTTTTCTAGTAGTCATGTATGGATGTTTGACAGTTGGACCATAAAGAAGGCTGAACACTGAAGAACTGATGCTTTCGAATTGTGGCCTTGGAGAAGACTCTTCAGAGTCCCCTGGACTGCAAAGAGATCAAACCAGTCAGTCCTAAAGGAAATCAACCCTGAATATTCACTGGAAGGACTCATGGTGAAGCTGAAGCTCCAATACTTTGGCCACTTTATGTGAAGAGCTTTCTCACTGGAAAAGACCCTGATCTGGGAAAGATTGAGGGCCGGAGGAGAAGGGGGCGGCAAAGGATGAGATGGTTGGATGGCATCACTGACTCAATGGACATGAGTTTGAGGAAATTCTGGGAGATAGTGAAGGACAGGGAAGACTGGCATGCAGCCATACATAGGGTCGCAAAGAGTCGGACCCAGCTTAGCCACTGAACAAAACAGAGTCCCCAGCGTTAAGTTCTTGCCCTGGACAGAAAGGTTGTTACATCTTGATCAGGAAGCAAACAGGCTGATGAGCCCCATCTATGAAGAATTAGCTGCTGGATAAATTAATCTGGCACAAGTACCCATCAGTGGAGACACACAATCAGTGGATAGGATTCAAGCACTTTCACTACTGGGGCCTGGATTCAGTCCCTGGTCAGGGAACTAAGATCCCACAGGAAGCACTGAGCAGCCAATAAGAAAAACAAAATAGGAGACCAGCATGCAGGCAGAGGCAGGGGTCAAGCCTGGTATCTGAGCCTTGAGCTTGAATCCCAGCTATGATACTTAACGCTGTGACTCAGAGCCTCAGGTCTTTCTCTGCAAAGAGGATAAGAATGTCCCCCTGCCAGTCCAGGAGGGGCACTCAAAGCCAAGAGAAACCAGGACACACACCTCTCCCCAAGTTGTCACCTGCTTGGTTTCCTCCTGTGACTGGGAGCTCACCCCCTGAGCTACAAGATTGATCACAGCAACATTCCTGGTTAAGTGACAGTCCTTAGTTAATCAATCACTGTCACAATAGGAGGCAAATACTACCATCCAGACATCCTTTATTCAGATTTGCAAACCAAGGAGCAAAGTCTTTATCCCAAGATCCCACAGCAGCAAAGAGGGCAGCTGGGAGAGGATGGGGCAAATCAAGTCAGCACATAGCCAGTGACTCTGAGGCTGGATGTGACCTTCCCGAGGCCCGGGCACCAACAACCCAAGCTCCAGATTCAGCCGTGGCCTCCTCAGGACTCTGAAACCTGTGTCTCCACCCCAGCAGCTGGACGCATGCCAGGATGGTGCCTGGTAGGGCTGATAACAAGACCACATCCGGGGGGAGCTGTTGGGAACATCAGAGCTGGGCGGGACTCAGGGAGAGGTCAGGCCCTTGGGGTGTGGGGCTCCCTGTTACTTCAGGACCCAACGTGGAACCAGGATTGGAACCTGGTCTGAGCAGAACCACTCCCAAGCCACCAGCCTCTGCTTCCCTCTGGGGCCACAGTGGGGCGAGGGGCTCAAACTCAGGTCTGGTGGACCCCTCAGACCACACCCCACTGTGCTAAGATCCAGCTGCTCCCTGCCCTGCTCCACCACTACCTGTGGCTCCCCAGCACCTTCAAGGCGAGGCTCAGACCCTCCCTGGCCTGGCACTGCACTTGCCTGGTCCCACAGGGCTCCTTGCTCTCTAGGATCCCAGCACCTTCCAGCAGGAGCCTTGGGGCTAATAGCAGGACATCCATGCCCCACCCTGTCTCTCCCTTTCACTCCCTCTGCTCCAGGCACTGAGTCCTTTTACTGCATTTTAAACCCACCTCAGGCCCTTTGCATGTGCTCAGCCTCCTGCTTGAAGCAACCTTTTCCTGGCTCCCAGTCTAGGCTCAAAAGTTACCTCCTGGGAGAAACCACCCCGCTCCCAAGCTGGCCCAATCAGCCCCATTTCCGGCTTCACCAGTTGGCATCGGCAACCAGCTGGCTCTCACACTTGTTTACTCCTGGTTCTCACCTCCTTCACTAACCCCAAATGATAAGGACAGGGTCCCTCAGCAGCTGGCCCCCAGCAGGTTCTCAAGAGCTATTTATTGAATGAATACCTGAACTTCTGTTTATACTCACCCAAGTGCCAGTTCATTTGGGTGGCCAGAAGCTGGCCACCCAAAGAGACCACTTTACAGATGGGGAAACTGACCACACAGACAGGCACCTGAGGTTTCCTGGACCAGGTAGGCCTCAGGGAAAAGTCTATACCTGGCAGGGGCCAACATCCAACAGGGATGGATGGGCCTGACGGTGGGAACAGCTGCTAAGCCAGGTTGGCCCCGGGGAGGACAGACAGGCTCCTTTGCCTCCCCCAACTCTGCTCCCCAGTTTTGAGACTGGCCTTTGACATCCCCTCCTCTGGGCAAAAATACACCTTCTCAGGCACCGGCCCCTCCCCCAGGGACAGGCCAGAGAGGAACCTACTTCCCCAGCAGGAAACCAAGGAGGGCTCAGAGCGGAGGTGACTCAGGTTGGGGTGGGGCTGACTGGAGAGCAAACCACCACCCCACCCAGAACACAGAGGTGAGGGGGGTGGAGGCAGGTCAGAGGGACTCTGCTGTCGGGTAAATTACCCACTTTGGGTGGTTAAGGCCCTTTAAAAGGGGGTAAATAACCACATCTGTAGACACCGGTATAGCTTCTGGGTAAATACCCAGGTGGAGGTAATAACACCAAATAAAAAATACAATAAAGCAATCATAAAATACCAAAATGATAAAATTATTTTAAGACACCTACAATAGTAAGCTATTTAAGATAATTATCAAAGAACAGATGGTCCACTTTGCTGGGCACCTCCAACCGCAGGGTCACCAACCCCAGCCACTCTGAGAGGGGGCCCGTTGTTCCATTTTACAGATGGGGAGACCGAGGCACAGCAGCGGGTACTAACCTGCCCAGGCCGCTTGGACGCCCATGAAGGAGCAGAAACGGAACACAAGCAACCAGGGTGGACCGCGGGGATTTCTGCATAAATACTTGGGTGAGGAAGAAACCTACGACCCCCCCACTCCGGGGGTGGGTGGGTACCCATATGGGGTCGTCCACCCGCTTCCAGTCTACGACCCAGGACACACAGCCTCGTGTTAACCGGCTGTGTAAGACCCCCTTTCTTCTGGGTGTTCACCCGGAGAAAAACAAAGAGCGCGTCCGCCTGGAAGTTGGGGACAGACAACCCCGACGTGTACCCAGGACCGGTGCTGAGTGAATCCCCAGCTTGGAGACGCGAACAGCTGCCAGTGGGAAAACTCCAGATCACCACCAGCGCGGTGACGGGTACGTCGCGCTCAGCGGCAGCGCCTCCCGGGAGCCGGCGATTCGGCGCCTGGGACCCCCGAGGCTCCGGGATTCCAGCGCCCGGGGCTCCGCAAACGCGGACGCGGGGGTGCCCCGCTGCGCTCCGGCAAGTACCCAGGCATGACGGGGATGGGGTTTCCCCAGGAACACCCTGTAACAACAAAGCCCCTCGCCACCCAGCTCCACTCGAGTGGGGTACCCCCAGGAAAAGGGGCGGGGCGGGGGCTGCCTCCCGCGAGGGGTAAGGGGTGGGGGCCCCGGAAGCGCGCCCCGCCCGCCCCCAAGCAGAGCTCACAGCGTCCGCCGCCCGCCCGGGACGACCCTCGCCGCCGCCGCTGTTTCCTCGGGACCGGCCTCAGGGTTCTCCAGAACGACCATAGCTTGGATTCCGCCGCTGCTGCTGGCGCCGCCGCCCGGCAGGGCCTTCTCCCGGCCCGGCAGGAAGTGACGGGCGCCCGGAGGCGGGCTAAGGCGGAGCCTGGAGGCTGGACACGCCGGGCGGGGACCCGGCCACGTCCCCGCCAGGCCCTGGCGGCGGGCCGGGGACACCCAGCCCCGGGGCAGGGCCGGGGACACCGAGGCCCCTGCCCCCGGGGCACCGTGGGGAAATTGAGGCCTGGGGAGGGAGGCAGGAAGGGGACGTCCTTTTCAAATGTTTGGACAGACCTAGTGCCCCGTGCCACACACCATGCCACCCCACCCCACAGCTGCAGCAGGGCTCTCCTTCCACCAGCCCCCTCCGGGAACCTCCTTCAAAGAGCAGCCTCCAGATCCCGGCTGAGTGCCTCAGTTTACTCTTCTCTAAAGATACAACGTTGAAAGGACAGATGCTGAAGCTCAAGCTCCAATACTTTGGCTACCTGATGCGAAGAACTGACTCATTGGAAAAGACCCTGATGCTGGGAAAGATTGAAGGCAAGAAGAGAAGGGGACGACAGAGGATGAGATGGTTGGATGGCATCACCGACTTGATGGACATGAGTTTGAGCAAGCTCTGGGAGTTGGTGATGGACAGGGAAGCCTAGCGTGTTGCAGTCCGTGGGTTCGCAAAGAGTCGGACAGGAATGAGCAACTGAACAAAACTGAAAGATACAACACGGACTTCTCTGGTGGTCCTGTGGCTGAGACTCCTCCAGCCCAGTGCAGGGGTCCAGGTTTGATCCCCGGTCAGGGAACTAGAGTCTGCTTGCCTCAATTAAGACCCGGCGCAGACAAATAAATAAATAGAAAATAAACATTAAAGAAAAAAAAAAGGAACAAAGCTAGCGGCACCTTTCTTTGTCTTTTGGAATTTATTCATTTAGCAAATGCCCACTGTCACTGGGGTAGGGGCTAAGCTCTCCAGACCCAGTGGTAATCAAACAGACCCCTCCCTCTGTGTGGGATCAGGAAGAGAGGACTTTTGGAAAGAGGATTAGCATATGCAAAAGTAAGAAGGCTGTAGCAGGCGGAAGGAACAGTCAGTGTAAAGGTCCTGGGGCATCCAGATAGCCAGAGCAGGATAATGGGAGAAGAGGGTGGTGGTGGGCAGAATAGAGGTAGAGAAGAGGGGATAGACCAAAGGTGGTCCTTCAATGATAGATCTGGTTTTTGACCCAAGGGCAATGGGTAGCCAGGGGAGGTTTAAGAACAGAAACTTAGAGCTGCTCTAGAATCTAGAATCCATCCTTCATTCCACAAGAAAAGTAGGAAACTGGGACCATGATGGGCCTTCCCAGGTGATGCTAGTGGTAAAGAACCCCCCTGCCAACGCAGGTAGACATAAGAGACCCAGGTTTGATCCCTGTGTGGGGAAGATCTCTTGGAAAGGGAAATGGCAACCCACTCCAGTATTCTTGCCTAGAGAATCCCATGGACAGAGGAGCTTGGTGGACTACAGTCCATGGGATCGAAAAGAATCAGACACAACTGAAGCAACTTAGCACGCATGTTCATAAGACCATGACATGGGACAGCAAGGGATGCAACCTACCCAGATCCAGCCTGGTGGACACTACACAGGACAAATGATCACACTGTGGTAACAAGTGAAGAGCAAGAGGAGGAAAAAAAAAGAGGAGGAACTATTACAAGATCCAAGAAAGCACACACTGTATGACCTCATGTAGATAAATGTGGAAAGAAGGGAAAGAATCAAGGTGATGGGAAATGGGATCTCTGGGGACAGTGCTTGGGCAAGGTCTCTAGGTGTAGGGGCGATATTTGGTCTCCAACTCTAGCCCACGATGACCAGCCACTCAACAAATGTGCCAACCTGGGTCTTGACATGATTCTTGAGCCTCACTCATTCTGTCCTCACCCTTTTATTTTCTCCCCTTGACTCATTCCTCTCCTCACCTCCCCCCTTTTTTTTGGCGGAGGTGGGGGAGGACAGCACAGTGGGGCATTTGGGATCCCCAACCAGGGATCAAACCTATATCCCCTGCCATGGAACCACAGAGCCTTAACCACTGGACCACCAGGGAAGTCCCTGTCATCACCTTCCTAACACCCTCCCAGATCCTTGGTCTGCCCAGGAGCCACAGCTGTCCCCCAGAGCCCCAGCCCCCTTCTCACTGCTCTCCCAGGCCCAGGCAGCTGAGCAGCCTCCCCAGAACAGTTTCTCCCCTCTCCAAGTATCCTGGGGTCTCCTCATCCTAACCTGGCCCTCATTACCACCCCTGTGTGCTTAGTCACTTCAGTCATGTCCAACAATCTGTGACCCCTTGGACTGTAGCAGTCTGTAGGAGAGACTGCCAGTCTCTCTGTCCATGGGGTTCCCCAGGCAAGAATACTGGAGTAGGTTGCCATGCCCTCCTCCAGGGATCTCCTCCACCCAGGGATCAAATCTGCGCCTGCTGCATTGCAGGTGGATCCTTTACCACTGAGGCACTGGGAAGCCCCTCCAATACATTCCCAAAGGGATGTTTTTCCCTTTTCTGAATTTTTAGGCCATTGTCATGATGCTGAAGGTATGAAAGGGGTGAACAGAGAAATGTTCCCCTTCCCCCCATCCCAGGCTCATTGTACTTTGTTTTGGAGATGTTTAATGCACTTTGGTGCCCATGCGCATTTTTAAAATTAATTTTTTTACTATGCTGGATCTTCATTGCTGCACTCAGGCTTTCTCTAGTTGCAGACAGCGGAGGTTACTCATTGAGCTGGCTTCTCTTGTTGCAAAGCACAGGCTCTAGATTGGGCTTCAGTAGTTGTAGCACATGGGCTTAGTTGCCCCCTGGTATATGGAATCTTCCCAGATGGACCAGGGATTGAACCTGTGTCCCCTGAATTGGCAGGCAGATTCCTAACCACTAGACCACCAGGAATGTCCCTTGTGCATACTTCATTGTTTTTCCACCTTTTAATCTTTGTTTTACACAGAGGACAGCATCTTTTCTTCTGCACCTTCATGCCCTGTTTCCTGCCTCATAGGCTATTACCTGGGATACATTTCTGAGTGTGGATTTGGAGATCAACATAGTTCTCTATAAACTGCCCTCCACCTGGTTTCCACCACCAGCAGCACAGGTGACTGTGTCCCCAGTGCAGACAGTGGCCAATTGATTGCCCATTAAGGGGAAGGTGGACAATCCCTAGGGATCTGATTTGCATCAGTCTTGGGAAGGTTGAGTTAGTGAAAGAACAGGCATCTTCTGACCACCAGATTCTGGGCAACCCTCCCTTGCCCTGAACCTTCCATGGCTCCCCAGTGTCCTGGGACAAATCCTGGCAGCAATGATACTCAGGGCCTGTGAGGGCTGGCCTCATCACAAGCCCAGAGCCCCAGCCCCACGGAAGGTCAGAGGCATGGCCTCTAACAGGCCTTATCCCCTAGTCTCTGAGGCTTTGTCCCTCTGCTTTTCTTGCTGGTGAGTCTCCTGGGGTAAGGATGGGTCCTTTCCTGGTCTACAGCATTCTCCAGAAAGCCTACCGCTCCCCCTGCTCTGCTCCACACTCCCTTCCCCAGTCCTCCTCCTGTGCTCTCACCCTTACCTTGGAGGGGGCAGACGAGATGCGGGAGCAGGGTGTTGCTCCGGCGAACAGAGGGCGCACAGGCAGGGGAGGGAGTGGCCAGCGGCTGCAGGAGAGGCGGGAAGGCGGGGCACGGTGGGATGAGAGGTATAAATGCGCAGTGGCTGCAGCTGAGGATTCCAGAAAAGCTGCGACCCAGACTTTGTAGCGCATCCCCGGAGGGCGATCGGGAAAGTCACGACAGCGATCGCAGAGTGCAATCCCGGAGGGTGGTCAGGAGGAAGAGGGTGGCAATGCAGCCCTTGTCCGCGTCTGGGCCTAACGTGTCCTGGTGGGCGCCGGCCAACACAACGGTCTGCCCGGGCTGTGGCGCCAACACCTCGGACGGCGCGATCCCTGCGCCTTGGCCCGTGGACGCCTGGTTGGTGCCGCTCTTCTTCGGCGCGCTGATGCTGCTCGGCCTGACAGGGAACTCACTGGTCATCTTCGTCATCTGTCGCCACAAGCAGATGCGGACGGTGACCAACTTCTACATCGGTGAGCGTCCGGCGCTTCACGGTGCCGGAGGGCCATTCTGGGGGTCTATGAGAGGGAGCAGTAGCACTCCACTCCAGTACTCTTGCCTGGAAAATCCCATGGACGGAGGAGCTTGGTAGGCTGCAGTCCATGGGGTCGCTGAGAGTTGGACACGACTCAGTGACTTCACTTTGACTTTTCACTTTCGTGCATTGGAGAAGGAAATGGCAACCCACTCCAGTGTTCTTGCCTGGAGAATCCCAGGGACGGGGGAGCCTGGTGGGCTGCCGTCTCTGGGGTCGCACAGAGTCGGACACGACTGAAGCGAGTTAGCAGTAGCAGCAGCAGCAACCAGAGGGCGTAGTGGCCGGGGGGCGCCTCTAGCGGTGAGTCAGGGTCCTCTCAGGGATTTCTCCGCTGCAGGGTCCCTGGTCCTTTCCCTACTGTCCCTGTACCTATAGGCTGGAGGTCTCCAAATGTGGCGTTGAAGAGTTCCATCTTGACTGGAGTAGCTAAAAGGGAGGTTGGAGAGTGTGGGCCATGGAGCGCTGGCCACTGCCACTCAAGGAAGATGTCCGACTGAAATGTGGTTCTTATAACACCATGTGGGATGAATAAAAGGAGTGGGGAGTGGGGAAAAGACTGAGTGGCCCGTGGGCCCCCAGTTGGCAACCACTGCCCCAGAGGCTCAGTTTATACGTTTGTGCGATGAGGGTGCCCTACCCGGGTGAGTACTCACTCGGTCCGTGTTCTCCATTCTCTGTTGGCTGGCACCCCTCAATTTGCAGATGAGAAAACTGAGGCTCAGAGGGCAAGGGCCTATTTGCAGTCCCGACAAGGGGGAGCAGGGCCCATTACTGCCTGAACGGCTACAAAGCAGGTGCTGGGTGAGGGGTGTTTGAAATATAAAAAAGTGAGAATAAGCGCCCAACTTCTCTGCCCACCGATGCTGGGGTCTCTCTGGGTGCCTCCCGAGCCGCCCTGCTGGTCACTCGGACAAAAGCAAGACCCAGGAGGCTGGGCCAGGGAGCTGAAGAGCTAGGGCGATGCGCCCCACATTCAGAACTCGCGCGTCCTCGGCCTGCAGCCAACCTGGCGGCCACGGACTTAACGTTCCTGCTGTGCTGCGTGCCCTTCACCGCTCTGCTCTACCCGCTGCCCGCCTGGGTTCTGGGCGACTTCATGTGCAAGTTTCTCAACTACATCCAGCAGGTGCGCGGGCTGAGGGCAGGAGGGCCGGGGGCGGAGTCTGGGTGTGGGCGGGGTCGGACCTCCTGCCGGCTGGTGCGAGCCAGGGGCGATTGTGGAGGTGGGCGGGGCAGAGTCTGGGCTGGGGCGCGGACCGCCTCCCTGCCGCCTGGTGAGGGCCAGGGACCCGGTGTGGAGGTGGGCGGGGCGGGCACTGGGTCTGGGTGGGTAGGGCTGGGGCAGGTATTGGGATCCTACTAGGATGGCTCTGCCTCTCCTAGGCTCAGTCTTGGCGGTTTCAGGCTACCCCCGAAGGCTCCTCCCTCCGCCACCATCCTGGGCTCCTCTCTGGCACCCCTTTCTCCTGCCCCTTCAACTGTGGGCCCTGGAGACCTTCCCGGGTCAGGTCCTGCCTGTACTCGAGTGGCTGGACAGTGGGGGACCCGCAAGGAGGGCGTGGACAGGGAAAGGCCCTGACGGGGCAGGGGGCCACACGCCGGACACCCATTTTTTCCCAGGTCTCGGTGCAGGCCACGTGCGCCACCCTGACCGCCATGAGCGTGGACCGCTGGTACGTGACAGTGTTCCCACTGCGCGCCCTGCACCGCCGCACGCCCCGCCTGGCGCTGGCAATCAGCCTGGGCATCTGGGTGGGTGAGTTCAGCGTGGGGGTCGCACGGGCTGGGGGAGACAAGTCTTCGTCCCCGGGCTCACCCCCTCACACTGCGTCGATCGTGCGTCTGGGAAATGGGCGCACTAGCGCTCCCTGCAAGGGCCCCTGAGGGCGGGGACCCAAGCGGACCTGCGCCTAGCAGGCGCTCAGTGGCCCGCTGCCCGGGAGGCACCGGGGAGACCCGGGCCCTCTTGCGCCCCTCGTCCCCCCGGGGCAGGGTCTTCAGCAGGGCCCTGATGCAGGCTCGGCTGTCCTGTCGGCGCCGGTGTTCGCCCTACATCGCCTGTCGTCCGGACCCCGCACCTACTGCAGCGAAGCCTTCCCCAGCCGCGCCCTCGAGCGAGCCTTCGCTCTCTACAACCTGCTGGCGCTCTACCTGCTGCCGCTGGTCGCCACCTGTGCCTGCTACGGGGCCATGCTGCGCCACTTGGGCCGGGCCGCCGCGCGCCCAGCGCCCGCCGGCGGCGCCCTGCAGGTGCGCGGCTGGATGGGCGGGGCGCGGCCTGGCTGAGGGTGAGGGGAGTGAGGCGCATCTACGGTGTGGGGGACGGTGGCCCGGGTCGGGGGTAATTCGAGAGGGTCAAGAAGGGGAGCGCCCGAGGAGGGGTGTAGTCCCTGCCGACCCTTCGCCTTCCCTCTTCCCCCTCTTCTCTCCCCAGGGGCAGCTGCTGGCGGAGCGGGCGGGTGCCGTGCGGGCCAAGGTCTCTCGGCTGGTGGCGGCCGTGGTCCTGCTCTTCGCTGCCTGCTGGGGCCCCATCCAGCTGTTCCTGCTGCTGCAGGCGCTGGGCCCGGCAGGTGCCTGGCATCCGCGCAGTTACGCCGCCTACGCGCTCAAGATCTGGGCACACTGCATGTCCTACTGCAACTCGGCGCTGAACCCACTGCTCTACGCCTTCCTGGGCTCCCACTTCCGCCAGGCCTTCCGCCGCGTCTGCCCCTGCGCTCCCCGGCCGCACCCGCGGCCCTGGCGGCCTGGACCCTCGGACCTTGCGGCCGCCCGCCAAACCCAGCTGCGACGCCTGGGCCACGCCAGGCCCCGCGAAGTCAGGCAGCGGTAGTCCTGGGCTGCGCATGCTGTGCGTTCTGAGGGAACACACCGTGTCTCTCTGAGCCCTCTCTGAAGGGATCAAGACAGGCCCCTCTGAAACAGGCGGGCTTAAATAGCAGCTGCTATTATTCTATTTTTGCCCAAAATCATAATAGTGAAAAGGCCTTGCCCTCTTGCAACATTTGATACAAATCTGCTGTATGTTTGCCACTGTTGATGCTGTAATTATTATTTCTGTGTTTCCTGAATTGAAGATGCTTTGACGCTGACATTTTCTGGAACTTTGGAGGAAGTGTCAATAGGACTTTTCACATGCTGCCCTGTGGTTGACTGTACAATTGTAAGACTGTACAAATGCCATTTTCAGAGATACTAAAAAGTGAACATGATGTACATCTTCAAATGGATGAAATAAAGTATTCTTCTTGATACCTTGTGAGTGAGTCCTGGCTGGAAAATCATGGCTGTCATTGAATAAATAGCAGAGACATCACTTTGCAGCCAAAGGTCCATATAGTCAAAACTGTTTTTTGCAGTAGTCATGTATGGATGTGAGAGTTGCAACAATCTTTATAGAAGGCTGAGTACCTTAGAATTGATGCTTTCGAACTGCAGTGCTGGAGAAGACTTGAAATCCCCTTGGACAGCAAGGAGATCAAACCAGTGAATCCTAAAGGAAATTAACCCTGAATATTTATTGGAAGGACTGATGCTGAAGCTGAAACTCCAATAATTTCACCATATGATGTGAAGAGCCAACACTGGAAAAGACTGTGACGCTGGGAAAGATTGAAGGCACAAGGAAAATGTGGCAGAGGATGAGATGGTTGGATAGCATCAGCGACTCAATGGACATGAATTTGAGCAAATTCTGGGAGGCAGTGAAGGACAGGGAAGCCTGCCATGCTGCAGTCCATGGGGTCACAAAGAGTCAGACATGACTTAATGACTGAACAACAACCCAGGGAGCAGGATTATTGCTACATAACACACCCCCAAATAAAGAGGCATATAGCAGCATCAGTGCATTTTTCAAAACTAGTGTCATTAAAAAAATATATTTATTTGGCTGCAACAAATCTTAGTTGCAGCACACAGCTCAGTTGCTCTGAAACATGCGGTATCTTAGTTCCCTCACCAAGGATAAAACCCATGTCCCCTGCATCACAAGGGGGAGTCTTAACCATTGGACCACCAGGGAAAACCCCCAGCATCAGTGTATCACTGCTCACAGTTCTGTGGGTGAGTGGACCCAGCCAGGCGGTTCTTGTGATCCATGGGTGGTATTGGGCGGAGCCGCCAACCCAGCGGCTGGACTGGGAAGGCCAGAGAAGGATTTGCTCTCAGGCTGGTGGCCAGTGTGCTTCCATGGCTGCCTGGACTTCCTCCCAGCAGGGCAGTCTGGGGAAAGTCAGACTTCCTCCTGGGCAGAGACTTCCAATTGGAGGAGGAGCTGCACAGCGTCCAAAGGCCTGCAACCTCACCCCTGCCGCAGGGAGTTGTTGGGAGCTGTCAGGGTCATAACCAGATTCAAGGTGGGGGTCAGAGCCACCTCATTGTGGGTTCAACGCATTTGTCTGTGGGGTAGGGGGGAGGGCTAGGGTCAGTCCCTGCAGGCCTCAGGCTTAGTCTCCCTGAAGGACAACTGCCCATCTCGAGGAGGGCTCTGTCCCCCCAAATTATTAGGGGACATCCTAGGTCTCCAAAGAGCCCAAATGTACAGAGATGTTATGTGAGAAGGGGAGGCCATTCTGACATTGATGTTGCCCTGACCCTTACCTGTGGCCTTTGCACAGGCAGGTCCCTTGTTGCTCCAGGTCCCCCTCACCCTTGCTCATCTATCAAGTCTCAGCTCAGCTGCCTCCTCTTCCAGGAAGCCCTGCTGGATTCCAGCAGGCTGGGTCAGACCCCTCACCTGGGCCCAGGGCTGCCCCATCTCAGCTCTGACATCCTTGTGCTATACTTGCTGGGTATGTATCTGGATTGGTCCCCCGTGTGTCTCCAGGGTTCAGCACACAGTGGGAGTGATGAGAAGAGATGGTGTGTGTACAGGGAATGGCAGGATTTCTCTATGAAAAATGAATAAAAAAACAAACAAGGAGTTCCCTGGTGGTGCAGTGGACAAGAATCTGCCTGCTGAAGCAGAGGACACAGGTTTGATCCCTGGTCCAGGAAGATCCCACATGCCAAGGAGCAAATAAGCCTGTGCACCACAGTTACTAAGCCCACAAGCCCTAGAGCCTGTGCTCTGCAATGAGAGAAGCCACCACAATAAGAAGCCCGGGCACTGCAATAGACAGTAGCCCCCACTCACCACGACTAGAGGAAGCCCGTGAGCAGCAATGAAGACCCAGGGCAGCCAAAAACAAGCAAACAGTTCAAGGGGACTCTTAGGCATCTATCTCAGAGAAATAGAAACTTCTGTTCACACAAAACCATGGCTTCTCAGGGGGCACTAGTGATAAAGAACCCATCAGTTTCAATCCCTGGGTTGGGAAGATCCCCTGGAGGAGGGCATGGCAACCCACTCTAGTATTCTTGCCTGGAGAATCCCATGGACAGAGGAGCCTGGAGGGCTACAGTCCATGCCACATATACATGATCATAGGAGCTTTATTTGTGATACTCCCAAACTGTCAACGAACCAGATGTCCTTCAATGGGTGAGTAGTTGAACAAACCATGGGCTGGTCCATCCACAATTGCTCAGCTGTTCTAAGTTATGAACACACTGTTGATACACACATACCCACAGCAGATCTCTGGGAATAACGCTGAGTGTAGGGAGGAAGCCTGCGTAGGTTACATGAGGTATGACTCCATCTGTGTAACCTCCTCAAGGTAACAAAAATATGGAATGGAGAGCAGATGTAGGGTGGCCAGGGTAGGAGATGACGGGAAGCAGACAGCATGCGGGACCTTTGTGACGGAGCCACTCTGTCACCGGACGAGGTAGAGACACAAACCTGCACATGTGACTGAACTGCAGAGAAGGAAATGGGCACACACGAATACAAATGAAATGGGGATCCAGATCCACGGGTGGGACATAGCAACCCTAATACCCTGATTCCAGTGTTGAACTACATAGTTTTGCAAAATATCACTGTTGGGAGAAGCCTGGTGAAGGGCGTGAGGGAGCTATCTCTGCATTAGAATCCACAATACTCTTGAAAAAAAGTTTTTAAGAAATGATGTGAAAAAAAAAAAAAAAGAAATGATGTGAAAAGCTTGAAAGGGGACATCTAGGAAGTGGCATCTTCCCAAAACCGCAGACCCTTGCTTTACCCCCAAGTCTCTTCATCCAGGGACTGTTTTCAGAGCCCCTTCTGTGTGCCAGGTGCTGTGTCTGAGGCACCCTCCGACCCCTGCCCATACAGAGCCCCTGTCTAGTCGGCAGTGGGGCCAATAAGTGGTAAGCTACCTGCTGCTGCTGCTAAGTTGCTTCAGTCATGTCCGACTCTGTGCGACCCCATAGATGGAAGCCCACCAGGCTCCCCCATCCCTGGGATTCTCCAGGCAAGAACACTGGAGTGGGTTGCCATTTCCTCCTCCAATGCATGAAAGTGAAAAGTGAAAGTGAAATTGCTCAGTCATGTCAGACTCTTGGGACCCCATGGACTGCAGCCTACCAGGCTGCTCCGTCCATGGGATTTTCCAGGCAAGAGTACTGGAGTGGGGTGCCATTGCCTTCTCCGGGTAAGCTACCTAAAGAGATGCAAATAAAAGCACTGCAAAGGGTTACTAAGGAAATATGGGTGTACTTTGTGAGCAACTGTAAACCAGACCATGACTCAGGGAAGGCTTCCTAGATGAGGTGAAGCCAGGAAATGTGACCTCACCTCAGACATGGGGAAAGAGCATATCTGATGGAGGCCACAGCCAGTGCAAAGGCTGTGAGGCAGGGTATGCCTGGTGGATCTTAGAAATAGGTGGGAGGCAGGTAGGGCTTCCCAGGTAAGGATGGGAGATGAGAGAAGAGAACAGAGAGGTGGCCGAGACTTTATAAGCAAGGAGATGTGTTGGGTCTGTCCTGAGTGGGTGGGTGGGTAGGAGGCTTCTCAACAGGGAAGGGTGTGGTCTAAGGTATGAGGAGATTTTTTTCAATTCATTATTTCATTATTATGATTACTCTAACCTTTGTGGGGTGCCAGCACCAGGCAAAGGCCAGTGTAGCTGATTTGGGTGGGGATGGGACCTGAAACCACAGCATGAGAATAAACCCCAGAGGTTAGGGTGGGTCAGGAGAGGGGTTAATTTCAATTTCAGATAAATAAACAGTGACAAAATTTTTAGTATCATTATGTCCTGTGCAAAATTGGGATATATATATATAAATTATTCGTTGTTTTGCTTTAGAATTGTGATGCTAGAGAGGAGTCTTGAGAATCTCTTGGACTGCAAGGAGATCAAACCAGTCAGTAGAGAAGAGTGAAAAAGTTGGTTTAAAACTCAACATTCGGAAAATTAAGATCATGGCATCTGGTCCCATCACTTCATGGCAAATAGATGGGGAAACAATGGAAACAGTGAGAAACTTTTTATTTTTGGACTCCCAAATCACTGCAGATGGTGATTGCAGCCATGAAGTTAAAAGACACTTGCTCCTTGGAAGAAAAGCTATGACCAACCTAGACAGCATATTAAAAAGCAAAGACATTACCTTGCCAACAAAGGTCCATCTAGTCAAAGCTAGTCATGTATAGATGTGAGAGTTGGACCATAAGCAAAGCTGAGCCCCGAAGAATTGATGCTTTTGAACTGTGGTGTTGTTGAAGACTCTTGAGAGCCCCTTGGACAGCAAGGAGATCAAACCAGTCCATCCTCAAGGAAAGCAGTCCTGAATATTCATTGGAAGGACTGATGCTGAAGCTGAAACTCCAATACTTTGGCCACCTGATGTGAAGAACTGATTCATTTGAAAAGACCCTGATGCTGGGAAAGATTGAAGGCGGGAGAAGAAGGGGATGACAAAGGATGAGATGGTTGGATGGCATCACTGACTCGATGGACATGAATTTGAGTATGCTCTGGGAGTTGGTGATGGACAGGGAAGCCTGGCATGCTGCAGTCCATGGGTTCGCAAAGAGTCGGACATGACTGATCGACTGAACTGAACTGAAAGGAAATCAACCCTGAATAATCATTGGAAGGACTGATGCTGAAGCTGAAGCTCCAATACTTTGGTCACTTGATACGAAGAACCGATTAGCTGCAAAAGACCCTGATGCTTGGAAAGATAGAGGGCAAAAGGAAAGGAGGCTTAGGGTTAGAGAAGGATGAGGTGGTTAGATAGCATAACGGACTCAAATGGACGTGAGTTTGAGCAAACTCCGGGAGATAACGAAGAACAGGGAGCCTGGCGTGCTGCTGTTCACGGGGTCGCAAAGAGTCAGATACAACTTAGCCACTGAACAACAATAACAGCAAATTCCTTGTTTATTGGAAATTCAAATGTAACTGCAAGCCCTGTGTTTTATTATCAAATCTACCGGGGGGCATTTCAAAGGAGCCACAGGAAAGGCTCGGCTGGCCTGTTTCCTCATCCGACCGGGGAAACACATTTAGAAGTGAAACGGCGCCCCCTGGCGGCCTCGGACTCGAGGCCCCGCCTCTAGCTGCATCCCGTAGGTACCCGGCAGGGGGCGCGCGCACTCCGCGGAGGGTCGAGTACACCCCACGAAGGAACCCCAGCGCTTGTAGGGAGTCTCTCCCCAGTACCCCAACCTGGACCCCGGGCTCAATGTGTGCTCGCTGCAAAATAAGTCACGTAGAGCCTCATTATGAATGTCCTGGGTCTCCTGGGCCCCTTCTATGAAAAAATACTACTAATCACATTTTGCTGCTGCCTTGGTATAAAGACAAATTATTTTAGGGTGGATTTGTGACTATACATTCCTTATAATTATACTCGATTTTTTTCATCTTATTCTAAGTTAAAATTACATTTTCACAGACCCTGGCTCGCAGAGACAAGGGAACCTGGAGGCCAAGTGTGGGTGACAAGAGAATGTCCTTATACCCGGGGTTTGGGGGGCTGAGACATTTTGAGATTGAGATGGTGAATAGTTCAATTTGCCTTCCACCTCTGTGCAGACAGACATCAGAAATACCACAGGATTAGGAAGGAACCTATGAATTCATTCCTTCAGACAACTTCATACGTCAGGCCCAGCCTTAGCACTGGACATGCAGCCAGCCATGCTCAAGGCTGACTGGCTGACTAGGTTAAATAAATACAGCTGTTTTGAATAGAACAGCATAGAAGAAGATAAAAGAGTATGACCCGAGGTTCCACTTTGAGTGAGAAGGCAAAGCTGGGGAAGGGCGGGCCAGGCAAGGGAATGGCCAGGGTAACAGCCAGGGCAAAGGCCCTGAGGCAGAATATGTTTGAGGAAGAATACATGTAGAAAGGTGGGCAGTTTTGAATCTGGGTAAACTTTTATTTATTTATTTAAATAATATATTTTTAATTTATTTGGATGCACCAGGTCATAGTTGAGGCATGTGGTATCTTTAATTGTGGCATAGGAACTCAGTTGCAGCATGTGGAGTCTAGTTTCCTGCACTTGTGCATGCTAAGTCACTTCAGTCGTGTCTGACTCCATGGATTGTAGCCTTCCAGGCTCCTCTGTACATGGGATTCTCCAGGCAAGAATACTGGAGTGGGTTGCCATTCCCTCCTGTGGGGGATCTTCCTGACCCATGGATCTTGAACACGTCTTGCATTTTCAGGTGGGTTCTTTACCACTAGCACCACCTGGGAAGACCCCAGTTCCCTGACCAGGGATCAAACCTGGGCCCCCTGCATTGGGAGTACAGTCTTAACTGCTGGACCATCAGGGAAGTCCCTTGGTGAATTTTTAAAAAGATGCCCCTCAACCCTGAATGGAGGGCAGGATGAGTGTCTCGAGGGGCTCAGTGAGAATCAGGCTGGTTTTCACAGGTGGCCCACAAGCTGGTTTGGCCAGGAAAACTTACAGGGCTGGGGTCGCTGTACTCAGAGACCAGAGAGGGGTCCAGGCTAACCTAATATCACACAGCCAGGACCGAGGTGCAGCCCATACCTGCTGCCTATCCCTGGAGGAAACAGCAAAACTGGGGTCAATTCCCAGCTAGCTCCCTGGGCTAAAAATAGGACCCCCTTCACTAGAGGCAGCTGGGAATCTTGCAGCCCCTCACCCTGCTGGGCCAGGCTCCTCTGGGAAGTTGCCCCTGGATATGCAGGGGGGGCTAGGCAGCACCCCTCCTGCCCCCCAGGAGACTCCCCTCCTTGCCCCTTTCCCTTTGACCAGAGGGGAATGAGATCCTCAAAACCACTGAAGGTGAAGGTGAAGTCACTCAGTCGTGTCCGACTCTGCAACCCCGTGGACTGTAACCTACTAGGCTTCTCCGTCGTCCATGGGATTCTCCAGGCCCTGAAGGAGGAGTGAATGTAAATTGACCCATTTTAGAGAGGGGGAACAGGCACAGTGAGGCTCATCCTCCTGTGCCTGGTAAGGCAGGGCTTGCATCCTGATGTTTGGCTCTTTGGTGGAGGGGGGGCTTTCCTGCACTTTGGAACTCACCTGGGGCCTGGTCCTTAAAGGATAGCTTTCCTCCCCCAGCTCACCTGGGTCTCCAAACTTTCCTCTCTCCCGGGGCGGGGCAGTTTTGCCCCTCTGGTGGCAGGGGTGGTGAGGTAGGCAGCTGGGGGGTGGCTGTTTAATAGCTTCAAAGTGGAGGCCTCCCTGTCACCTGTTAGTAGGCTATAATGGCCCGGGGGGCTCGGAGGCTGGGTTCCGGAAAGGAGCAGGCAGAACTCTGCCTCTGACCACCCATCACAGATGGGGGTGGCTCCCTTGCACTGTCTCCTGAGTTTGGGACTCCCCCAGAGAGACAGGGCCTCAATGGAGGTGGGTGATGTTGAGTAGGGGTAGGACCCTCAGAAGATGGCAATGCTGTCTGTTGTACTGGAGGGGCTGCACACACAACCCCCACATCCCAACCACAACTCAAGATCAGGGACTCCAGTCCCTCCCCACAGGGGCCCTCTGGGTGGCCCCTGCCTGCCCTCCATGCTCTCACTTTGCTCTTATCTGGGCTGGAGCCTGGGACCCTGCGATTAGCTCCCAGGGGAGGCCTCTGGGGCTCACACCTCCAAGCCCCACCTTACCCCAACCTACTCTGGCCTCAGTTTCCTCTGCTGTCTGAAATGGGGACAGACGTTTGCACAAAAATGTGAACTTCATGCGTTGGGCACATGGCCGCGTGGCTGAGCGCTGCTCAGAAGATGGAAATTATTATTGAATTATGATTACCCACAAGATAATTTTGTCTCTCCTTCTAGAAGGTGTGGGCAGTCAGGTTTCCAAGAGCAGGGGGCTCTAGGGGGTGGGGAGTGGGGATGGTAGGGGTCATCAGGACTTAGCCATGAGCCCTCCCAGGAATCCTGGACGGCAACCCTCGGCTTTGCCAGTGCCGTGCCCACGGCTGGCAGCCTCTCTCTCTCCCAGACCCCCTTCCACCATCCAGCGCCCTCATCGCAGAGCCCTGGCCCCCTCCCACCGACCCAGCACTGCTCTCTTTTCCTGTCACCGCAGATCCTTTGTTTATCAAGTCTCTAATCCCCACTTTACAGACTTGGAAACCGAGGCACCATTCCTGGGGGTGAAGTCTTTAGCGCTAGTAGCTTAGTCCAAGGGACAGAGGCGAAACTCCGAGCCGGGTAGGTATATCCTCGGCGGTCGTTACAATAGGTAGAGGTCCCGGACCGAGCTCCTGTGCCCTAACCCCATCCAGGCGGAGCCCCAACTTTCTCCCCTCCCTCTTCCCCTGGGTCGCTTCCAGCCCTTTCTGCCCCCTCGGTGTCCTGTACACTCTGGCCCGCGGAGAGCACATTACCGACCGTCCCTAGATAGGGGCGGGGCATACCGCGTCCCTGTTCCCCTTCCCTTTTATTATTTATTATCATTTAAAGGGGCCGCGACTTGAAAATTTCCGTCCACTCTGTCCCCTTCCCTAACACCCCTGGGCTCTTGGAGCGTCTTCGGACCAAGCGCGGGGGGCGAGGGGGTGTCTGGGAAGGGGGAGGGGGCCTTACGAGAGCCCTCCCCACGTTCCGGGCCGCGGCGCTGAATCACCGGCGAGGTATTTGCATCTGAGAGCGATTTGTCACCCGGTGATTTGTCTGCGGGGCGGTGAGCGCGCCGGTGGGGGGGAGGGGAGGGGCGGGGGAGGCCGCGCGCGGGGAGACTTTTACCAATCGGGTCGGTGGGGGGTGTAGACGCGGACTCGGCTGGCGACTCGGTGAGTCGGCGCGCGGCACAAACCCGGCGGTGGCCGGGAGCCAGCAGCGCGCAGCTCGCGGCCCGGGCCGGAGGCCAGGCGCGGCCGGGGCAGGGCCGGACGCCAGGCGTGGGGCATGCGCCCCCCGACCGGGCCCTGCGCCCCCCGACCGGGCCCCGAGCGGTGAGGCTGGGGGAGAAGGTGGGCCGGCCTTTTAAAACGCGGGTTTCGTCCCGGGTGGGCGTCGCGCGCCCTGGAAGCTAATGAGGGGGGGCTCCCAAAGTTGGTCAGGAACGTGGGTGCGGAAAGGCTACCCGAGTGAGAGTCGGAGTTGGGGCGATTTTCTCTTCGACGCCCTCGGAGCCCTCACCCTCTGCCATATTGCGCGGGTGCGGGAGTGACCGGGGGTCGCGAGTGTGTGTCCCTCCCCTCCAGCGGAAGGAAATGGTCTTTAGGCGCGCGCGCGGGGGGCTATGGTCTGGGTTATTTCATTTATTGTCGCTGGAATCCGTGTTTTATTCTGGAGCTTCGAGGGGAGTGGGCGCGCTGGGTCGGGAGGGCAGTTCTCTGGTGACCCTCCTCAGCCTGGATGGTTTATTTATAAAGTGTCGGCTCTGGGGCAGAAAGGGGCCCCTGGAGGGGACACCACGGGGCCCGCGGCCGGGGAGGGGGGGAGGCTCTGCCCGAGCCCTAAATCTTTGGCGGGGATCCTCTGGAAAAGCCCCCTCCCTCTTTAAGTAACCCCCACATACAAAAGCGGGCGCAGGAAGCGCGGGGAGAGCGCGTTGGTCAATTCCAACGTTCCGCGGACCCGGGGTGGCCGGTTTGTCAATAATCTTCCGTTTTCAGTCGCCCGGCCCGCAGGGTTTGCCCGCCCCCCCCCCCCACCCCACCATGCAAATCGGTCGCTTTCCAAGAAGCCTTTGAAATCGGACTTGGGTTTCTGTCGTCTAATTTCTTCTCCCTCTTCAGTGTTTCTTTTCTCACTTCCTCCGGGCCACCCCCTCCGGACTCTCCTAGCCCCCTCCCCACCTTTCTGCCCCGCCCTCCCCCTCCTTTCCCCTCGTGAAGTGAGGGCCCCCTTTCGCCACCCGCGGGGCCCTGCCTTGCACAACTCTTTAAATAACCATGTTTTGCAAGCCCTGGGCCGAGCTGGTGACCTCTCTCCGGGAGGCCTGGGAGGGGGGAGAGGGTGTGGCCTCAGATCCCTCCTTGCCGCCCCCCTCAGCCAGGTCCCAGCGACCCCCCAGCAGCCCCCTCCCATCCCAGCCCGGTCCCTGCCTGGGAATGCCTCTCCCCTGGGGTTGTCATAAAGTGGGGGTAGGGCCAAGGACAAAGGGCTCTTGCGGGGAGGGGTCTGGAGGGGTGGGCGTCCTCAGCCTAGGGTTAATGGCAGCCACGGTGCGGGGGTGGTGGCCAGGCCCAGGCCCAGAGGGGCTTTGGGGTTCCCACCTGCCCCCTCCACCAGCCCCTACGTGGAGTCCTGCACTGCTCCCCTCCCCCACCCGTGGACCCGGAAGGGTCATTAAACCCAGCAGGCCTGGGGGTGGTGGCTTGGGGGGGGAGTGGCTTCCTTTGGCCTCTTCCTTCTGCCCCCCCCAAAGGGAGGGGGCGATGCCCAGAGCGTTTCCGTGGGGAAGGGGGGCTCATCTTGGAAGTTGTCAATGGTGGGGGAGGGGCAGCAGACCAGACTAGACACTGGGTGAGAAATGTCCCCTCAGCACTTCTTGGGGCTGTGGGGGGACGGGTGACCGCCCATCCCCAGGGGTGGGGGCTGGGTGCTCTTCTGCTGCCTCTAAGGGCAGGCTGCGCTGGTCACTCTCTAGCAGTATGGCCTCTGAGAGGGTCTTTGTGCCCTGGGACCCCTGCCCCTGCAGAGTACTGAGGCCCTTTGGGGATGGGTCCCTCCCCACTTTCCTGCAGGGGCCCCCACTTCCACCCCCACTGCCCTTTCACCCGTCCTGCTGGGAACCCTATCACTGGGGAGGGGCCCCCTCCCGTGACTGGGGAGGCTGCGAGGGTCTCTACAAGACTCCCCTGGGGGAGGAGTCAGGCTTCTCTTAGCAGGTCACAGGAGGGGCTGGGAGACCAGCCAGCCTGGTAGCCCGTGTCTGCTGTCAACCAGGAGCCCCTGCCCACTGGCCCCTTCTGCCTGAGGAGATGCTCAGAAGCCTGTGGGGGTCACTGGCCGGCTGGAGTGGCTCCTGGACCCTCCTGTCCACGCCCCCTCCCACCAGCGTCTCAGTGATGTACCATCTGGGGTATCTCTGCCAGGCCTGTTGAGTTCTGCCTGGTCTATTTTATTGGAGGCCTGGGTGGGTGGGGGTGTGGCCTGGGCTGGGGGGTGCTGGGATGCAGATAAGGGGCTATATCCTCCTATCTTTGGTGGTGGCTCTGGGACATCTATACCTGGAGTCCACCCAAGGCCCTCTCAGAGCAGGTTGGCAGTGATCCAAAGGGAACCCAGGCTTGGGGAGGGGGACAGGGGGCAGAGTGGGCTGTGTTCTGGGCCCTGGGCCCCACTTGGGGACCCAAAGGTTAGGGAAGCCACCAGAGAGCATGTGGGGGCTATTGGGAGGCCCAGGGTTCCCCTAGACCTGGGTTCTGGATTTGATCCCCAGTCTTGCCTGGAACCTGCTGTGTGCCCTCCAGCAGGACAACTCAAGCCTATTTTCTCCATCTGTGAAACGTGGCTCGTCCAGCCTCCTTCCATAAGTCTAGCGAGTGCCTCCTGGGGTTGCGCCTGCATCATCACAAACTTGCATCATTCCTGCTTTGGCACAGGGAGATGGGTGCTGTATGGGCCCTGTTTTGCAGATGGGGAGACTGAGGCCTGGAGTAACTGAGGTTTAGAGATGAGGTGGGAGCTTGAGTAGGGAGGCCTAAGCCTGTATACAGCAGGTGCTCAATCTGGGTCAGGCACGGTTTCTATGAAAAAGGAGGGTGCCCAGAGCCCCCTGGGCCAGGCTGCACCAGCATGTCTGTGAGCAGTGCTTAGAACTCAGAACTGGAACCCAGAGCCCCCTGGACTCTGGCACCTAGTAGCGGCTTTGACCAATCAGAGACCGGGAATACTTGGTCCCCTTGCTCTGTTTATGAAGCCATAATCCAGCTCTTTCTGGGGGGTGTTGATTCTCTGTGGCCCAGACGGGTGGGGGCCACCTCGAGGCCCTCGGGAGTCCAGTACAGAGTGACTCAGCTTCTCAGCATGCTAGACGGTGGACAGAGGGGGGAAGATGGGGCGAGCATGCTCCTCCACCTCCAGGGAGGCCCCCAGGTTTGCACCCTGGTGGGCATGGATAGAAGGGATTTTCCCAGAGGCCTCTGAGGTCCGACCTCAGTGGGGAGGAGCCCAGGTGCAGTCTGACAGTCTCTTGTCACCCCCAGGTTTCTGTACACACGTGAATGAGCTACCTGCCAGCCGCCGCCAGCCCCTGGTGCCCAGTGTGAGAAAGGAGGTGTTGCCCGCCTGCCACTGGCATGCCCCGCCAGCCCTCAGCCTGAGCCCAGCGGCGTCTGCCCCTGCCCCCTGCCACCCTGCACTGCCCCGGCTCCCCCGCAGCCCCCACACTGCAGTGCGGCCGGGCCCCCTCCCCACAGGGGCCGCCCCCACCGCCCCCTCCTGGTGCCCGGGGCGGCCCGGCCCGCAGGGCCATGAAGCTGCAGGCTGTGATGGAGACGCTCCTGCAGCGGCAGCAGCGGGCACGCCAAGAACTGGAGGCCCGGCAGCCACCGCCACCCTCTGAACCTCCAGCCCGTACCAGGGCCACTCCGGAGGAGGACAGGGAGCCTGAGAGCGCCCGGATGCAGCGGGCGCAGATGGCCGCCCTCGCCGCCATGCGGGCTGCTGCCGCCGGCCTTGGCCACGCACCCAGTCCCAGCTCGGAGGATGGGCCCCCCGGCTCGGAGGATGAAGATGCGGCCCTGGAGGGGGCACCGGGCTCGCCCACCCCACCTGGCCGAGGCAGGGAGGCAGCCAGCCTCCCCATGGGCGATGGCCGCTTTGAGGATGCAGGCTCCGATGATGACCTGTGAGTCGGGGTCTGTGGGCTCCTTGTGCCGACCACATGCCCTGCACCGGCCACTCTCAGCCCTGGGGCACTGCCGTAGAAAAAGGGCAAAACTCCTGTCCTGCTGACCTCCCAGGACGTACCATCCTTTAGAACTCACTGGTGGACAGTTTTCCATCTACACTGCCCAAGATGGGGGCCTCCTGTCCCAGAGGGTTCACACACACGTGGCCAGTACAGACGCACTCTGCATCTGTAGCTTTATTTCACCTTAATTTAAATAGAGCTACTCACACGAGATTGGTGGCCCCCGTCGCCTAACGAGGCTGTAGGAGATTTAGTGATGGGGACAGACTTAGAGTCCATGGCCCAGGAGAAGCCTGCACAGAGCAGGCATCCATTGGCCCTTGTGTGTGTCTCACCAGCGTCTGATGCGGGTCCCAAGCTGGGCACTGGTGGGATCCTCCTGGGAAGAAGTTTGACAAGTCACACATGAGTATGATTATGGGCTGTGATCATGCCAAGAAAATAAAGTGGGGATGTTGAGGGGAGGGGTGGCTGGGGCTGGAATCAACTTTTGGGGCATTGTGAGTGAAGGTCTCCCTGTGCAGTTGACAGCCCTTAGGAGCAGGTGAGGGGAGCAGAGAACAGCATGCCTGGCAGAGGGAACAGCCTCAGCGAAGGCCCCAAGGCAGGAACAGGGTCCGTGTATTCAGGGCCTAGTGAGGAAGCCTGTGCCGAGGACAGGGAGAGGTGGGATTAGCAGGTAGGTGGGGGGGGTTCATTGCCACACGGACACCTCTAGTTGCTCTGGGCTAACTGGGAACAGGACAGTAAGGGCCACACCCTGAGCAGTTCTGCTCATGGGTGCTCTTGACAGCTCACCCACATCCAGACAGGGAAACCAAGGCTGGATAAAGTGGGACCCTTGCCCCAGGGCTTGAGTTGAGCTGGCGCCTTCTCCCCTGACCTGCGCCCCTTGTCCGCCCCAGGAAGCCAAAATGGGAGGAGGAGGAGGAAGAGGAGGAGGAGCTGGAGGAAGACCTGGGAGATGACGAAGAGGACGAGGAGGATGAGGACTACGAGGACGAGGAGGGGCTTGGGCCCCCGGGCGCCACCAGCCTGGGCCCCGCAGCGCTGTTCCCCCGCAAGGCTCAGCCGCTCCAGGCCTTCCGTGGTGACGGTGGATCCCGGGCGCTGGGTGGCCAGGAGCGCCCGGGGACTGGCCCAGCTGTCCCCGGAGGGGCTGCCCATGCTGCACCTCAGCTGCAGCCACCAGACCACGGGGACTGGACGTATGAGGAGCAGTTCAAGCAGGTGGGCCTTGCGTCGTAATTGGGGCCGCGGGTGGTCGCTGCCAGAGTCCTTCTGACCTGCCCTCGAGGGCCACGAACTTGCCTTTTGGGCCTGGGGCATCCCATGGAAGCCCCAGTGTGGGATTGTTGTCTGTGGGATGGGCCGGCCAGTAAATGCAGGGACGTGGGGATACATGGGGACAGGAGTCAGGAGGGGAAGTTCGGCAGACTCTGTACCAGAAGGCCGAGCAGAGAGACCTAAGCAGACCTGGCTTGGGGAAAGGCCACCGTCCTATATGGGGTTCCGGGGGTCATGGGTGCAGCCAGCAGGCGCGGCCAGAGGCATTGTCAGTGGCGTTGCGTCTGATGTATTGAGGCTGTGGCCGTGGAGGGGGCTGAGCAGGGGGTGGCCACGTTGGTGTGGACAGCCAGTCGAGCAGCTCCCTGGGCTCAGGACGGGTGGGGAGGAAGCAGGCGTCCTGGTGCCGTCCCCGCGGGCGGCCAGGGCAGAGGAAGTGGCCAGGCGGGGGAGCCTTTGAAGTCAGGCCTCGCCAGGCCGGGCAGATGGAAACCAGATGGCGGCCGGGATAGCCGGCTGGGCTTGCATTCCAGCCTGAGGCCAGCTGGGCCCTGCCCCGACCTCTGAGAGTGGACATGGGGACTTGGCCTCCCAGGCCCAGTGCCCAGCCCTCATCTGGGCTCCACAGGGCTGGGGACGCGCCAGGCACATGGGAGCCAGGAGGTGGCTGTGTGTGGCCTTGGGGCACCCCCCCACCCATGCTGGCTTCCAGGATGGGCAGTGGGACCCTCTTTGAGGGAGCAGGAGGCCCCGCAGCTGCCGCGTGGGGAAAGGGCGCTGGGACCCTTGTAACCCTCAGAAAACTCAGACAAAATATAGAAGCAAACATGCAGCATGAGGGGGATGAGCCAAGGCCGTGGTGGGTTGATGCAGGGGCAGGTGTAAAGGCAGGAGGGGAAGGTGCCCCTGGAGTGGGTGTGGCCAGGGCAGTGGCCTGAGGCAGGAGGCCAGACTGAGGAAGGCAGGAGGGTTAATCCCCTGCCTGGGCATCTTGGGCTGGGTGGGGCTGCCCTGGCTTCCGGCTGGGTCCTGGCACGCGGTGCAGGGGGTGGAATGACACCCAGCCCACGTCACCTTCCCAGGGTGTGGCTGGCCACTCCTCACGCATGACCCCGGCTGGCCCCTTCAGCCTGAAGTCCCCACCCTGGCGTGTAGACCCCAGCCTGCAACCTGCTTCAGTCTGCCTCCCCTTCCAGGGGCCCCATTTATGTCTGGGCTGCTGTCCGTCTACTTGTGCAGATGAGAAAACAGAGGCAAGGCATGAGGGGGGCAGGGGGAGTCGTGGGTTTCCCAGAACCGAGCTCCTGACGTCTGTTGGGGTGAGAGTAACGAAACAGGAGTCCCATGGGTGATTTACATCAATGTTTGCCATCTGAGTTCAGCCCTCAGGGAGCCCCAGGCTGGAGGCCAGAGCCAGCCAGACACCCTCCATCTCACAGGGTCACTGCCGAGCAGGAGGAAGGGACAAGCCCACAGCCCCTGTGGGGTTGAGGGTGGACAAGTACCCCCCAGCCCCGCCCAACCTGGTTTTGAGTGGCCAGGCCTGGCAGAGGCCAGGGGTCAGGTGTCCTGACTGCAAAGCCCTCTTGGCCCATCAGGAGCAAAGTAACTCAAGGGGCCGTTGTCCTGCTGGTCTGGGAAACAGAGTTGATGTCTTGAGGACCCCCAGGGTCAGGGCACAGATGGGGAAACTGAGGCCCAAGAAGCACAGGGAACGCAGGTCACAAGTCAGTCTCATGCTTGTGGAGTGTCTATGGGATGCCCAACTCCCCTGCCAGGGGCCAAAAAGGTCTGTAAACAGATGGATGGGAAGGAATTATAAGACCCAGCCTGGCAGCCGCTGGGGGATGTAGCTTATGGGCCAAGCCTGGTTGGTGGAGGAGCTGGGCACTTGTATCGTGGGGCACCCGTGCAAAGGCCCTGGGGTAGGATGTAGCATGGCTTGTGTGTGGAGGTCAGATCCTGTCACTGAGCTTGGCCCTGAAGGGCCTGGGATTGAATTCCCAGATGGAGGGGACTGGGGCGTGGTGGGCAGATGCCAGGGTCTTATTCCTACCTAGCTGTGGCAGTTCCAGCTGCCCGCACTGCCCTCCTACCCAGCTGGCCAGGCACCTGTGAGGCTAGTGTCAACAGTGGCCCCGGGCCTAGCCGGCCCTGCAGATGTCGGGGCTGTGTTGACTCTGGCGCCTGCCCCACCCCCTTCCTGGCACGTGGCAGCCGGGCCGGCTGGCCGCCTGCTTGGCACCATCTCTGCCTCTTCCTCCCCGGTCTTGGCAGGGCCCGGGCCTGACTTCCGCCCGAAAACCCTCGACAGCCGTGAAATCCCGCCGTCAGCCGCAGGGTTTGGGGGGCAGCCAGGCTGGGGAGGGGCCGGGAGCAGCAGGCTCACGGCCACGGAATCTTTCCTTGGAAGCCGAGAGCCTCGCTACTGGGCGGCCCCAGGGACACACGCTGATGGAGGCCAGGGCTGGCCAGGATCGCAGTGTGTCACAGGGCGCAGTCAGCAGCTTGCCTCCTGCCATCAGATGTCGCATCCTAGTGACATCCCGGTGGCTTCCTGTCACCAGCAGGGCTGTGCAGGGCTCTCAAGAAAGTACTATCGTGGGGTTTTCAAGCAAACAGACTCAATCGAGGGTCTTCAGCCACTTAAGGACTTGAATCCTTAGTTTCAGTGACTATAGATAAACGCTGGGATTTTTGCTCATGGTTTTATTGATATGGAATTTATGTAGCATGTGATTCAGCTATGGAGAGTGCATTTCAGTGGCTTTTCATGCATTCACAGGGTGTGCAGCCATCACCACCATCAATTTTAGAACATTTTGTCACTTCAAAAATAAAGCTTTTAACATGTGCCCTTTCGCTATTACCCGAGTCCTTTCCCTAGCTCCTGACAACCAGTCTCTAGATCTGCCTGTTCTGGACGTTTGCCATCAGTGGAATCATGCCCTGTGTGTCCTCCTGTGTTTGCTTCTCTCACTGAGCATCCTGTTCTCAGGATCTGTCCACATGGTAGTGAGTGTCCGGGCTTCTCTCCTTTTCTTGGCTGAGTAATGTTCCATTATGCACATGCCATGCTTGCGTGTGTCTGTACACACACACACACACACACATACACACATACACACTCACTGCATTTTACTTAACCACTCATCCACTGATGGACACTGGGGTTGTTTCTCCCTTTGGCTGCTGTGAATGTGTGTGCACGAGTTTGTGCGTGAATGTGTGCTTTCGGTTCTCACGGGCACGTACCTGGGAGAGGAGGTGCCGCGTCATATGATAACTCTGTGTTTAGTCTTCTGAGGAGCTGCTCCTGTTCACGGTGGCTGCTCCATTTTGCATCCAAGCTGAGGGCTCCAGTTTCTCCACATCCTCGCCGACACTTGTGGTTATGATTCTGATTCCAGCTGTCCCTCCGGGGGTGGTGTGCTATCTCCCTGTGGTTTCAGTTTGCATTAAATGTTGGGATCTTTCCCCCCTGCTTCCCAAGGTCATGTCTGCTCACCATCGCTAGTAAATAAGCTCAGAGGTATAGAAATGATGGTTCCAGGTGGTGTTTGTCACCTAACTATGCACAGGTGGCAGGTTGAACGTCTTGCGAGTGTCTTGTGTATACTCATTTGGTACTGGTGGGGGACACTGTGTTTGCACCATTGTGCAGGTAGGGAAACTGAGGCATAGACCAATGAAGCCACTTGCCCACGGTCACACGGGGGATGTGTCAGACTGGGACTTGACCACAGGGTGTACCAGAGGAGTGGACGGATGGGAAGGGGCAGGGGGCAAGCCCCACTGGTGAGGGTTTGGAGGGAACCTGTGTGGCTCTGAGCATCCGTCTCCTCGTCTGAAATGGAGGTGGTTGGTCAGGGCCCCCCAGCAGGGTGTCAGAACCCAAGGTCTGGACACAGAGGCCCCCAGACAGAAAAGCCACCATCAGCCTCAGGTCCCCCACCCTGAGACGCTGCTATGTCCTTGCTGTGGACCCTGCCTGTCCCCCCTTCCCCACCCTGCCCCGGGCCTCCTGGGGCCCCTTGAATTCCCATGGGTGTCCTTCTCCACACAAGCTTCTGTGGCCCCAGAAATGGGTTCAGACAACTTAGGGTGCAGCCCTGGGCCCCAGATGCTGCCTCAGCAAGGGGCTGTGGTCACATTATTTTTTCTGTGTTTTTCAGTTCACTTGATGTTTTTTTTTTTTTAATTTGGAAAGTATACACACATATATTTTTAAAGTCTTTTTTTGGATTTCAGAAGTGACACTTGATACCATTCTGGTAGGAAAAAAAGGAAGGATTCCAGTGAGGTCTGAGCCTGCCAGCCTCCTCCCCAACCTTCCTGGGGTCAGCCACACCGTCTTTCCAGGCCTTTCTCTGTCCACTTACACAGAAGTGTGATGGGCAGAGTATTAAAGTGTGATGGGCAGCATATTGAAGTGTGGTCTTTTGGGGGTTGCTGGGGTCTGCCATTCACTGAGCTGGATATACCGCTCTTCTCGTTTTTTCCCATCATTTTCACTCTGTTTATTTTATCAGTGTTTTGAGTAACCTGGTTCTTTTAGCTGCTTCAGTTTCCTTTGTGGGGCCGATACCAACACATTGGTCTTTTTTCCTATTTCCCAGTTGTAAACAACACTGTAGTAAACATCTTTTGGGGTTTTATAGGGTGGAGGTGGGGAGCAGAAGTTGCTGGGGCTGCAGGAGGATGTGGCAGATACTTTCTTCACCTGGAAGGCCAGAGATGGACACGGGAACTCCAGCCGTGCAGTCTGGGCTGGGCTAGAGGGAAGGCTGCCCAGAGGAATGAGCTTTGGAACTGGGGTTTTGTAGGATGTATAAGGTAGATTGGCCAGATGGCCAGAGAATGGTTAGGGTCTGTATCTTGGAACCACGTGGCTGGATCATGAAGTGGGAGAGGTAGAGGTGGGCAGAACAATAGGGCAAGCCAAGGTGGGCTCAGAGGGGGCCTTTGCAGGATTTAGCAGTGCTAGGGGAGGGAGAGGGACACTGGGAAAACCCTGCTGGGATCCATGGCCGGGCACACAGCCAGGCCTGAGGGGCCAGGGAAGAGGGTGAGAAGTTTTGGGTGAGAAGTGTGTTCTGGGCACAGGCTGGATGTCAGGCACTGGATTCTGGGCCCAGTGACATCCAGCTGGCGTGCTGGGGGCAGAACAGGCCAGGGGCCAGGTCCGGCGCCAGGCGTCTTCCTGGGGAGCTGGGGCCCTGGGCCCTGTGCTGGGGGTGGCACCAGTGCTGCGAAGCCCCCCAGGAGCCCAGCCCTGCTGTCCTGGAGCAGCACCCGCCTCATCAAAGCCACTGCGGCTGCTGGCGCAGGGCCAGCTGGGCCATGGCGGGCACAGGGAAGGTGCCCGCCTGATAGTCCTGGCACCGTGCCCCCGCCCGTGCCAGCCTTGGGAACCACACTGACTCAGCCGGAAGAGCCTTATCTGGCCCCGGCGCCGCCGCCTGGCTGCCCGGTCACCGCTGTGGGGTCACCGCCACTGTGGCCTGGCCCCACGCCCACCACTGCTCCCCACCCTGGTCGCTGCTGCCAAGCACCCGGCCCCTCCCCACGCTTTCTAATAACACACGCGGCTGTGGAGGGCGTGGTAGCCAGCGGGCATGGGGAGCACGTGGAGTCCAGCTGCTGACGTGGGCACATGTGTGCACGTGAGGAAGGGCTGACTACGTGGAGTCCCTTCTCAAGGGGCCTCATGTGTGTCAGAGTCTGTTTGTGGAGCTGGGTCTCTGGGGGTCTTGTGAGACCCCATGGTGTCTGTGACCATGCGTGTGCCAGTGTGGCTCTCCCGTGTGTTCATTTGAATGATCTGGGGCCATGTGGACCCACCTACGGCATCTTGTATGTGTATCTGTCATCTTAGACGCCTGCTGGTGGGTCCCTGCACCTGGAGTGTTTGTGTACATCTGCGTGTGCCCCCACGTGACATGGACCCAAGCCACGTGGATGTCCCACCAGTGTGTCTTGGGGTCTGGACACACTTGAGAGTGGCCAAGCTTGTGTATCCGAGTCATCAGCCCCAGTACTGTGCATGTTGGGGTAACCCTCTCTCATGGTGACCCTCTGCACGTGGCTGTGTGCCTGGGGGTCTGCAAGAACACACATGCATGCCTTCCACCGGCCCCCCGCAGCCCCTTGTCTCAGCAGTCTTGAGAGTATGGTGGGGCCCATTAACCGTTAGCCAGAAAGTCAAGCTGCCACAGTCAGTGGCTCGGATCAGTGGCCCGGACACAGGTCAGCGTCCCGTGCTGCCTTGCTGACGCAGCCCCAGGAGCTTCGAGGTGTGACGAGGGCCTCTGGGCTGCAGGGCTCCCATCGCTGTGTCCCATCCTCCTTCCCTCACGTGCTATGTGATTGATTGTGGCTGGGGGTGTATCCTCTCTGATGCAGAGGTGCAGTTGGGGGATGGCAGGCATGGCTCCCCTGCTCTGTGCCTTGGTTTCCCCATCTGACACAGAGCCTCTTCAACTCACCCATCCTTCTGACTCTGAGCCTTCACCCCCCATGGTGACTTAGGGGCATCCCAGCCCTGTGGAAGACCCCGTCTGCTGATGCTGCCCACTGCTGGGTCCTGCTCCAGGCGGGGTTTGGGGCAGCTGGGGGTGCAGGCCATGGGTGGGCACGCGCGAGGGCGGGGCCGGACCGCCCTCCTCTGCTCGCCCGGCTGCGCTCGGCCAGAGGACAATTGGGGGTCACGGGGTTAAACGCTAGCCAATCTGCCTGTGGAGGCCCCAGTGCAGGACTCAGCCTTGCCCCTCAGTCAGGGATGGCAGGCGTCTCATGGGGCCAAGGGGTGGGGGTGGGGGCGGGGGCAGGGAGGGCATAGAGTCAGCACTGCCTGCCCCCAGCAGGCTTGTGGCCTTGGGGACACCTGCCTTCCAGACGACAAACCAGGGATAGATAAAACCCCATGTTCAAGGAGAAATCTATTGGCAGCTGAATGGTGTCCCCAGAGTGACGGGACCTTGTTTGGAAATCGGGTCTCTGTAGACGCAGTTAAGATGAGGCCACAGCAGAGGAGGGCAGCCGGGGTCCTTATAGAAAGGCAAGGGACACACAGAGGCAGAAAATAACCATGTGAGGGTGGAGGTGGAGATGGGTGATGTGGCCACAAGCCCAGGGCCCCCCAGAAACTGGAAGAGACAGGGAGGACCCTCCCCTGGAGCCTCTGGGAGCATGGCCCTGTCCACACCTTGATTCCCAACATCTGGGCTCCAGAATTGTGGAAAAACGAACCCCTGTTCCCCCCAGCCTGTTGCCACTGCAAGAAATAAACACAAAGTCCAGTGAGGGGATTGGGTCCCTGACTCTTGGGGCTCAGCAGTGCCAGGCAGATGCATAGGGGGCCGGTCTGCCATGGAGCCTCCTCCAGACCCTGACTGAGTGGTCCATGGCATCGTGGACTGCTGTAGGCAGAAAGGCCAGGCTGCACACCCACGTGCGTACATGCATGCATGTGTGTGTGTGTGTGAATGTGTGGAGCACCGGGGGTGTGCCTGAGAACAACATGCACAGAAGTGCTGCCCACGTGGCTGCGTGGCAGTGGGGGCGCCAGGCCCAGTGGGCTGGTGGGTGTGGCAGCCGAGGGCGGGGCGTCTGGGCCCAGTATCTGCGAGCCAGCCGCCGGGCGAGGGTGTGTCTGTGTGTGTCTGTGTCTGGCTGGACGGGTGTGTCCATGTGTGCCTGGGAGCCACGGTGGGGTGGCAGGACCTGCCCGGCGGGGGCTGTCCATTGGGAGGTCCACATGTGGGGTGACAGCACATGTCCAGACGGGTGGAAAGGCCCATGTGTGGCCGTGGGGCAGACACAGGCGTCCACAGCCACACAGAGGTCCAGGTGGGGGCTGTGTGGTGTGTCGGGTGGGTGAATCATGCTCGTGTCTGCCATGGAGCCTCCTCCAGAGGGGGTGTCTGGCATCTCTGTCCGGGCTGCAGTCGCCATGGCCCTGGTGCTGTGCCACTTTCTCTTTCTCCCCCAGGAGGGGCCTCTGAGGGTTCCCATGGCCACCCTAGCCTTTGCCCTTTTAGGCCATGCCCCCAACCTCACCTTCTTGCTTCCAATGTGGATCTTTTGGACTTGTGAGGTCCCCACCCGGGGAGGGGCTCCCCCAGCCTCAGGGCTACCATGTCCTCCTTCTGTTCTTGTTTTTTAAATTTTATTTATTTTAGCTGTACTGGGTCTTTGTTGTTGCATGCGGGCTTCGCATTGCGGCAGCTTTTCTTGTTGCAGAGCACAGGCTCTGGGCGCACGGGCTTCAGTAGTAGTGGCGTACGGGCTTAGTTGCCCCACCAGCATATGGGATCTTCCCCAACTATGGATTGAACCAGTGTCCTTTGCATTGCAAGGCGGATTCTTAACTATTGTACCACACCGGGAAAGCCTCTCCTTCTGTTCTTTATCCCCCATCTTTTAGGACGAACTCCATTAGTTCTTCCCCTGGACTCCAGCTGGCCCTAAGGTCCTCACTGAAGGCTAGAACCGATGTGAACTGTCCCCCTCCTGCTAGGCCAACATGCCTGGCACTGGGGGAGCCGGGCCTGGGTCTGGAAATTGACTGTGTCCGTCAGTCTCCACGTCTCTAGTTTCTGTCTCCCCCTCATGGCTCTCTCTGTTTCCTTTCTTGTCTCTGATCTCCAACCCCCATGCCCCTCTGCCTATCCTGCCCCCATCACCCTGTAATTACTCATCTGCCCTTTTCCTGGGAGTGCCTGGGGACAGTGTGCATGGCCCCAGCTGCCACCTCTCCTGGCCTGGTGTCTGCTGCCCCACCTGGCACTCTGCCCAGCCAGCGGCCCGCCCGGCCCCTCCCTGTGCCCTCTGGCAGGTCCATGTGCCCGCTGACAGGGCGCTGGATTCTTAGACTGGAAGTGGGGCCCTAGGGCACCTCTGGGGTTATTGTGGGTGGGTTTTCTTTTTGGCCACTTGGTATGCTTTGCAGGATCTTACTTCCCCAACCAGGGATTGAAACGGCACCCTTGGCAGTGATAGTGCTGAGTCCTAACCACTGAAGTCCTGGGGTTATTCCTTTATTCCATGCCATGGCTATTTGGGGGAGCCCAGCCCAGCTGACATAGGTGGCAGCTGGGGAGGTGGGAGGATCCAGGAGAGTGGCCCCCCCCCCCTGCCGTCAGGGGGCAGGTTTTGGTGGCACCCTGAGTCCGCTGGCCATTGTGAGGTAGATTGTGTTCCACCCTGGGCCCAGGTCTGATGGGGGCTCCTGCAGGTGTGTTTGGCAGGAACCCCAGAACCTGAGCCCCCCCGGGGCCCCTTCCTCTTGACTCCTGGGCAGGAGGCAGGAAGCAGCCCCCTTCCTTCCGGTCCCGTCTGTGGGCGCCCCAGACGGTGGGGACCCGGTCAGCAGGGCTGGGGAGGGGTGGGACCTGCCTCCACGACTCTGCTTGCTTCCATTGAGTGGACCTGGGTGGGGGGCAATGGGGACATCACTCCCTGAGCAGGTGGAGCTTTATAGGCCACTGGACCACTAGGAGGGTCCCTCTCTGCCTATTGGGGGCTGCCCACAGCTCTTCTGCAGATACATGGGGCTACTTTCTTTCAGAAGTTACTCCTGCACAATGCAGGTTTTTTGTTTGTTGTTTTTTTATCTGGCTTGGCCAGGTCTTAATTGTGGCATGTGGAATCTAGTTCCTTGACTAGGGATCGAAGCTTTGGGAGCACAGAGTCCTAGCCACTGGACCACCAGAGAAGTGGCCCCCATGGTGGAAGTTTTAATTCCTGGGTGCCAGGGTCTGGGTGCAGGGCTCAGACCCCTTGGCTGCCCTGAGCCAGCAGCTAAGCTGTAACAACACTGTTGTCCTTAGGTTGTGGGGGGTCCCAGGACCCCAGAACACAAGGACCATCAGGCTCATAACTGCAGGTGGAGAGGGCAAAGAAGAAGATGCTGGATTTTTCGCTTTCTGACCCCAAAGCCTTTGCCTGGTGCCCCGCGCAATCCAGGCATTCTTGGGCAGGGGGTCCCACCCCAACCCCCAGTCCCACCAGATTCTGACGTGGCCAGAGGTGCCAAGGGGCTCTGTCCCGGGTCCCAGTCCCACTCTGTGCCTTCTCTCAGCACCTCAGTCTCCCCATCTGAGAAATGGGCTGCCACATGGACAGTGGTCTGCTCCAGCCAAGCCCGTGGGTGGGGGGCTCCCAGGTGGATAAAGGCCACTGCCCGGATTTGCATGTTGGGACTGCTACCTTCCTAGAAGTTTCCTCTGCTCCCTGTTCTGGTCGCGTCCTCGATGCCAGGCCTGGCTGGCATCCCCAGCTGTTAGACGGGGCCAAACTGTTCTCTCTGCACAGCCTGTTCCCACAATCCCCTTGTCCTCCCTCACCTGGATGCCCCAGGTGCACCCCTGCCTACTTCCCAGGTGGGAAGATTGAGGCTCCGGGGGCCCCCACTCACATGAAAGGCTGACTGGAGACCAGGGCATGTCCCCAGAACCTCCGGAAATCCAGAAAGAAGTGGCTTTCATCGCTGACTTTGTGGTCAGGCTCTGTGACTTGTTTCTGGAACTTTTATTAATATCTGTGTCGTGGGTAGGGGTGCTGCGTCTCTGCCGAGAGGGGACACACACCAGTTGGGGGGGGCGGTGGCCAAGCGGGCAGATGTTTCTGCCCTGCCCAGAATCACTTCCCCAATTTCCTGCTGGCCGAGTGGGGCCCCTGCAGCTCTGGAGTGCTGACGGGAAATGAAAGGGCCGTGTGGCCCTGCGCCTGGGTTGGGGTGGGGCTGGCCCCAGGGGTCAGGTGTATGGAGAGGCCAACTTGTGGGAAGGGCCTGTCACCTTGTGGACACTATTAAGCCCCTGCTGTATACAGCAGCAAGCCAGACTGCCCTTCCCCCACCCTGCAGGGAGCTGCCTGGCTCCAGGGGCCCTGGCCACCCTTGGGTGGGATTCCTGCTGCCCCCCTCTCAGGCCAGGTCTCTTTTGGGTGCACTGTATCCCCAGCATCCAGTATGGGCCTTCACATAGAGAAGGATGGGACTTGCCTGGCAGTCCAGTGGTTAGGACTCAGTGCTTCACTGCATTGGGCCCAGTTTCAGTCCCTGGTTGGGGAACTAAGATCCTATAGACCCTGCACCCCAAATGTGCAATGTGGGCCCCCCCGCAAGAAAACCAACACAGAAGGTGCTCAGTCATGGCTGTAAAATGGCCTGACCTGGCCCAAACCTGGTGGGCTGATACTGCTCTCCCTGGCTTCCTTCTCTTCTGCCCTCCTCCTCCTGAGCCCCTGCCACCCTCAGAAGGGCTGTGGGCACCGCACCAACTTCTGCTTACTGCCCACCCGGCCGTGTCCTGCCACCTGCCACGATGGGTAAACTGAGGCACACAGGGAGGGTTCCAGACTCCAGGTCCTTTCGACCCACCCCACCTCCTCCCGCAGCCCGGCCATGGTCCTGGCTTCATCCATCTGATCCTGCCCCTCCGGGTCTCTGGGCAGAGGGGGAGAGAAGGGGCAGAAGCGCACCCCCTGGGTGGGTGCCGCGGACGGTTATAGGGCCCAGTGGCTCAGCAACTGGTGGGGGCAGCACCATAGCCAGACGGAGACTGGTCACCAGTGCGCATGGAGCCGGTGCAGAGTGGGCGTGAGGGGAGGGGCCATGGGGATGCGGTGTGGCCCCGCCCCCAGCCCTGCGCCCAGCCTGTGTGTGGGCGGTTCTGTGAATGGGTCCGCGGTTGAGTGGTCCCCAGGGACCCGGCCTGGGCCTGGCCCACCTGGCAACGGCTGCCCGTGCTGAGTCATCCCCGGCCCAGGCCTCCCAGGGCCCGATAGATAATGTGAGGAGGGGCTTTATCTGCCTGGGGTGGGGTCCCCGGGGGACAAAGGGGTTGAGCTGTGATGGAGGACACGCTAGGTGGGTAGGAATGTAACTTCTTCTTTAGCATCTGCTGTATACCAAGCCCACCCACTATTACCTGTTCTGCCCTGGGGGCTGTCATCTGGGTGGGAATGAAGAAGGGAAAGAAACCGTCCCCCAAATAAGTGCAGAGTCACATGACCCGTGACAGATGCTGGGGGTGGAGGGGCAGGGAGAGTTACTCAGGGTGTTGCCCTGGCTTGGGAGTCAGAGCAGGAGCCAAAGAGGGTTTTAAGGGTGGAGGAGGGGGACCCAGGTGGGGGCATCAGCAATGCAGAGGCCCCACACAGGACCAGGATAGGGGAGGCGCCAGGTGCCGGCATCCAGGGGGTCAGCCCCACCCACCCAGCCTGGCAGGTAGGAGGTCTGGCTTCTGACAGAGGCAGGGAGCCAAGGGCAGCCATGGAGCAGGGCAGACACAGCCTGATCTTGATGTAGAGATTGAAAGCTCCCGGGACCCTTCACTCTGAGAAGCTGCAGGGAAGTGTCATCTTGGTCGCTCTGAGGGGGGACATTGAAGGGTTAAAAGCCAGCTGTGGGGCCTTCTCTGCTCTTTCACTGCAGTTTCACTTTGTTTACTGGCGGTATGATGAATCAGTTTTTGCCCAAACCCCAAAGGATATAGAAATAGGTAAGATTTGTAATAATAGCCAAAAAAGGGAAATGAGCCAAATGCCCATCAGTGGTGAATGGATGAACGCATGTGTCCCTCCACACACCTGGAATATTACTCAGCCACGAAAAGAAGCCCTGACACTCACTATCACGTGGACAGATCCTGAGAATACAATGCTCAGTGAGAAGCAGACACAGGACACACAGGGTGTGATTCCGCTGATGGGAAATGTCCGGAACTGGCAGATCCACAGACACAAGGAGTGGGCTCCTGGTTGTCAGGGGCTGGGCGGGGAGGGGGTTCTGATTAGGACAGGGTTTTTTGGGGGGGAATGGAAGGTTCTGGAATGAACAGAGGTGGTGGTTGTCGAACACTGTCTGTGCACAGAAGGCCCTTGAATCATTCACTGTAAAACAGCTAATTCTATGGTACGTGACTTTCACCTCCATAAATATTTTCTTTAACAATCCAGGATAAAGTAGGCGAGATTAAGGCGGCGCCCAGCCCTGCCTGTCGCCTGGCTCCTCCTCCATCCCTCATCCCTTCCCTAACCCTCTCCAAGTCCTGTGTTCCCCATAGGGGTGGGGGGGATCAGGGGAGTGGTGTGGGGATTCTGTTCCTCCCCGCCACCCCCACCCCACTTCGGCGTGGGGGAAGCATCCTTCTCTGGTTCCCAGGAGCTGTGGTTGGACACAAGTGTGAAAACAGGCCTTTTTACACCCGCCCCCAGCTGTGGGCTTTCTGAGCTGTATCAGTGTCTGCCGGGGACAGAGTTGTCCTGCTCAGGGCCTAGAGGGTCTCCACGATCCCGAATCCTTACAGTTTCTCCTGATTTGAGTCCCTGACTCTGCTGTCCAAGGACATAGCCTCACTCCCAGAGTCCCCCTGCCGCCCAGTAGCCTCTTCCATCCAAGACAGGGCCCCTCGGACTTTGGAGCTGCCTGGGTGGCGGGAGGGGGCCGAGCAGACACTGTTGAGGGGGCAAAGGTCCTCTCAGGGGCCCTGGGCGGGCGTCTCTTTATAGCTAGGGCCCCCTTAGCCTTGGGCCAGACGCAGCCCTCGCCCTCAGCTCCGTGGGGACTGGGGACGTGGTGTCTGGGAGGGGTCTCCAGAGTGTGGGCGGTCCTGGGAGCCCCCTCCCCCTTCACCAGGCCCCCCTGTGGATTGATAGAGGCCTGTCCTCCTCTTCCAGGCTGGCAGGTGGTGTCTCGGTGTGCATGGTGCCCTGGCTCCTAAGGTATCTGCTGTCCCCACAGGGCAGCTTCCAGTGAGGGACCCTCCCACCCCAATCCCCACTCCCACCTCCAGCTGCAGCCAGGGCTTCTTGGAGGCCTGGTCAGCAGCCTGGGTGGTGGTGGTGGAAATGCTCATCATTCGCCACAAACAAGAATTTCCTGTTTGCCCCTCCAGCACTTGGGGGAGGGGGAGGTTATCTCACTTTTTCCTCCGCAGCCCCTCCCCCCCCGCACCTGAGCCTGGAGCCCCGAGCCTGCCTGGCTTTATCTGCTTCCTCCTGGACACTGGCCCCTCCACCCTCCATGGGGCGGGGGGTGGGAGATGGGGTGGAGTGGGGTGGGAGGGATCCCTCCAAAGATCCCCACTCCGTACCCCCTCCAGCCTTCTCCTACACCTGTGCTGGACCCAGAGCAAGGCCCTCATGCTCATCATCCCCCCTCCCCAGGGTGGTCAAGTGTCTGCTGAGAAAGCCATATGGGGTACCAGGCTGGCTTGTGTCTTTGCCTGAAAGGAAACTAAGGCTGAGGCTGGGGTCAGAGGATGAGGGTCCAGGAAACTGCTCTCCAGGGGAGGGAGCACAGGTGGAAAGGCCCTGAGGTGGGCTCTGTGCCTTTTGCTCTGAAACCATGATGTGGTCCAAAGGGGCTAAGCAGAGGGAGGTAAGGGCCAGCAGTGACCACAGGGGAAGTATAGTCCTCACTGGGGTGATGGGGAGATGGGAGACCGCAGGGCAGGGGAGGTGGGGACTGGGCTCTTCCTGGTCTGTGCCTCAGTTTCCCTTCTGTGAAGTGGGTGGTGCTGGGTAGGGGGAAGATGGACCATGGGCAGCCAAGCCTTGGTAACTAGCCGACAGACGTGTTCCACCAATGGGTGGGGGCCCCGCCACAGCCCAGAGAGGTGGAGGGGCCACGTGGCCATGTCCCAGTGACCCCGCCTGGCAGGTAGAAAATGGGAAGGGAGGTGTGCACTTGGGAGCATTTTTGGGGACCCCAAGCCCAGGCCCACACATCCACACCCACATCCTCAGGCTCCTGTGCCCCCTTCACAGATGGGGCTGGGGGAGGGCAGAATCTGAACCCAGCGGGGCAGACCCTAGGAACCCCCAAGACGCTTGTCTGCCCAATCCTAGACCGAAGGTGCCCCAGAACATGGGTCGTGCCCAGACATGTCTAGGATTTGGGAAAGAATGGGGGATCCTGTCTCCAAGTTGTGGTGAGAAATGAAAGTCTACTTTAATGAGCACTTTTGAGCAGCTGCTGTGTGCCCAATCCTAGACACTGGGAAAACCCCCGACACTCTCCCAGGGAGGACAGTGTGAGTCCATGTGGCTCAGTTGTGCAGCGGACAGGGCGGGGTGGGGTGGGTACACAAGAGAGTTGCCCACAGTTGGCTGACCTGGTCCCAGTGAGAGCGCAGCTGCAGACAGCCCTCCGCGGTGACCTCAGCACAGAGACCTGGGTGACAGGGAAGCCTGGGGGGCAGAGAGCTCAGCCAGGGCCAGACTAACATTCCAGGCCAGAGGAGCTGCCAGGTCAAAGGCCGGAGGTGGGACCACAGCCCCTGGCGGGCTTGAGAAGCTGCAGGAAGGCCGGTGAGAGGTCAGTGGGGAGGGCCCTGGCAGGTCCTCCAGGACCACATGGCCGCAGGGAGGTGGGGTGCCCTCAGCCGGAGGAGGCCCCGTGATCACAGCACCTGTGGCCCCAGTGCTCAGCTTTGGGGAGGGAAGAGCCAGGCAGTTTATCTCCCGCCTCAGCCCCAGAGGGGTTTCCTGAGGTTTTGCCCAACCTCCAGCCTGGGTTTGCAGCTCTAGGCATGACAGCACCTCCTGGGCCCTCCGGAAAGGGGCAGGGTTTCAGCCAGAGGACCCAGGTGGGCCGGAGGCCTGGGCGTGGCCAAGGGAGGTGTCCTGGCCCAGCTATATGGCTTGAAAGCCTTGTGAGACCAGGTAGCTGGGCCCAGCAGCTCATGGTGGCAGGGGAGGGAGCGGACACCGTCCACAGCTCCCCCCTTGGCTGGGGCTTGGTGGGCTGCCCTGGCCAGCTGACCAGGGCAGGACACACCCCACAGGGGTGTGGAACTTGGGTCAAGAGCCCCATAAAGCTGGGAGGCCTTTACTGCCTGTCTTTGTTGTCGGCTGCCCACAGCAACGGCCATTAAAGCTGCCTCCTCTGCCTGCTGCCGGGGGACATGTCCACCCCCTTTATGGCCTCTCATAATGCCCTGGCCCTGTGGGGGTGTGGCGGTGCCACCACCTCCGCTCACTGTCTGCCCTGGGGGTTAGTGAGTGGACCCCCTCTAAGCTGGGCTGCCTGTGCAGCCAGCACGTCTCTGCCCTGAAACTCTGTTTGTCCACCTGGAATACGGGTGTCCTGATGGTGCTGGGAGTGCTGGATAAAGCTGTTGTACTTACCAACCACTGCCCCTGAAAGATGGGGGGGAACTGAGGCAGGAGGGGTGCTCTGATCTCTTTGGGGGCTAGGCCCGGAAAGGAAGGGGTTCATGCAGGGTGGGCCCCCCTCCACTGGGGTTGGGATCTTACAGGAGGAAGTGTTGCCCCTCATCAAGACAGGCTTGAGGTTGGGTGAACCCTACGTGAGCTTCCTGGAACAGGTATGACAACTGACTGGACGGGATGACTGACCACACACCGGATGTTTTAGATCTATAGAGATCTTCTCGGTTCTGGAGGACTAGTGGCCAGGGTCAGGCCATGGCAGGGCCCTGCTCCCTCCAAAGGCTCCAGAGGCTAGTCCTCCCACCTCTTCCAGCTCCTGGGTCTCTGGGCGTCCCTTGGCCTGTGTCCGCATCAGCCCAGTTTCTGCCTCATCTCCTATGTATCTGCCTGTCTTCCTCTCATAAGGACCCCAGTCATCCTACTGTGAAAACCCATCGTGATTAATGACATTGGCAGAGATCCCGTTTCTGCACAAGGTCCAGTCTTGAGGTTCTGGGTGGATGGAAATTTGAGGATGAACCCCCACAGGTCTCTTTGTATCTTCTCTGCCCAGCCTGGCCCATGTTGCGGCTAAGCAATCAGGGTTCACTTAAAGAGCATCTGTCAAGCAACTGCTGTGTGCTCTGCCCCATTTTAGACATTAGAAACAAAACAGACAAACTCCTTGGGCAGACGGGAGACCAGACCAGGGTGTGAATCACGGGCTCTGAGGAAGGGGTGAGGGGCCCACACAGTGCTGGGGGCTGTGTGGGCCGGAGTCGGGGGTGGGGCGGGGACAGCGGAGGGGCCCGGATGGGTGCACGCCTCTGGCCACCATAAATCAGTGCAGGAATGCAGCTGGCCGGCCTGGCTGGGCAGGGTGGAGACAAAGGCCGAGCCTCGACCACCCAGGGCTGGACTCCAGCTCTCCCAGCCTGTTCCCTGCAGTCCCCACATTGTCTCCACTGCACAGACTGGGAAACTGAGGCCCAGAGAGGGGCCAGATGGCTAAGGGTAGCCTCCCTGAGGACCCTGCCTTCCCAGGCCCAGGGATGTCTCATCCCACAGGAGCTGGGCCTTAGCATGTTCTTAGGCCTTGATGACAGATTATCCCAGCTGGAGCTAATTGGTGGTTTCAAGGCCCCCCGCCACAGTCCTGCTCGCCCTGTGTCCTTGCAGACACAGGGGCACATTCCCTGGAGCTTAATTTGAAGCCTGCTATTTGCACTGGCCCTCCTTGGCAACCCCCCTTCCCCCCGCCAAGCTTTGCTCTCTAATTACCTCTACTGGCTTCCCCTGCCCACCAGCACCTGGAAGCTGACAGCTGAGGCTAGGACACCCTGCTCTGCAAATACCGCAGACCTCCATAACTGGTGGACCCAGGCAAGGGATGTGCAAGACAGAGCTCCTGAGAGTCCTGACTCTGTCCCAGGCCTGCCTCTGTGCCGGAGCATACACACATGGCTTGGTAGACAGTGCCAGACATCCACCACCCTCATGGTGGTGATGGTCTGGGTGAGACAAATTGTGTCCCCCCAAATTATATGTTCAAGACTCAGCTTGAGCACATACCTGTGATCAGAGCATGACGCGGGAGTCAGGTATCTGCAGGTGTGAGCAGTTAAGGATGGAGATGTGGTGGCCCTCAGCCAGTGAGTGGGTGCCCCATGGGAAGAGGGGGACTTTGGACGAATCCCCAGGGAGAAGCCACGGCAAGACAGAGGCAGAGACCAGGGTGGTGCAGCTACAGGCCTGGTGCACTTGGGCCCCTGCAAGCTGGGAGATATGGGAAGAATCCCCCTTAGAGCCATACCTTGACTCCAGATGGCTGGTCTCCAGAACCAGGCAGGAATAAATCAATCTCCGTGGTTTAAGCTGAGCGTGTGGTCAGCTGGTGCTACGCCACCCCAGGATAGTGTCTCATTGTCCTTGTCTGATGACAGGGGCAGGCTCTCGCTGCCTGCTCAGCAGGACCTCGGCAGATGTTCAGATGCTGGGGGACAGGGCTGAGACCCCCTGCTGCCTTTCCTACTGGCAGTTCCCTCGACTAACTTTCCAAGTGATGTGGACATGCTGCCAGCTCTGGCACCCACTAACCCATCCTCTCCCTGCCTTCACAGCTCTATGAACTGGACGCAGACCCCAAGAGGAAGGAGTTCCTGGACGACTTGTTCAGTTTCATGCAGAAGCGAGGTGAGGTCTGCCTGCCAGGAGGATGGGCCTTGCTGGCAACAGCCTGGGGCAGGTGTGTCAGAAAGTGAGCTCCCCATGTCTGGAGGCATCCAAGAGATGCCTGAGGAGGAGACACAGCCCTGCCATGGTGGCAAGCATCTGAGAGAAGAGGCACCGTCCTGCCATGGGTGTCTGACAGAGGAGGCCGAGCCCTGCAGGTCTGGTTGGGGAGGCACAGCTGAGCGAGTCTAAAGGGTATGTCCTTGGGTGGGGGGAGTCTCAGGACCCCAACCCAGAAGTAACAGTGCAGGCTTCCTCCCTTGCTGCTCCCAGGATCCCCCATAGCAGGCCTGCCTCTTTGTGGGGAACAGGGTTGGATTCCCAGGATGGCGGGTGCTGGGTGCTGCAGAAGCTCCTGGCGGACTGGAGACCAGCCTTCCTGCTGCTGTAACTGGTGGGAGGCTTGGGTCTTGACCTCTCCCTGCTCCCACCTGGGGCCTCAGTTCCTCAGTCTGTGAGATAGGCCACCTGCACCCCCTGCCCTTTGGCAGTCAGTTTCCACATGTGCCTACTGCCAGGGCCACGGTTATTATGCAAAGACAGGGTACCAGGCCCGAGCCACCTCTGCCTCCCACCCCCACCCCCAGGGTCTGGCAGATGCCAGACACATCCTTGCGAACAGGAGATGACCAGGGACAGAGGCCAGGCCTATCGGGGCATTTAGGGAGAGCCAGGCCCAGAGGGGCCCCAGTACCCCCTGACACCCAGCTCAGAGCTCCAGCCAGACGCAGATCCTAGGAGTACCCACTGCAGCGTGGGCTCATTTCCCTGATACCCCCATGCCCCCACTGTTCAGGGAAGGAAACTGAGGCCTGAGAAGCAGGAAGGGGTGGGGCTGGTGTGGGCTGCAGGGGCCAGCCAGGCAGCTTCTTTGTCCAGGGCCCCTGCCTGCCTCTCCCTGCTAGCAGCTTCTGTAAACACAGGCCCAGGCCGGAAGGGAAGGAGATGAAAGGGGAGGGGGCTGCGGCCTCCGAGTTAACTCCTCCTGTGCCAGGGGTGGAGGAGTTCAGCCCAGCCCAGTTATCTTCCAGCCCAGCTGCCTGCTATGTGGTCAGAGAGCTCCTACCCCACCCTTTATCAGCCCCATCCACACCTACCCAAGCCCCTCACTGTCCCCTCAACCATGGGGCTCCAAGCCCTTAGGCCCAAAGCCCACCCACTCTGCCCAAGACTGGGTTCCTGGTGTCCTGGAGGCACGGAGGGAATATGGTGAGCTGCTCTGGAGTGGGGTGTTGGTGAGACCAGGTTCTCTGAGTCCCCAGCTCCTGGCTACCTGGGCTTTCAGGGTCTGTGTCCAGCCCTGCCTCCTCCCTCAGGAGCCAGGTGCTCCTGAGGACAGGAAGCAACAAACTCCTATGCATCCCTCAGAACCCAGTTCCAAGGCCCTGCTTCCCCCCTTCCTATTGAATCCTCTATCTATAATTGGGCTGGAGGGCTTTGGGGCTGAGAATCTGGATATCATGTCCTGCATCCCACAAGCCCCTTCCCTTCACTCCAAGGGGACAGTAATTCCTCCTTCCCCTGCCCCATCACAAAGTCAAAGCCTCCAACTGGATGGTTCTCCAGAGTCTCCGGGGCTAGAAGTGGGGGAGGGGTCCTGCCTGCACCCCACCCTCCTGCTGTTTCCTTGACAACCTCTCCGCCCTTCCTTATCACCCCCCTGCCCGCCTCCTTCATTGCCTCTCTGTGCTCACCCAGCCCCGTGTCTTCTATAAACATCCGCCTGCTGCTGAGCCAGGGCCCAGGGTCCAGGGTCCTGGGAGAAGCCCAACTCAGAGCCTAACTCAGCATCCCGGGTGGGCCAGGTGGGCGCTGGGGGTTCCTCTGGGGCGGGGTGTGCCACTGATACCTGGTATTGCTTGTCTCTCTCCTTCTTGAGCTGGAAAATGAAGTGGGGGATCGAAGGCCCATCTTACCACCCCCCCCCCCCAGGCTGTGTTTGTTCCTTGGGGATTTGGCGACTTAGGAAGCAGCCAAGGTTGGCAGGAGGTGGTTCTGAGATGTCCTGCTGGGGCTGGGGAGAGGAAATCGGTCCCAGGTCCAGGGCACTGTGGTGGGGGCAGAGGGAGCGGGAGCCAGATTCCATCTCTGTAGGGGAGGCAGGCCTGCCCTCAGGGCCACGATAAGGGCCCAGCAGCCTTCACTGTTGTTTATTGACACCTGCTGTATGTCAGGATGGGCACGAGGTGGGGTACTCCATGTGAGCAGGCCAGTGTGGGGACCATAGACAGTAAACCTGTAATTTCACTGCCCAGGGGAGAAGTATAATTGGGGGCTTCTCCACCGTCAGCCAGGAAGTGGCAGTCTCAGGCAGACTGACCTGAGACCTGGGGGCTCCCTTGGCTGGGAGGCATGTTTGCAGGAGCTCATCAGGGTGGGCAGAAATGGGGAGAAGGCCTGCAGGAAGGGGCCCCTCTCCCCTGCCTGGCCCACCTCTCTGCTATCTAAACTGCAAAGTAGATTAACCAGTCCCGCTTTCCCACTGCAGAGCCCTGGGGAACCTGGAGAGAGCCGGCCTCTGGGAACACAGCCGAGTTGTTTTAGTAGCTGTTGGTTGTAGAAGGAATAACAGAGGCTGTGTTTCTCATGCTGGGCCCCCAGGTTGGCCCTGCAGCACCCCCTCATCCCTAGATGAACAGCATGAACCCAGACACTGATGGAAACACTGAGAGACACAGCCGCCTCAGGGCTCTTGCAAGCTGGGGTCTTACCCGGTGACCCTGCCCCCAGGGGATGCTGGGTGTCACACTGGGTGGGGCAGGGATGCTTCCTTACCCCCTATAATGGCAGGGGTAGCCCTCCAGAGGGCCAGCTGCCTTGGGTCAGCTGTGCCAAGAGTACCCCCTCTCACTGATGGACCAGGTGCCAAGTGACAGCACCCCCCTCTCCACAGGGACACCTGTGAACCGCATCCCCATCATGGCGAAGCAGGTGCTCGACCTGTTCATGTTGTACGTGCTGGTGACGGAGAAGGGCGGCCTGGTGGAGGTCATCAACAAGAAGCTGTGGCGAGAGATCACCAAGGGACTGAACCTGCCCACGTCCATCACCAGCGCTGCCTTCACGTTGCGCACCCAGTAAGTGCCCGCTCACGCCATGCAGAAAGGACCCTAGGCAGAAAGGACCACAGACCAGGGGGTCGCAGAAAGTCCCAGCCTTTAGGCCCTGCTGGTTGAGTGCTCAAGAATTAGCCAGGTGGTGGTCGTGGGGATGGGACGTGCTGTAGGACAGGCATCACGACAGAGGGAACAGCATAGGTGAGGACAGGGGCTCAGAGGACCAGTGGGCATCCAGGCAGGGAGGTGGGGCTTGGCTTCATGCAGAACCCCAAGGTGTCCTGGGTGCCATCCTGCCTCTTGTCCCTGCCCACAGGTACATGAAGTACCTGTACCCCTACGAGTGTGAGAAGCGTGGCCTCAGCAACCCCAACGAGCTCCAGGCAGCCATCGACAGCAATCGGAGGGAGGGCCGGCGCCAGAGCTTTGGGGGCTCCCTCTTTGCCTACTCGCCGGGCGGGGCCCACAGCATGCTGTCCTCGCCCAAGCTGCCTGTGTCCTCCCTGGGCCTGGCCGCCAGCACCAACGGCAGCTCCATCACCCCAGCCCCCAAGATCAAGAAAGGTGAGGGCTGCGCAGGGCCTGGGGTCTGATCATGACTCTGCTTTAGCCTGGCAGTGTGACCTAGGGATGGGGATGTCTTTCCCTTTCTGGGTGACCAGGAAGGTAGGCCCCAAAGTGGGTGTAGAAGAGGGCTACCTACCCCCCAGTTGTATGCCTGTGGCAGATATTACTAGTCAACTGCTGTTCCTTCCAGCCTTGGCCCATGGCAGGCAGACATCTCTAATCGATTTGTTTCCCCTAAACCTGTGCCCTTGGTGTACATCACAAATCAATAGTTGTTACCTCCAGTTTTGTGCCAAGGTGGACAAGGCAACCCATGCCCAATTTTCCTATCCTTTGCCCGTGGCAGACATTGCTGCCACTTTTATTGTAGCATTGGTCCAGGCTGCTGCCCGTGGATATCTCTAGTCCCTTGCATGTGACAGACATTGCTAGTTGATCACTGTATTCTTTTCCCTTTGAGCTTTAGAATTCTTCTGAACACATGGTCCCAGTGTGGGTCATCAAACTGACTGTAATCATCCTCGGAGCTATTGCTCAGTGCTCACTGCCCCTTTCTGAGCCTAGCTCTCGTTATGGGTAAAGGGGAGGAGATTATACCTTTGTGGAGTTGTTGGGGACCTTTGGTGTGTAAAATGCCCAGCGTGCCACATCCTAGACCCCATCCATGGCAGACATCAACAGTCGATCACCGAGCCTCTGAATCCTTCCTAACACAGAATCACCAACAGCTCATGTGGCGGCCTGGCCTCAAGCAGGCCGGTGCACCTGTCTGAGGTCCCGTTTCTCCATCTGCCACTTGAACTGCGACTCCCTATGTCACAGACTTGGCCCAGGGATCCAGGGTGATCCACCCAGCACCCGAGAATTCAGGGCTGGTTGGATCTAAGGTGAAGGAGATCTCACCAGTGTCAGCTCCCTCCAACCTCTATGGGCCTCTGTTTACCCTGCCCCAGCCTCGGGGAGTCACAGCCATACCTGTGAATATCATTAGGCATCCATTCTCTGCGAGCCTGTGCTGGAGCTCAGGAGGATGGTGGGGGACAAAAGAGAGATCTGAACCCGATGGAGCTCATGAGGGAGCTGGGGAAAGATGATTGTAATGGGTCCGAGGGGCTCTTTGGAGCCGAGAGTAGCAGAGGTGGCTGCAGAGACTCCAGAGCAGAGGGGCTGGCAAGTGCAAAAGTTGCAATGGGGTCCATCCTGGAGAGGCAGCCCCCGGCCACCAGGGAGAGACTCAGGAGGAAGAACTGGGAGAAGAGAGAGTAGGTCACAGTGGGACCAGTGAGTGGGATTGATGGGGTTGTTTGTTTCAACCACTGGAGAGGGGAATGGTCCAGAGCTGGTTCTGGGCTTGGGCTGCATGCGTTTGATTTCAGCTCAACTTCTCTTCAGCTCAGTGGCCTCAGGAAAGTTATCCATCCTCTCTGAGCCTTGGTTTTCTCAGCAGTAAAGTGGGGAAGAGGGTGTCTAGGTAGAAATGGGGTTGTTGAGATGGTTCACATTAAGTGCTTTAGACAAGATGTGGTGAGCTCTTGTTGCAATTAGTATTGTATGTGTATGTAACGTGTGCTACTCTGTATAATACTACTCTCTGTATAATACTACTTAATAATGCCAAGCAGTACTGTATACTGTTACCATCACTAGTATTGTTACCATTATGGTGGTATCTGTTGTCAACCTGAGAGTAGAAAGGCTCTTAGCACTTGTGTTTGTTCCAAAACCTGTCCACTTCATCCCTGGAGAGGAAATGAGCACCCCATCAGGGGAGGTATTCAAGGAAGCACCTTCCTGCCTTGTGTGGGAGGCAGGGACTAAGCTACCACCATTCTCTTCTGGCCACCAACTCCTCTTCTCTCCTGTCCAGAGGAGGATGCAGCCATCCCCATCACAGTCCCCGGCCGCCTACCAGTCTCCCTGGCAGGTCACCCAGTGGTGGCGGCCCAGGCAGTAGCAGCCCAGGCGGCCGTGGCAGCACAGGCGGCTGCCCTGGAGCAGCTTCGGGAGAAACTGGAGTCTGGGGAGCCTCCTGAGAAGAAGATGGCTCTGGTGGCAGAAGAGCAGCAGCGGCTGATGCAGCGGGCACTTCAGCAGAACTTCCTGGCCATGACAGCACAGCTGCCTATGAGCATCCGGATCAACAGCCAAGGTACCACCCTGGCGCTCAGACCCTCTGTGCTTCTTGCACAAGCACAAGAGTAGGGCCTCGTAGCCAACATATGTAAAGAGTGCCTACAGATCAAAAAGAAAAAAAGGTAAACATTAGACCAGTACAAGGAATGGGCAGCTGAGTATACTCATCATGTATACTCAGTCGTATCCAACTGTGCAACTCCACGGACTATAACCTGCCAAGCTCCTCTGTCCATGGGTTCTCCATGCAAGAATACTAGAGTAGTTTGCCATTTTCTCCTCCTGGGGATCTTCCCAACCCAGGGGTTGAACCCACATCTCCTGTGGCTCCTGGATTGGCAGATGGATTCTTTGCCACTGAGTCACCTGGGGAGCACAACTTATAAACTAGTAGGAAAAACTGTTCAACTCCATCTCTTTGGGGCTCTGCAAGTTAACTAGGGGATACTATTTTTCATCCATCAGAGTTTGATAATATCAAATGTTGGTCAGGATGTGGTGGAAATGGGCCCCCTTGGTCCTGCTGGTGGGCGTGTAAACAGGTGACAACTTGGCAGTCTTTTTTTGGGGGGGGGTTGCTGTGCCTCGGAGCATGTGGAATCTTAGTTCCCTGAACAGGGATCAAACCTGTGCCTGCTGCATTGGAAGCATGGAGTGTTAACCACTGGACTGCCAGGAAAGTCCTGGGAATCTCTTTTAAAGACAAAAGATGTACTTGCCCCAGGACTGGGTGATTCTGCTTGGTGTCTAGAGCAGAGCTGATGCAAGGGCTCAGGGAAACTCACGTGTCCAAGGATGTTCACTGCAGATGTTTGCACGATGTCTCTAGTGTGTCCATCAGTAGGGGAATGAATGAACTAAGGCTGGAATACTTTGGCCATTAAAAAGAATGACATGATTTGGGCTTCCCTGGTGACTCAGACAATAAAGAATCTGCAGTGCAGGAGATCCAGGTTCGATCCCTGGATTAGTAAGATCTCCTGGAGAAGGGAGTGGCAACCCACTCCAGTATTCTTGCCTGGAGAATCCCCATGGACACAGGAACCTGGCGGGTTACAGTCCATAGGGTCGCAAAGAGTCGGACACAACTGAGTGACTAAGCACAAGCACATTGCTTAAGACTTGTAATCATGCTGTACACCTGAAAAACTTAACATTGTAAATCAACTCTTCTCCAATAAAAATTATTAGAAAAGGACTTCCCCGGCAGTCCAGTGGCTAAGACTTTCCACTTCCACTGCAGTGGGCATGAGACTTCCATCCCTGGTTGAGGAGCTAAGATCCCACCTGCTTTGCAGTGAAGCCAAAAAATTTAAGAAAAAAAAAATTTTTTTTTAATTATTAGGGGAAAACAAAAGTTGTAGTCATACAAAAAAGCAAATTTGAGACGAATACATTCCTGTTCAATAAGTATTTGTTGAATACCTACTGTGTGCACTGCTGAGGGATCGGGTCTGAAGCTCTGGGAAGCTTCATATCTCGTGGGGATGACCCACATGATACAGCTCATTGCATGGGGGCTGGTTTACAGTGACAAAGGGTGTTTTTTCTTCTTCCTGCAGCCTCTGAGAGCCGCCAGGACTCGGCTGCGAACCTGACCAGCACCAACGGCAGCAACAGTATTAGCATGTCAGTAGAGATTAATGGAATCATGTACACAGGTAGGCTGGCCTAGCGTTCACGCCCACCTTGACCATGTCTTTCCGGAATCTTGGTTGCCCCTCGGGTGTGGCTGGCTTGAGCCCAGAGCTCTTCCCTCATGAGACTAGAGTATGAGAGATAGTCTGTCTTATACTTTGCCAGCTGCTCAGCAAGTACTAAGTGCTCAGCATGGTCGTATCACGTGTTGTGTACTTCAAAAATAATGTGGTCAGACCCATGACTCCTGTAGGCCACCAGGTGGCGATGTTGACACAGAACAGCTCTGTTGCTGTAAAGACCCCATTAGGGAAGGCTTGAGGAGGTGGTGGTGTCCTGGGGGAGAGGGACTTTGCTGGGAATTGCTCAGGAATCGCTTGCCCCTGTCATGTGATCTTTTACATTCTCCACGACTTGTCTCTCCTCCTGTCCTTGCTCCAGGAGTGCTGTTTGCCCAGCCACCGGCCCCCACGCCACCCTCCGCTCCCAACAAAGGTGGAGGCAGCAGCAGCCGGGGCGGAAACAGTGGGACCAACAGCAGCAGCAGCAGTGCAGGCAGCCAGGCAGGGCCGGCGGGGATGTCTGCACCCCCCACATCTACCTCAAACAACTCATTGCCTTAACCGCTACACTCCCCACCCTGGGAACCTGCCAGACTGGGCAGGGGGTCCAGGTGGGCCAAGCAGGGGCTGGGATGGTGGAAGATACGGGTGGGGAGGGGAGGTATCCACAGAGGAGCGACAGCTTAACGCCAAAAAGAAAAGAAAAAAATATATACATATATATATATATATATAAAGAAAATTTAATAAAACAGGGGAAAACCAAGGAACACTTGAATTACTCAGGTTTCGGACATTCAGAGATGAATTGTGAGAATATCAAAGGAAATTAGAAATGAGAGAGGCAAATGTCTACTAGGGCTCTCCTGCAGCCCTGGTGGATCCACGTGGACTGGCGTCTGGTTTCAACAGGCCAATCCTGTTTACCTCATACATCCCTGCACTGTGTTTTTTCATTTTTATGTTTTTTTTTTCTTTGCTTTTTTTTGTCCGTTTGTCACACACTCACCACACCCAGCTCCTTGTGTTGAATGAAACCCCTGAGCCAAGATCAGTTGAATTTTTTTGTTGTTGTTGCTTTTGGGAACTTTGTTGTTGTTTTTTTAAAAGAAATAGTGAAAATCAAACTCTATAGGGTTTTTAAGAGGTTTTAGGGGTTTTGTTTTGTAAATATTCTATTTTATTCTTGGGGGAGGAATCAAACCTAGGAAAAGGATATATATATCTATATATTTGTGTTCATTCAGGGAAACTGGACTTGAAAAAGAAAAAAAAAAAAGGCAAAAAAAACCCAAGTAATACCCTTTATTTTTCCCATGACTGATTTGGGTTCAGTTGTGCATTTCCTGTGGTGCAGTGGGCCCAGGACACTGGATGCCTGGGCTAGAGTCAGCAGAGCCGATGAACTCAGGTGCTCTGGGCTGGGCTGGGCTGGCTGGGGTGGGGGTGCATGGTGGGGTCCTGGGGGAAGAGGGACAGGGATGCTGAATGCTAGATGTCACCAGACTTGTGTTTCAGGCTGGGCTCCTCTGTCAGGAGCCCCGAAGTCTTAACTCAAAAGGAGAAATTGCTGGGGTGGGGGGTGCTCCCCCACCAGCCCCAGGCTCCTGTCTCAGGGATGAACACGGCCTGGGGACTGGCCTTGCCTGAGAGCACTGCTTCTGGGGATGCCATGTCTGGGGATGGGGGTGAGCCGGCCTTAGCTCAGGGTGAGGTTTCTGGGGCCATGGCACCCTGAACCCCCTCACCCCACCCTACCCCCGTTCTCATCTAACTTTGTCCCTCTATACTTGCTGGGAGCCCTGCAGTGGCTCGAGGAACTACAGGCCAAGGTGGGGCCTGCACTCCTCCCCCCCTCAACCCTGTTCCCCGGGTCAGGAGGCAGGCATTGGTGGGATGCAGCTGGGGGTCGGGGGCGCCTGCACATCCGTCCTCCTTAAGCCCAGGAGCGCTTTTGGGGGCCCAGTTTCCTTCCATCTGCGGGACCAGGTAGTGTTGGCTGGGGCTGTGCCTCCCTCCCGCGAGGTAGCGCTTTTCCACGTCCCTCTGAGGGTGGGGGTGGGCTGGGAAGAACGCAGCTGTTCCCAGGTGAGCCTGGAAACTCTAATTGGACCCCGGAGCCCGGCCTAACGAGCCCAGAGGGGCGGGGCGCCGCCAGCAGCCTGCTCTCTCCCAACCCAGGCGTCATCTTGTTGCCTTGGAGACCTTGGGGGTGGTCCTGAGCCCCCAGTCTCGTCGGTTTGCCTTCCTGTGGGGTGAGGTGTTTCTCTGGGAGGGAACCCATTTCTTTGGTGTATCTCAGGGTCGCTGACGCCCCCCACCCTCCCAGGAGAGGGTGGCACAGGGCTTGGGCCTTTCTTCCTGCTTCTGGAAGGGTCTCCCCTCCTGTCGTCTCCCACTGCAGCGGCACAATCATTGTGGGAGGGGGATCCTTTTGTTCCCAGACACAATCTGCCCCCCCTTGTTTGCCGTCCCCCCTTCTCTCTCTGCTCTCCCCTCACCTGACCCATAGAGTGTGTGGGGCTGCCCTCTGCCCCCCACCCCCTTCCTGCCGGCCTCATAGAGGGGGGGTGGGTGTCTGCTGCGAGTTTCGGTTTCTACCTCAGGTCTGACTCTTGATGCCAAAACCCCCACCCGGGTGCCCACCTCCCTAGCCCCCAGCTCAGGGTCCCACACGTGTGCTGTTGCATCGACCAGTGTCGTGGGGACCCGGCATCAGGGGACAGAGCGTCGTGCGGGCGACGCCCCCCACCCCCCGCGTCTGACTCAGGCTGTGCCTGTGGTGCTGGGCAACGCTGATGATTGTAGGGAAGGGGGCATGGGCCCAGAAGGGGGACCCACCGGCCATGGAAATAGCAGGGGGTCCAAGGGGCCCTGCCTCTGCCTAGGTCGCTCCATTCAGCACCCCCACACTCCCAGCCCCACCACTGCCTATTGGTGTGGGTTTCTGGGGTGCACTTAGCACCCCTTATGCAAACCCGGGGCGACCGGGGTTGAGTGCTGTTCATTCCTGAACAGGTGGGGCTTAGCAGCATGCCTTGGATGGGGACACCCCAAACTCAGGGTGGAGAGGGGCTTGAGGGGTACCCCTGATCTGCTGATGCTTGTGGACGGGCTGCTTCTAGAACCTTCCTTGTGACCTCCAAACTGGCCGCAGGTCTGTAGCTGTCCAGCTGGGGGGCGGGCGGGGGTGGGGGGTGGGCACGGGGTGGCAAGTTGGTTTGTAATAGTTGTGCGTTTGTACAGTCACTTTTCTCACTGTTAGCATTTTTGTCCACCACCATTTTTTTTTCCCTTAATTTTGCTTCTGCATTTTTTTCTTGGCAAACGACTTCAGCCTTTCATGCCTGACTTGTGAAATTTCAGTTTCTCTGGGGTTTGTCAGAAGGCGTGGGGAGCACGCCTGAACTCAGGTTAAAGGGAAAAAAAAAAACTTCCAATAAAAAGACGTAAAACTACTCTCTACCTCTAGCTGGGCTCAGCCTGTCACACCTTGGCTGTGGCAGGGCAGCCTGTGACGATTTATTTCAGTTTTTGCAGGATATTCAGGTATTAAAAGGAAGGGGGGAAAAAGACAAAAAAAAAGTGTGATTTTGAAATTTAAAGGAACACTGAAAGTTTACATTTTATAACATTATTATGCAGATTGTATTTAAACTTCAGAAATATTTAAGACAATTGTAACCCTGTAAAGCTGATGAAATATTAAAACAAGACAAAACACTTCTGACTTTTAACAGAAAACGGCTCCTCTGGTGGTTTTTTTTTCGGCGTCGCCCCACCCCTACTCTGCTCCTGGTGGCAGGAGGCTGAGGGCCTGATGGTGAGGTCCCCCAGTGGGGACTGTGCCCCCCAGGGCCACTAAGCCATGTCCCTGATGTCTTCCAGTGGGTGCGATGGTGGGGGGAGGAGGGCAGTGGATGACCCACCCCCAAGTCAGCAGTGCCTGACCCTTGTGGGTGAAATGTAGGGACCCCCACATGCCCACCAGGAGGAACCCAGGCAGTCTTGGCAGCCATATGGGTCCACCCAGCACCCATCCCCCAGCCTTCCGGCTGTGGTTCAGTCCACCTACACTTGACCTGGGGACCCAAAGTAAGTGGCAGACCAAGAGGCAGACTTAGCCCTGGGACCCTCGGGCTCAACACACGTGGGAGGGAAACCTCTGCATTTTCTGAGTATCCTTTCTTCATCTACCTCTCAAACCCACCCCATGAACAGAGGACCTAATGGCCTCAAGGTCAGTGTGGCCGAATGGTGGGTAGGACTGGCCTCTTGCCACCTGGCTCCCCAGCATCAGCTGGCCTGGGCCGGTCCCTCCTGCCTGGGTCAGCCCCCAAGTCTGCGTTGAGTGAGGAAAAACAATTCACCCCTCCTGGTGCATGTGCCTCCCCGTAGCCCATTCACGTGGTCCCAGCCTCTGTGAACCAGGGGGACCTGAAGCACTCAGAGGACAGGGGTTAACCCACCTGCCTCTCAGAGCCCCCCTGCCCTCCCCTGTCACGGAGGTAAAGTAAAAGTGATTTTTTTTTTTTTTTTAAGGCCTTCTGGGCAAACTGGATCGGCCAGTCCATCATCTTCATTCCTCTGAAGAGGCCCAGAGAGGGGCCCAGAGGCCCTGAGGTTACACAGCCCCGAGGCTGGGGAGGGATGCAAGGAGGGGGCCCTCCTCCCTAGCCTCTCAGATCCCGGCGGAGCCTCCCACTCCGTGCTTGTGAGTAGGCCGGGGGAGCCTCCCTGGAGGTGAAACTCAAAACCACGTCTGATCAGCAGAGCCGCGGGAGCCAGCCCGGAGCCCGAAGAAGAGGGCTTTCGCTTGAGTCATCAGCCTTCCGCAACGCCATTAGTGCACTTAGTAGGCTAGGCGCTGGATTTGATCCTGGGTTCCCGGTCCCCGCCCCCAACCCACAATGCCCCCTCCCCCGGGCTCCGGCTCGAGGTGGGGAGGGCGGGAGACCGGGCAGTGTGTACCCTCAGCCTGCAAACAGAAGGCGCTCAATACCCGAGTAGGGAATAAAGAACGGGGTTGGGGGGCTTAGACCCAGAGCGGTTCTGCAGACCACTGTGCCTCGGTTTCCCGTTCTGCCCCGCCCCTACCCTTACGTCCTCAGGCCTAGGAGTGTTAGTGGATCTGGGACGGGGGCGCCAGGCTGGCACCAAGGAGGTCTGGCGACTGGGTGGTCCGAGAGGCTCCCAAAGTGTGGCTTTTGTCCTGGCCTTCTGACACAACTGGTCTGTCCTCATTCCGGAACCAGGCTGGGGGTGGGGTGACCTCTGACCTCACACATCAGCCCAGCTGAGCTGGGTCCCCCGGGAGGGGAGGAGGGGAAAGGGAAGAAGGGGAAGGAGGGGAGGGAGTGGGCCTGGGACTGCACCACAGCTGCCTGCCCTCCAGCGGAGCCCTGGCCTGCCCATGCCCTGGCTTCCACGTCTTCGACTTCAGTTTATAACGGGTCCCCCTGCGACCCGCACCTGCAGGGCCCACCTTTCCTCCTGGAACCCCGGTGCTTGCGAACTTAGCCAGGGGAGACCTCCCCAGAGGAGCACGCAGACCCAGAGTTCAAATCAGCATTCCCGACTGGCCCCTGGGGAAACTGAGGCCCAGAGCTGGGCAGTGATTTGCCCCTCTGCTCAGAAGGAGGACCGGGTTCAAGCCCTGAGTTGGTGGTTGGAAAAAGGCCATCTTGGCCCACCCCTGGGAGCTGCACGGAGTCACCGTTCTCAACTGGGGTTCCACAGAATGCCCAAGATTCAAAGAAAGATGTGGTTTGGGGAAAACGGTATCCGGAAAATGTAAATAACCATTCAAGGTGTTTCATTTTTCTTATTCACATTAAGAACAAAAAATTTTTGAGGAATCGGGGTTCTAGCTCCAATTCATCTTCAGACTAGGTAGTACTTGCCGCAGTTTCCCCTTTTGGAAGCTTCTGGAGATTTGGACACCCACCTCTCTCCAATTTACAAAAGTACTTCAGTTTCACATTCCACACCCCTCCCCCCAACTTCCCTGGGATAAAATAAAACCCAGGTCCGCATGTCCAGCTCCCCCCTCCACGGTCAGCCTCAGGGCCTTTGTTCGCGCGTCTGTCCCTCTTTCTCTTCAGGACACCTGTTCAAGGAAGCCCTTCCGACCGATCAGGCCGGTCCTCCCTGACATCCCCTGACGCCCCCACCCCGCCCCCCGGTTGTTGCTTATTGCTGTTGACCCCCCGGGCTTGGATCGACTCCCTCCGGCATTTCGGTGAATGGCTCGAGCCTGCCACCTGGCGGCCGGGCCTGGGCCTGCGGAGTCCCCGGCGCCGGCGCCGCCTGTTCTCCAGGAAGGCCCCCTCCTCCCCTCTCCTGCACATCCTCTCCTCCTAGATCGCGCGGCGGGGTTGGGGGACGTACACAGCACCCAGTCCCAATATTGCTTCTGGGTACACCGCCCAGGACAGGCATGAGACCGCGACTTTTGAGCGAATTCTCCCTTTTCAAAGGTTGGCAACTAATTCCCTATTTTAAATGTACTGTTTGCGGACACAGCCTGCAGCCGGCAGCTCTGACGCGAGGTTGAGTGCTCCCCAGACTTCACGATTTGCTCCACCTCCACAAAGTTGCTGAAATTAAAATGTGGGTTTTCTGGCCCCCGAAGAAGCGAGGTCCAAGGGGAGGCGGACCGTAGGTCCATGAACACACATCTAACTGGCTATGTTTTGAAAGCCAGCTACGTTTTGTTGGGGTTTCCCTGGTGGCTTAGCCGGCAAAGAATCTGTCCGCAATGCAGGAGACATAGGTTCGACCCCTGGGTCTGGAAGATCCCCTGGAGGAGGGAATGGCAACCCACTCCAGTATTCTTGCCGGGGAAATCCCATGGAAAGAGGAACCTGGTGGTCTACAGCCCATGGGGTCGCAAAGAGTCGGACACGACTATCACTACCTGTTATGTTAGAAGCGTAGCCTAATTTTACGTGCAATGTCTCGATCCTGTGAGGTCGGTACTCAGTATTTGCACAATTAGAAGAAGAATCTGCGAAGTTGCGTGCTTGGCCAAAAGCGCCCAGTGCAAACGGCCAAGCCAGACCTCCAGGCTCTGAAGCTACTAACTGCTCTCATGAGACTCTAGGCCTTGGTTTCGCCATCTATTTTTGGACGAAGTATCCTTCTAAGAGCTCTAACCAGGCGGTGCACCCCTTATTTTTCGCGGAGCCGGAAGATAACTCAGCCTGGTTCATAGAACAGCCCCCCCTAGCCCCCCGCCCGCTCCCAAGGCGTGTGCACATGCGCAGGACAGCCGGCCGCCGTGAGCCAGGCAACCTGTGCGCCGCTCTACCCGGTACGGCGCAGTCGCCCGCGTCTCGCTGATGATGACGCACGTCCGGGGCGGTGGAGAAGGCAAGATGGCGGCGCCCATGGAGGTAGCCGTGTGTACGGACTCGGCGGCCCAGTTATGGAGCTGCGTTGTGTGGGAGCTGCACTCTGGCGCCAACTTGCTCACGTACCGCGGAGGCCAGGCAGGGCCCCGCGGCCTGGCGCTACTCAATGGCGAGTACCTGCTGGCCGCACAGCTGGGCAAGAACTACATCTGCGCCTGGGAGCTGCAGAGGAAGGTGCGGCGGCGTGCTCCTGGGCGCCGTTGGCGAGCTGCGCTGCGCTCAGGGGTCGGGGGAAAGGGCGGTGGAGGCTACATGGACCCTGAGCCGGGGTAGGAGTGGGTAGTCCCGTTAAGGTGTTTTGCGCACGCGCGGACCTGGGGTCTTTGCGGGGAAGGTAGGGAGTCGCGCGCTCGTTGTGATTGCGAGCGGCTAGGGCGCTGCGCGCACACGCCGAGCTGAAGGTGGACAGCTGCTTCGGGGTGGGGGTGGGTTGCTAGCGGTGCGCACACGCACAAGGAGCGCCGGGGGTGGGTCCCTTGGGGGCCCTGCGCGGGAGCCGGCGTGTTAGGCGAGAAATTTAGTTGAAAAAGTGTTTGCATGAGGGGTTCCGTCGGTATCCTGAGCTTGGAGGCTGAAGGTCCGAGGCTTGAGGGAGGGAGCCCGCTGAAGGGTGACTCAGGAGTCTAGTGCATTTATGGTTCTCAGAGACTCTACCTTTTGCCATTCAGTTCAGTTCAGTCGCTCAGTCGTGTCCGACTCTTTGCGACCCCATGAATCGCAGCACGCCAGGCCTCCCTGTCCATCACCATCTCCTGGAGTTCACTCAGACTCACGTCCATCGAGTCCGTGATGCCATCCAGCCATCTCATCCTCTGTCGTCCCCTTCTCCTCCTGCCCCCAATCCCTCCCAGCATCAGAGTCTTTTCCAGTGAGTCAACTCTTCGCATGAGGTGGCCAAAGTACTGGAGCTTCAGCTTTAGCATCGTTCCTTCCAAAGAAATCCCACGCTTGATCTCCTTCAGAATGGACTGGTTGGATCTCCTTGCAGTCCAAGGGACTCTCAAGAGTCTTCTCCAACACCACAGTTCAAAAGCATCAATTCTTCGGCGCTCAGCCTTCTTCACAGTCCAACTCTCACATCCATACATGACCACAGGAAAAACCATAGCCTTGACTAGACAGACGTTAGTCAGCAAAGTAATGTCTCTGCTTTTGAATATCTAGATTGGTCATAACTTTTTTTCCAAGGAGTAAGTGTCTTTTAATTTCATGGCTGCAGTCACCATCTGCGGTGATTTTGGAGCCCCCAAAATAAAGTCTGACACTGTTTCTACTGTTTCCCAATCTATTTCCCATGAAGTGATGGGACCAGATGCCATGATCTTCGTTTTCTGAATGTTGAGCTTTAAGCCAACTTTTTCACTCTCCTCTTTCACTTTCATCAAGAGGCTTTTTAGCTCCTCTTCACTTTCTGCCATAAGGGTGGTGTCATCTGCATATCTGAGGTTTTGATATTTCTCCCGGCAATCTTGATTGCAGCTTGTGTTTCTTCCAACGCAGCGTTTCTCATGATGTACTCTGCATATAAGTTAAATAAGCAGGGTGACAATATACAGCCTTGACGTACTCCTTTTCCTATTTGGAACCAGTCTGTTGTTCCATGTCCAGTTCTAACTGTTGCTTCCTGACCTGCATACAGATTTCTCAAGAGGCAGGTCAGGTGGTCTGGTATTCCCATCTCTCTCAGAATTTTCCACAGTTTATTGTGATCCACACAGTCAAAGGCTTTGGCATAGTCAATAAAGCAGAAATAGATGTTTTTTCTGGAACTCTCTTGCTTTTTCCATGATCCAGCTAATGTTGGCAATTTGATCTCTGGTTCCTCTGCCTTTTCTAAAACCAGCTTGAACATCAGGGAGTTCACGGTTCATGTATTGCTGAAGCCTGGCTTGGAGAATTTTGAGCATTACTTTACTAGCATGTGAGATGAGTGCAATTGTGTGGTGGTTTGAGCATTCTTTTGCATTGCCTTTCTTTGGAATTGGAATGAAAACTGACCTTTTCCAGTCCTGTGGCCACTGCTGAGTTTTCCAAATTTGCTGGCATATTGAGTGCAGCACTTTCACAGCATCATCTTTCAGGATTTGAAATAGCTCAACTGGAATTCCATCACCTCCACTAGCTTTGTTTGTAGTGATGCTTTCTAAGGCCCACTTGACTTCACTTTCCAAGATGTCTGGCTCTAGATTAGTGATCACATCATCATGATTATCGTGGTGGTGAAGATCTTTTTTGTATAGTTCTATGTATTCTTGTCACCTCTTCTTAATATCTTCTGCTTCTGTTAGGTCCATACCATTTCTGTCCTTTATCGAGCCCATCTTTGCATGAAATGTTCCCTTGGTATCTCTAATTTTCTTCCATTAGGGCCCATGATTAGAGAAACTTAAAAATATAGCCCTTTACGTTGCTTGCTGCCTGCTTTTGCCAGCTAACATCTCTTTGGATGGGTTCTGTGTTCTGGCTTTTTCTGGTGTGGTCCACACAGAAACTTGAGAAGTTGTTCCATTTTAGAGATCTGGAAACTGAGGCTCAAGGTCCCAGGAGACACTTCATTGGGGATGCAGGACTAGGGCAAAAGCTGAGTGGCCATTGGGTCCTCCTGGACCCTCTGTGCCTTCCCCACCCGAACACCCGGGGGTCCCTCTGACCCCCAGTCCAGAGAGGTGCTGTCTTGCTTTGAAGAAAATTCCACAGGCCTCCACCCCCACAATGCATAGCATCAACTGGAGTAGATCCCTCTTTGCTGAACCATGGATTTGCTCAGAGTATCCCATCCCCCGCTTCCCTTCCCACCCCCACCTTCTTTCTACTCCTGGACTTACCAGCTGTCTCCTGCTCCTTCCCCAGCTTCCTCCCCGATGAAACTCAGAGGCCTTTTCTGTCTCTAGGACCAGCTTCAGCAGAAGATCATGTGCCCGGGACCAGTCACCTGCCTCACCACATCGCCCAATGGCCTCTACGTCCTGGCAGGGATCTCAGAGAACATATACCTGTGGGAGGTGAGCCCAGGGACTCAGAAACACGAGGGTGGGCTCAGCCTCTTGGTGGGCTGCTGGTCAGACCACTGAGCGGGTTGTCACTGACAGGCTGTTATGTTTGGGGGGACACTCACCTCCCTTCCTGCGCATAGTGCAGTGTCCGAGGTCCCAGGACAAAGCCTTTCCTGACCCCTGCCCGGCAACCAGTTGCAGAGAGGAGAGCAAGCTGGCAGTCTCACTTCCAGCTCTTAAACCTCACTTTGCGATTCTGAAACTAGGAAGCCTTGCCCAAGTGCAGGGAGAGAAACTGAGGCACTCACTCTGTGGTAGAGATCCTCCTCTACTGTGGTCAGGCCAGTGCAGGGGGTGTGGGCAGATTTTAGCAGCTGGTCCACCATCATTAGACGGCTCCAGTGGCTCGCCAGTCGTTGGCCCTTCTTGATGGGGGAACAGTCTGGGGTCCATCTCCCCTGCAGGTGGAGGCTGCCTGGCCTGGAGGACCCACCCTCTAGGAGAATTCCTGGCCAGCGTGCATCACGACCACAAGGGGGCGCCCCACAGTGCCGCTCTGGCTTGGGCTCTGACTCCTGTACTCTGTGGACCTTCTTCCCTCCCCTCTGCGTGTGAGCGCCTGGGTGTCTTTGTCCAGGTGTCCTCACAGAGACAGTGGTCACCTCACTCCCGTGTCACCTATCTGAATGGGTTGTATTTCCAAAGACTATATTCAAGTGAGGTCACAGGTTTTGGAGGTTGGAGTGTGGACACGTTTATCTGGGTGACGAAGTTCATCCTACCGCAGCTTTGCTGCCCTCTCACCCCTGCCCAGCCCTTCCCTGGTGTCCCTGCCACCAGGGGCCTCCTCTCCTGGAGCCCGAGCTCCCCCATGGTTCCCAGCAAGAGCCCCACCCTCAAATCAGAAGGTGGTCACTTGCGGTTGTGACCAGTGCCATCCCTTTGCTCAGAAGGTAGTCACTTGCAGCTGTGACCGGCTTGTCACAGGAGCTGCGAAGCCCTGGTGCAGGGGCCATGGGGGTAGGCTCTCCCCGCAGGCTCCCCACCAAGCCAGTGCCCCTCCTCCCAGGTGTCCACAGGGAACCTTCTGGTCATCCTGAGCCGCCACTACCAGGACGTGTCATGCCTGCAGTTCACGGGGGACAGCAGCCACTTCATCTCAGGGGGCAAGGACTGCCTAGTGCTGGCCTGGAGCCTCTGCAGGTAGCACCATGGCCCCGGTGGCTCCTTGTCCAGCTGTGGCCTCTGGGCAGGCAAGGCCTTGACCATGAGGGCGGGAACCAAAGGGCTCCGGGTCAGGTGGGCTGGTACCAGGAGGACATGGGGCTGGGTTGCCACCTGAAGATGAGGTGAGGGCGTGGAGATGCCCGCTGAGGTCTGCCCACCCCCTCCCCAAGCGTGCTGCAGGCAGACCCCTCCCGGACCCCTGCCCCCCGGCACGTCTGGTCTCGCCACACCCTCCCCATCACAGACCTGCACTGCGGCTTTGGGGGGCCCCTAGCCCGGGTGGCCACCGCCTCGCTGGACCAGACAGTAAAGGTAGGACCCTCACCCTGCCACGTCCCCCGCAGTGGATGTGAGCCGAGCCCAGCTGGCGGGTTCCTGGCCCAAGGGAGCCAGCACATAATGTCCTCCTCCAAGCCAGCGGCTCCAGACAGCTCTTGATCCCCCGACGCTTCCAGCCTCAAGGACAGCCAGAGGGTGGACAGTCTAGGCCTGTGTCAGCTTGGAAATTCCCACTTGGCCACTGCTCCTGGCAGCTCCTGACCAAGCCTTAGGGGATTCAAGGGCATGCTCGGGGTCTTTGTTCCTGGTTGGGGGATTCGGGGCTGACCTGCTGGGGGCCTGGGGGCTGACAGTCACTGAAGTAGGTGGTGGACAGGGGTCCCTGAGCCCCTGAGACCTCTGTGGCGACAGTGCTTGTTGGAGGTTCTGTGGGACCCAGCCTCCCAACCGGTCCTTGGCTCTCACACCGCCACCCACCCCCAGCTGTGGGAGGTCTCCTCAGGTGAGCTGCTGCTGTCCGTACTGTTTGACGTGGGCATCCTGGCTGTGACCATGGACCTGGCTGAGCATTACATGTTCTGTGGCGGCAGCGATGGCTCCATCTTCCAGGTCGATCTTTGTACCTGGGTGAGTGTCTGTGGGCAGCAGGGTCAGGGGACAGGCTTGGGGCTAAGGCACTGCCGGGCCCCTGCTCACCTGCCCTCCTGCATCTGCAGCCCGGGCAGAGAGAGAAGAGCTTCCAGCCAGAGCAGGAGCACGGGAAGGTGTTCAGAGGGCACAGGTGCGGGGACCAGGCAGGGACAGGGGTTGGAGGGGGGTTGCTGCCCTGGGGCACAAATGCAGGCCTGGTCCTGCTGCTGCCCCGCCCCCAGCCTGAGCATCCTGGGAGCCAGCTGATGCATTCATCATCAGGAACCAGGTGACCTGCCTATCGGTGTCCACAGACGGCAGCGTGCTGCTATCGGGCTCCCACGATGAGACCGTTCGCCTCTGGGATGTGCAGAGCCAGCAGTGCCTCAGGACAGTGACCCTCAAAGGTGGGCGTGGCTACCACCACTGCTCCCCAAACCCAGGCAGGGCAGAGGAGGGACTCAGGGCACACCTCGTGGAGGGCACAGCCTGGCTGAGGGTGGTCCTGACCACCTCCACCACCCCACCCCCAGGCCCCGTGACCAACGCGTGCATCATGCTTGCACCCGTCAGCATGCTGAGCTCCGACTTCAGACCAGGCCTGCCCCTGCCCCACTTCAACAAGCACCTGCTAGGCGCAGAGCACGGGGATGAGCCGCACCGTGGGGGCCTGATGCTGCGCCTAGGCCTCCACCAGCAGGTAGGCCTCACCTGGCAAGAGCAGGGCACCCTTTCCCACTGAGGCTGGGCTCTCTCCGCTGTCTCTGCGCCCCGGAATGACACAAGACTGCAGGGGCTTCCACACCCGTCCATGGGACTTGATGGATGCCTGTGCCCAGCATTGGCTACTGGCCCAGAGCAGCATGCCCAGATGGTGTCCAGCAGGAGACAAATGGCCTGGAACAACAGCAGGGTCCAACCATTTTGCCAGGCCGGCAGGCTGTCCCCACTGGCTGAAGGCTAGCTGACTGCCTGGCCATCTCTGGGAGTGGCCGACTGATTCGGCTTTTGTGTTTCAGGGGTCAGAGCCCAGCTATCTGGAGCGGGTGGAGCAGCTGCAGGCGGTGATGTCCAGTACGCTGGAGAAGGTGGGAGGAGGACCAACCCTAAGATGGGGAAGGGGCAGGGCCCAAAGGTGGGAGAGCAAGCCTGGAGGGGAGAGGCCCAGGGTGGGGGAAGGGCTGGGTTCAAGATGGCCAGGCTCACCTCAGGTGGGCTGCTGGGGCAGTCTTGGCTCAGGCTGTTGGAGAGGATCTACCTGTACCCCCACTCACCATCCTTGACTGTAGGGACAGTGGCCTTCAGAGCAGGGCAGAGGTCTGAGCACCCCCTGGCCCAGTCTGAGTGCCCTGCCCTTCCCCCAGAACGTCCTGGGAGGCCAGGACCAGCTGCGGATCCGCGTGACTGAGCTGGAAGATGAGGTGCGGAACCTGCGCAAGATCAACCGCGACCTCTTTGACTTCTCCACACGCATCATCACGCACCCAACCAAGTGATACGTCTGGACTCGCCCTCAGCCGGCAGAGCCCACAGCCCAAGCCTGTCCTCTGCAAGGTCCTATCGCTTGGATTGGCACCCCCACCAGGGTCTCAGTCCAGGGTGGGTGGACTGGTTGCCCTGCTATGACCTGCCGTGTCTCATGAGTGCTCTGCTATTTCTAACAAAAGACCTAAAATCTTACCTTTCGGCCTCCTTGTGCCCCCTCTGGGCTGAGGACCCTCGCTGTGGGACCTGCCGGGGGGATTCGCCACAGCTATCACAGAGTCCGAGTCCCAGACATAACGTCTAGAAGCCTGGGTTCTCACCTGCCAGCCCTGTGCAGCTCCCAGGGGGCCGGGCCTTGGGCCAGGTCCCCAGGGCAAGAGTAACTCAGGGACAGCAGGGTGGTCACACCAGGCCTGTCTCCCCAGCCTGGCTCTGGGCAGCCGACTCTGGGGTGGCAGCCAGTTCTGGGCCAGAGTCGTTTCGACCAGAAAGTTCTTGGTGTCAAGGGCCTGAAAGAAGCCAACCTCCCCTCCTCCAGCACCACACATACATACACACTGTGCAGGGTAGACGGGGACGCCACTAGCTGCCAGCCAGAACCTGGAGCCCAGCCCAGACTTGGGCCCTAAGCCTCCCATGGAACCTTCCAGAAAGCTGCCCCTAAGTGACAGTCTAATTGTCCGGAAAATCCACGTGACTTAGCCGGTGCTATAGTAACTGCAGCTCCTGCTTTTAGCTGATGGGTGTCCTCTCCTGGGGCCCTCAACCCCCTCACAGCCCACTTTGCTCTCAGACCTAGACAGGTTTACTTGGGACTGTCAGGTGAGGAGTCCTGCTGGCCTCCACGTTGCAGTCACCCCATAAGAATAAGGTTCCAGCAGGCTCTGGGCTCCTGGTTGGTCCCTGGCAGCAGGGTGGGGGAAGAGGACCTGGGGGCTCAGTGTTTCCCTCCTCGCTCCTTAGTCTCCAGGGGGTCTGGAAGGTGGGGAGGGCATCAGGGTTGGCTGAGGCTCCCCCGGGGCCTAGGGCCACCTCTCCTACCTGGCCCCATTTCCAGGTGCTGCCATCCTGTGCCTGGTGCTTCTCTGCACCCCAGCCATCTGCACTCAGCTCATAGTTCAGTGACTTGGGAGGAGATGCTGGTTGTGGAGACCTGGGTGCTATTCTCTGCATCTGGTCAAGTCCCAGGCAGGAGCTGGCAGGGGTCCAGCCTCTGGGGGTCACCTCCACTGGCTCAAGGATCTTCACTGAGCAGTAGGGGTGCTGTTATTGCCCAGAAGTTCCGGGGCGCCCTCAGCACATCTCTGGACCTTCAGCTCCTGACTTGGGTCCTGGGGTCCCTCCTGGCTTGCCCACCACATCTGTGGCTGCAGCCGAGGGGACCTTGGCCACTCATGGCCCCTGTGGGACTGAGGGTGTGCACCCCTGGGCAGGGATGGTGGGTTCCACCCCGGGGTGGTCACTGTGATGACTCAGGCCTGAGAGGTAGTCCCAGCAGGGCCTAGGGAGAGCTTCCAATCAATGTGCAACCAGCCTTGCCCAAGCTGTCCTTGCTGCCAATTCATGGGGGCCTGGAAGGTCCCCGTCCCCTTCCCCCTCCATAGGCCACACAGAGTGCAGAGAAGGTCCCTGGTGGGCTGTAAGGGCTGGAGCCCACTGGCCCCTTTCCCTGAAATCCCCACGTGGCCTCGGACAAGCCACACCTCGCCCTGAGACTGTATTATCACTCAAAGGAAACATGTACTTCCTTGGTTCGTGAGGAGTCTTCAGGAGCCAGTGTGCATCTGTGCGGGTGCCCAGCACAGTCAGTACTCCTGTTGCTTGTCTGAGAATCTGTAGAAATCCAACCTGACCCTGAATCCTGGGCCATCACTGCCAGAAGGGGAGGTGCAGACTGCATCTGACATTCTCAAGTGACGGCTGAGTTGATGGAAACCCTTCCTGACCAGGATAGCCGTTATTTAAAAAACAAGTGTCAGGATGTGGTGGAGGTGTCTTCCGAGCACTTGTGCATCATTGGTGGGAAAGTGAAAGGGTACAGCTACCCTGGCAAATAGGAGAGTCATCAAAAAGTTAAGCGTGGAATCACCATGTGTCCCAGCAATCCCACTACAGGTACCTTGCCCACAGAAATGAAAGCAGGAGGCCCGAAGAGATGTTTACACATGCGTGTTCACATCAGTGTGATTCACAGCAGCCAAAGAGTGGAGACAACCAAATTGTCTAAAGATGATGGATGAGCAAGTGGTTCTTTTGCATGGTGGAATATTACTTGGCCTTTAAAAAGAGAGATTCTGACACCTGCTACAACCTGGTTGGACTTGAGGATGGACATAATGCTTAGTGAAATAAACCAGACCCAGAAGGAGATACTGTCTGATCCCACTCATTGGAGGTCCCTAAAGGAGTCAGATCCACGGAGAAAGTAGATGGTGGGGCCAGGGGCTGGGGGAGGGGTTGGGGAGTGTTTCATGGGGCAGAGTTTCTGTTTGGAAAGATGAGAAAGTTCTGGAGATGACAGTGGGGCTGGTTTCACAACAATGTGAATGTGCTTAATGGCATGAGCTGTGGACTCTAGAAATGGTTGAAATGGTGAATTTTGCATTATATATATTTTACCACATTTAAGGAAAAAACCTCGCTTGTCTTTGTATGTGATGTGAACTACCAATGCCCTGTAAAGCTGGGAGCTGAGGCGCAGAGGCCAGACACCCACCTCGGGTCACCCAGATGGGGGCAGTCCCAGTTTCCATCAGGGCCCTTCACTGGCCCAGGAGATGGGGAGATAGTGGCCAAGTGGGCCTGGGGGGAGGGGAGATGTGGGGGCTCTCGGGGCTGCCCCCATATGAATCCCAGGAAGGCCTGAAGAGCTGCCTGGTGTGTGCCTGCTTCCTAGAATCATCCCTAGCGATGTCTATTGAACGACTGTGCTGAGGGCTATGTTAGGGTGAGGAAGTGTCCCTCCCCAGGTTGGGTCCCTATTTTGGAGGACTCATGCTGGTAAAGGCATCTCTCCCCATGGTGGAATAATGTCCTGGTGGTCCCTGAGGACCCTTTTCAACTTAGCACCTTACCCAGAAGAATGGGGTGGGGGAGGGCTCCCTGGTATGACTGTCCTTGTCCTGGGATGCCTGGCCAGGTGGCTGGATGAGGTGGCCTTGTCACTTGGAAGCCAGTCAGCCATCCAGCCCTCATTAGTCATCTCAAAATTCAATCTATGCTGCTGGCATTTTTATTCATTTAATGGAGTTTGTTCCCTGCCTCTCGAACACTGGCTCCAAAAGGAGATTTTTGTGTGTGTGTGTGTGAAAAAAATAACTGAGTGTAGACTCATCCATTAGAGCTGGCATGATCTGGACAGATCTGCTGTCCTGTGCCCTGCGGAGTCTTGCCCTCCTGTGGAGGCTTTCTCTGCTTGCCCACCTGGGATGGGAGTGGGAGGAGTCCATGCACTGCGCCGCTGGGGCCCTTGCTTGACCAGTGTTCACTGAGCATCTGCTGCATGCCAGGGGCTGTTTCTCATGGGGAGGCACAGAGAATGTAGGAGGCTGAGGGATTGGTAGGTAGTGGGGAGCTATGGAAGGTTCTAGAGCAGTGGAGAGTCATGTAATCAAGTGTCCTTGTCCAAACAGTTGCTCAAGCAGAGTGCCTACCGTGTGCAAGCACTGGAGACACAGCATTAAACAAGCCAGGCTCACCCCTGTCTCCCAGAGTTGCCCACTAAATAAAGTAAATAAAGCAGCAAAAAGATGACTGTGTGATGGAGTTAATGTAGGCAGGGGTGATGGGGTGTGTTCTGCATCTTTCAGGGAAATTTTTCAAGCAGGGGCATTTGGCATTGGGTCTTGAAGGGTGAAGAAGAGTTGTCTGGGTCAAGTTTCCTGCCCACAGCTGGAGGGCATGGGATCTGCCCTATAGGTTCCCATCAGACAAATCTGCTTCAGTTTCCCCAGCTGCCCACGATGGTAGAGCACACCCAGGGGGGGTTGGTCTGGGTAGACACTGCTTCCTGAGGGAGGGAACAGTGCTGCTGTGTGACTATGGAGGCAAACTGACCCCTTCTGGGCCTTAGTTTCCCTGCCCTATTAATGAGAAATATTTCCAGGCTGGAGGAGGGGGATGAAGGATCCAGGGGTGAGTGTGGGGACCAATTTTGATGCAAAATCCCTCCCTGCTGCTAACCTCTAGGCTTTCTCATCTGTAGAGTGGGCACAGAGCCAGGGATAGCGGTGGTTAAACCCCACCCCAACCCCCGCCTGTTTAGATCATCTGAGCCTCAGTTTCTCCCCCTGCGTCGTGGATCCGATTCCTCCCAAGTGGCTTCCCTGGCACTGGGGGACCAGGAAGGGAGAGGGCGGGCGAAGGCCGGTGGACTCCGGCAGGGAGGGAGGATCTGGCCCGGCAGGGGCGGAGAGGGTGCGGCGTGGGCGCGCGAGATCCTGCCTCCCGGGATGCCACCCCCGGCTCCGCCCCGTGGAACCCGCCGGCAACTTTGGGATGGAGTTTGTGACGGCGCTGTGGCTCGGCCTGGCGCTGGTGCTGGGGCCGGGGCCCGCCGGGGGCCACCCGCACCCGTGCGGCGTCCTGGCGCGCCTGGGGGGCTCGGTGCGCCTGGGCGCCCTCCTGCCCCGCGCGCCCGCCGCCCGCGCCCGCGCCCGCGCCGCCCTAGCCCGGGCCTCCCTGGCGCCGCGGCTGCCCCACAACCTGAGCTTGGAGCTGGTAGCCGCCGCTACCCCCGCCCGCGACCCCGCCTCGCTAGCCCGCGGTCTGTGCCAGGTGTTGACGGCACCGGGAGTGGCGGCCCTGATCGCCTTCCCCGAGACGCGACCCGAGCTGCTGCAGCTGCACTTCCTGGCGTCGGCCACCGAGACCCCCGTGCTCAGCGTGCTGCGGCGGGAAGCGCGCGCGCCCCTTGGCTCCCCGGTACGCGCGGCGATCCGGGGCCGGATGGGAGAGGCCCCGGGAAGCTCCTGGGGCGTGGGGTCCGGGGGTCTGGAGACAGTCCTTGGGACGCACGGGACTCGGACTTCTGGACCGTAGATGGGCGGAGACTCGGAGTCCGGATGACAGAGGCCCTGGATCCCTGGACCACGGATGTCCCCGGGGCTCAGGGACCCGGAATGGGAGACGGGAGCCACGGGACGCAGGGACCTAGCGCCACGGACCTGCGGCTCGGGACCCCGCGGGACGCCTCGGGACTCCAGACGGCGGATCCCACAGGGCGTTTCCCTGGGCCTCGGAGGTGTAGACCCCCTGGGAGCGAGACTCCCTTGTAGGGTCCGGGGGCGCCTTCGGATCCCCACCCGGCGGGATCGCGAGGCTGGGATGGGGAAGCGGGTCTCCCTGCCCACTCTCCAGGGCAACAGTTTCAGAGGCTGAAGCTGGAGGCCTTTCTCCCGTCAGCATCCTCCCAGATCCTCGAGGCATCCTCGAGGCTAGGCCGCCCCCACCCGCCGCAGCCTCCTCAGATCCCCAGACACCAAAACGCTTGTCTTCCTCCGCCACTCCTCGACCTTGGAGTTCATTGTCTTATTTCCACCCCCAGACTGGAATTTGGGTCCGAATAAGTAGACAATGGGAAAGAGGAGAGAGGGTGACTGGCAGGGCTCTGGGAACCCCGTGGTGCCCCAGGGAGAGACCCCTCCTCTCAGGACCAGCTGGGAGGGGCCCAACACCTGGATGTGGGGTCTGGTAGGGGGCCTCCCAACCCACCTTGAAGCCCCCTCCAGGTCTTCCTTCTGAAGGCAAGGAGGCCCTAATCCTAGAGGAGGCCTGGGGTCTCTTTAACCCACCTCCACTCCGTTCCTGCCTCCTCCCAGTGGGAGAGATGCAGGACCCAAATCCAGGCCTGTGGGGCCCTCTGCAGCCAGATCCAGGAACTGCACCCCTGCAGTTGGACCTGTCAGGCTTTGGGGAGATAATGGCTTGCCCCCTCTTCCCCTTTCCCCCTCCTCGCCCACGCCAGGGACTGAGCAGAAGTCTCCAGCCTTTCTCCGGGCACTCAGCACCCTGTCCCCACCCAGACAACACCCTGTCCCCACCCAGACAACATCGTGCCTACCCTAGGTATCTGGTAAAGTTCTCATCCCACACTGAAAGCAAATCCAGGACTTTTGGGGTGCCCCGGGCACAAAGTGGGGCCCTTCAGTGCCTGGTTGGCCTGGGTAAGTCTGAATAGAGAGGGGGTATGGAGCTGGGTTTTGAAGGATGTGTAGCAGTTGGCTGACCTAGATGAGGAAAGGTCTTCCAGCTGGGGAATCCAAAAACTCTTGAGTGACTGAAGTCAAAAGAGCAGGCCCTGCAGCTCAAGGCAGGGCCAGGCTTTGTGCTGATGGCGATGGGGAGCCACAGAGGGGTATAGAGCAGAGGCTGGGCTGGGAGGAAGTAGACTCAAGGTCCTTTGAGTAGCTAGCGGCAGCCAGGGGACACAGCCTGTAGCACCTGTCAGGAGCAGGTGTTGTGCGCACGCCTGGCACTCCTGGGGGCACTAGCGGAGGGGGAGGGAAGGGGGGAAGGCCCTGGTCCCTGCAGCCATACTCCTGGGCTGCAATGAGGCCCACTCCCTACATCAGCTCAAGGTGATGTGTGTTTATTGGACATGTACAGATGGGGGTGGGAAGAGTATGGTGGGACTGTGAGGTCGCCAGTTCTAACTTGACCAACCCCTCTGCAGAACCCGTTCCACCTGCAGCTGGACTGGGCCAGCCCCCTTGAGACACTGCTGGATGTGCTGGTATCCGTGCTGCGGGCTCACACCTGGGAGGACGTCGGCCTGGTGCTCTGCCATGTACGTGACCCTGGCAGCCTGGTGGTCCTGTGGACAAGCCGGGCGGGCCGGGCCCCAAAGCTTGTGCTGGACCTGAGCCGGCTGGAGCTGGGCGATGCAGGGCTGAGCGCAAGCCTGGCACTCCTGGGGGCACCGGCCGGAGGGAAGGCCCTGGTCCCCGCAGCCATACTCCTGGGCTGCGATGTGGCCCGCTCCCAACAGGTGCTGCAGGCTGCACCCCCTGGTCCCCGCTGGCTGCTGGGCACGCCGCTGCCCCCTGAGGCCCTGCCCACTGAGGGCCTGCCACCTGGAGTGCTGGCGCTGGGCGAGGTGGCCCGGCCTCCGCTGGAGGCTGCCATCCAGGATGTGGTGGAACTAGTGGCCCGTGCACTGGACAGTGCTGCCCGCGTGCAGCCAGAGCGTGCCCTGCTTCCCGCCACAGTCAACTGCAGTGACCTACCGCCACCAGAGCCTGAGTCTTCGGGCCGCCTCTTGGCACGGTGAGCAGGGCCCCAGCTGTAGGAAGCCACCTCTGCCAGTGGGCCATGACAGGTGACAAGATCGAGTGTTTGCTGTGTGCCAGATGCTGTGTCCATCTTGCATGAAAGCAGAACCTAAGAAGGGGATTCTGCGGGGCTGGGGTGGGGGCTTTGGGAGAAGAGGGAAGGGAGGAGAAGGAATGAGTGAGACTGCTATAGTGAATCACCTTCCGATCGCCAGGGCCCTCGAGGGCGACAGCGCCCAGGAACCAGAAGGCCCCACTGGGCAGCAGCCCTTGGCTCAGGGCTGGGACATCGCCCTAGTCCCCAGGGTGAGGGTATGCCGCTTGGAATGGGTCATGGAATGTGGGGCTCAATAGAGCCTCCAGTGGCCCCGAGTGTGTCTGAGCCACAAGGCCACAGGTCTCACCTCAGGGGAGGGATCCCTCTGCCCTGACGCCATCCCCACCCCCACCAGGTTCCTGGCCAACACATCCTTCTGGGGCCGCACGGGGCCGGTGTGGGTAACCAGCTCCTCACAGGTGCACATCTCCCGGCGCTTCTGCCTGTGGGGCCTCCGCCGGGACCTGAGGGGCGCCCCGGCCTGGGCCACACTGGGTCACTGGCGGGATGGGCGGCTGGAGTTGGAGGCGTGGGGTGCGGCCGAGCAGCCCCCACCCCTGCCCGGAGCCCAGGCGCGGCCCAAGCTGCGGGTGGTGACGCTGGTGGAGCATCCGTTTGTGTTCGCCCGCCAGCCAGACGAAGATGGGCGGTGCCCGGCAGGGCAACTGTGCCTGGCCCCTGGCACCAACGATTCGGCCACTCTGGACACACTCTTTGCCGCACTGGCCGACGGCTCGGCGCCCCGCGCGCTGCGCAGGTGCTGCTACGGTTACTGCATCGACCTGCTGGAGCGCCTGGCGGAGGACACACCCTTCGACTTCGAGCTCTACATCGTGGGCGACGGCAAGTACGGCGCGCTGCGCGACGGCCGCTGGACCGGCCTGGTGGGCGACCTGCTGGCCGGCCGGGCGCACATGGCCGTCACCAGCTTCAGCATCAATTCGGCCCGCTCACAGGTGGTGGACTTCACCAGCCCTTTCTTCTCCACCAGCCTGGGCATCATGGTGCGTGCACACGACACGGCGTCGCCCATTGGCGCCTTCATGTGGCCGCTGCACTGGTCCATGTGGCTGGGCGTCTTCGCTGCGCTGCACCTGACCGCACTCTTCCTCACCCTCTACGAGTGGCGCAGCCCCTTCGGCCTAACGCCCCGCGGCCGCAACCGGGACACCGTGTTCTCCTACTCCTCTGCCCTCAACCTCTGCTATGCCATCCTCTTTGGACGCACGGTATCCAGCAAGACGCCCAAGTGCCCAACGGGCCGCCTCCTCATGAACCTGTGGGCCATCTTCTGCCTGCTCGTGCTGTCCAGCTACACGGCCAACCTGGCTGCCGTCATGGTCGGGGACAAGACTTTCGAGGAGCTGTCTGGGATCCACGACCCCAAGGTGGGCAACTGCAGGGGGTTTGTGGTCAGAGCTGAGAAGTCTAATACCCCCACCTCTATCCTCACCTCTGAGAGGGCAGCTGTTCCTTCTCTCAAACTCATACTGAGCCCAGCCCCAAGCCGGGACAACATAGGCAAGAGTGCTGGTGAGAACTGAAAGAGAAGCAAAAAGGATGGTGTGTGAGGTGGTGGTAAAGTTCCAGGCAGGGCAGGGACATCCATGGTAGTCCAGTGGCTAAGACTCCATGCTCCCAATGCAGGGGGCCTGGGTTTCATCGGTGGTTGGGGAACTAGATCTCATATGCCACAACTAAGATCCAGCGCAGCCCCCCAAAAAAGGCCCATGGAGGAAAATTAGAGTTGGGGACACAGGGCATGATGGAGAGGAAGATTTCTCCAGTGGGGGTCAGGAATGACACCTGAGGTGCTTGGTATCAGGGAGGAATGTGGTAAGCAGTGGCAACCTGTGCAAAGGCCTTGGGGCAGGACTGTGCTTGATGTATTGGAGGAGCAGCGAGGAAGCCTTGTGTCTGGAGCAGAGGGGTTGAGGAGGATAGAGGGAGGAGGGGAGGGCAGGAAGGGGACAGGGCAGGGCCTGCAGGTGTGGGAGGATGTGGCCCTTGAAAATAGCTTGGCTTAGAATTTTCACTGGGAGTCCTAGAGGACTGTGGGCAGAGCAGGGCATGCCCTGGCCTACATATTTTTCTCTTTTAATGAAAAAATTTTAATATTCTGGAACAAGAATAACCATGAATGAAACCACTGCCCAGCTCTAAAATAACTGCTGGCCAGTTTCATTCACGCACCAACTCCAGTCACTGAATTATCCTAGAGCAAGACCCAGGCCTCCTGTCATTTCATTATGAATATTGGGGAAATTTAAACATCAGGGACCCATTTTCTCAGTTGTCTTCCCCCTACCCCGCCACAGTTTGTTTGAATCTGGATCCAAAATGCACAGACATCGATGAAGGCAGAAACCTCTTAGTTATCAAATCAAACTTAGATCCACTCACTGGTGGGCAGTGAAACCATTCTATTGACATGGGGTCACGGCGAAGGAAACCACAGGGTTTATCGCAGATGCCAAGCAAGGAGTCCAGGCAGCTAGTGCTTAAGACCCGAACTCCTAGGTGGCCCTCAGGGAAAAGTGGTTTTCATTTGTTTGTTTGTTAATATTGGGGAAAAAGACTTTAAAGACAGGGTGAAGGAGGGGGGCTTCAGGGTGTGTGTGATCAGGTGGTTGACATTCTTCTGACTGGCTGGTGGTGAGGCACTCAGGAGTCAACATCATTAACCCTCTGGTTCTAATCAGCCTAGGGCCTCTGTGCTTATGGGCAGCATGGTTAACTTCTACCACCTGGGGGCGGGGGGAAACAGCTGAAAGGACCTGGCTCAGGATTTTTGGGTTTTTTTGGTCACACTGCATGGCATATGGGCTGTTAGTTCCCTGACCAGGGACTGAACCCATGTTCCTTGCAGTAGAAGTGCAGAATCTTACCACTGGACCACCGAGGATCCGCAGGCTCTCGATATTTGCTATAGCACCTGAGAAGAAATTAAAAGTCCTTTGTTTTAATGACTAAACAAACTATTTTTGTCTTGACTCTTTTCCTTTGTTTCTGCATTTTGTCACTTCTTTGATTTATTCTTTTGAAATCAGGGAAGGCCTAGGAGGCTATTTCCTATAGACAAAAGGCAGGTAGAGGACAAGGGGGTGGTCTGTCCTGAGAAGGCCCCAGAGGGTCATTTTGACACTCCTTTTTCACTAGTGATTTGTTTGTTGAAGTTGTTTTGTGTTTTGCCCCAGAGTATCTCCCAGTGTTTGGATCTGGCTGATTTTGTCTCTCAGTGGTGTTTAGCCTCTTCTGTCCACCCCGTATCCAGGGCTTCCCAGTTAGCGATAATGGTAAAGAACCCACCTGCCAATCCAGAAGACATATTAGGAGACATGGGTTTGATCCCTGGGTCAGGAAGATTCTCTGCTGGAGACAATGGCAATCCACTCCAGTATTCTTGCCTAAAGAATCCCATGAACAGAGGAGCAGTGGCAGGCTATACAGTCCATAGGGTCACAAAGAGTTGGATACGATGGAAGCGACTTAGCACACAAGCTGCCCGCCCAATCCACCACCACGCTAGTGTCCTCTGTAAACCATTTTAAGGAGATCTAGATGGGCCAGCCACTCTCCACATGTGGCTACTTTTTAAATTGATTTAATTGAAAGCATGCAACAGCCATTTGAGAACAGCACAGTTGTAGAGCGTTTTCTTCCACAGAAAATTCTGGACAGTCCTGCTTACCTCAGGTCCAGCTTTTTGGAGGTTCATAGTCCCACCAAGGAGGCCCCGGTCAGTGTGGCCTCAGTTCAGTTCAATTCAGTCACTCAGTCCTGTCAGACTCTTTGCGACCCCATGGATTGCAGCACAACAGGCTTCCCTGTCCATCACCAACTCCTGGAGCTTGCTCAAACTCATGTTCAACGAGTCAGTGATGCCATCCAACCATCTCATCTGTTGTCCCCTTCTCCTCCTGCCTTCAATTTTTCCCAGCATCAGGGTCTTTTCCAAGGAGTCAGTTCTTTGCATCAGGTGGCCAAACTATTGGAGTTTCAGCTTCAGCCTATGTCCTTCCAATGAATATTCAGGACTGATTTCGTTTAGGATTGACTGGTTGGATCTCCTTGCTGTCCAAGGGACTCAACTCCAACGCCACACAGTTCAAAAGCATCAATTCTTCGGCGAAAGCGGGGCGTGAGGGCGGAGTGGGGGCAGGGGTCGAGGCCCTTCTGTGCTGATTGGGCGCTGGCCCGCAGCTGCACCACCCGTCTCAGGGCTTCCGTTTCGGCACGGTGTGGGAGAGCAGCGCCGAGGCCTACATCAAGAAAAGCTTCCCGGAGATGTACTCGCACGTGCGGCGCCATAGCGCACCTACCACTCCCCACGGAGTCGCTATGCTCACGTGAGGGGGGCGCGCGGGGCGGGGCGCGGGGCGGGGCCACGCGGGCGGGCGGGGATGCTCACCCTGCCCCCATGCCCTCCGCAGGAGCGACCCCCCCAAGCTCAACGCCTTCATCATGGACAAGTCCCTCCTGGACTATGAGGTATCCATCGACGCCGACTGCAGGCTGCTGACCGTGGGCAAGCCCTTCGTCATTGAGGGTGAGGAGTCCACAGAACCAGTGATCTGCGGGCTCCAGGAGGGTTCCGCTCCTCTGGGTCTGTGTCCAGCCTGGTCCCAACCCAATGCCTGGCCTCCCCCAGGCTATGGTATCGGACTCCCCAGAAATTCACCGCTCACCTCCAACCTGTCCGAGTTCATCAGCCGCTACAAGTCCTCCGGCTTCATCGACTTACTGCACGACAAGTGGTACAAGATGGTGCCTTGTGGGAAGCGGGTCTTCGCGGTGACGGAGGTGCGGCAGGTCCCCGCACGTGGGGTGGGGGTCGGCGTGGGGGAGCCCCCGAACCTGCGTGGTCCTTCACCAGGGTAGGGAACCTCTGCTCGTTCCCAAGACCAGTGTGTTTGCCTGCTTTTGTGCATTCTATTCATCCTACAAAACCCCAGCTCTAGTGCCCTCTTGTCCATGAAACCTCTGAAAATGTAGCCCCAGGCCCTTCTCTCTGGCCCAACCTCTGTCCCCAGGCCCTTCCAAGGTCCGGGCTCCCCGGGGGTCTGCTATGACCCAGAGGGACTATGTGCCTGTTGCTGCTGCTGCTGCTGAGTCGTTTCAGTCATGTTCGACTCTGTGCAACCCCATAGACGGCAGCCCACTAGGCTCCCCTGTCCCTGGGATTCTCCAGGCAAGAACACTGAAGTGGGTTGCCATTTCCTTCTCCAATGCATGAAAGTGAAAAGTGAAAGTGAAGTCGCTCAGTCGTGTCCAACTCTTCGAGACCCCATGGACTGCAGCCTACCAAGCTCCTCTGCCCATGGGATTTTCCAGGCAAGAGTACTGGAGTGGGGTGCCATTGCCTTCTCCAATGGCACCCAACTCCAGCATCCTGCCCACAGACCCTGCAGATGGGCATCTACCACTTCTCTGGACTCTTCGTGCTGCTCTGTCTGGGTCTGGGTAGTGCTCTGCTCAGCTCCCTGGGTGAGCACGTCTTCTACCACCTGGTGCTGCCACGCATCCGAAGGGGCAACAAGCTACAGTACTGGCTGCACACGAGTCAGGTGAGGAGCTGCCAACCCAGTGGGTGGTGGGGCGGGAGGGGTACTCGGGGGGAGGCCCTGTCTTCCCACTGAGCTGAATCCTTGGCTCCTAGAGAATTCATCGCGCCCTCAACACAGAGCTGCCAGAGGGGCAGGAAGAGGCAGAGTCGAGGTAAGGGGCTTGGGGGGCGGTTCTGCACCCCAGCAACTCCCACACCTGCCCTCCGACTGTCGCCTGGGTCCACACCTTCCACTGGCGGCCTCCTCAGGAACTCTGACCCTAAAGGGCAGATGGGGACTGTGGGTAGGACATGGCTGCCCAGCCCATCCATCTCCTAGGGGTCTCGAGGAGTCGAAGAACACACAGGCTACCCCCACGGGCCCAGGGGGCTGGACACGGGGGCGCCCCGCCTCAGTGAGGGAGCGTCTGAGGGAGCGTCGAGTGCGTTTCCTGCTGGAGCATACTGTGGTTTCTGCCTCCCCCGACACGGACGTCCCAGATGCAGACGTGGCCGGGGCCGTGCCACCTGAGGCCCCCGTCTGTTCCAATGGCCCGCCTGCCGAGCTGCCGTCTGGCGCCCCACTCCCCGGGGAGCTGGAGGAGCTGGAGCAGCGCATTGCGGACGCGCAGGAGAAGCTCCGCCAGGCACTGCTGCGTCGCAGGGCGCTCCTGGCCCAGCTTGAGGACAGCACCTGTGAGCTGCCGTGCACATGGCTCCTGGCCTGCGAGGAAGCACTGGAGGTGGCCTCCTGAAGTGGGATCCAGCCCTTCTCCACCTACTGCACCTGCTCCGAGGGGGGGGCCACCCGTCCATAGGGTGGAACCTCCCTTCCAGAAAGTCTCCCTAGGCTCCCCCCACCCCACCCCCCAACACACAGACGCTGGCTGGACGCTGTCAACAGTTTATTCTATATACAAACACCATTTTGTACACTGCAATTAAATAAGAGTGGAATGAGCGCTCTTCTGCATTCCTCACAGAGTGATTGGGTTGGGTCACCGGCCATCTCCCCACCCACAGCAGGGCGGAACCCCGGATCCCCTGGCTGCCTTAGATGTTGGCGCCTATGCGCCATCGAGGCCGAGCTCCACCTTCCCGGGCCCCCAGCCCGGGCATGTAGGGTGGCCGTGGAAAGGCACTGGGCATGACAGAGCACCAGCTAAGCCAGCCCCACCCGATGCTTTGCTCCGGGGCAGCTTGCTCTAGACCTTTCACCACCCTTTCAGAACCTTCCATGGAGCCCCCACCCCTTCTATCCTGGTTCACAGGCTGGTCTTGATTTACTAGCTGAGGAGACCCACCAGGGACAGGCTGTAGGCTGGCCCCATGCCCTGGGGGAGACACACCTGCCTCCCAGCAAACCTGATGGACCCCAAACCACCCAAGGCAGGCTGAGCATTCCCAGAGCCACTGGGGACAGTCTCCCTGACCCCCGAGGGCTCCAGCCAGGTCACACCCAGCTGGCTTGGACAGCCAGGGATAGAGGCAGTCAGCTGCCCAGGGCTCAGGAGCCGACCTCCGAGGGCATGTCCACTAGATCGGTGGACGCAGGGCTGGGCCTGCCCCCCCCGGTGGTCTGAGGGACTGCATCAGACCCTGGAGAGTTGCTTGTAGGGGCACTGTCCTGGGGGCCCCGTAGGAGGCCCCCACTGGGGCTCAGGGGGCTGCCTGGCCGCCGGTCCAGGAGAGAGGCGCTCAGGCCAGACAGGAAGGAGGCGTCTGTGATGATGGCAGCCGTCTCTGCCATCCAACCCAGGTCACCACTGGCTGCTGCAGCCACTGAGGCCGCTGCAGCCACCAGGGAGCTAGGTGCCTCAGCCACGGGCCCAGGGACCCCCCCAGCACCTGGTAAGCCAGGGCCCAGGGCAGGGGACTGGCTAGCAGCGTCGGGGGTGATAGGTGGGATGCCTCCATTATTGTTCAGGTCATCCGGCAAGGCCGTGGGGGTTCCGGGGCCCAGTGGTGGTGTCTGCAGCAGCATCTCCTGGACACGGATCTGCTGCAGGATGGCGGGTAGTTCGTAGTGGTGGAAGAAGTAGATCATGGAATGCTGGGGGGGTAGGCACCGGGTCAGGCGAGGGACCCCCAACAGGCTGGACCCTTGGGCCACCAGTCGCAAGGAAAGCCCACCTCACCTGGATGAAGAGCCAGGAGGTGACGAGTGCCAGGCTGCTGTACTGCCCGTTGAAGCGGTAGTGATAAGCATAGAAGGCAAAGTGGTACAGGTAGAAGAACCTGCAAGGGGAACAATGAGGTGCTGCCCACCCAGCTGCCTCCACCCCAGACCACACGGCCCCTGGTGCCCACCGAAGCCAGTGCCGCTTGCTGGTGTTGGTGTGGCAGCAGATGGCGTCATACTGGTCAGCCAGCCACACGATGAGGATGATGTAGAAGGCCGTGGTGGTATCGTTGAAGAACTCAGACATGATTGCCTCCATTCCTGGTGGGGGGAGACAGGAGCCCCCAGTTGAGGTGGGTAGCCAGCATGCCAGGGAAGGGGGCAGGGTGTGGGGGCGCAGGGTCCTCACCCACGAGGGCCAGGATGACGGTCAGCAGGGGCGCTGCGGGGAAGGCGATGGCCATGTTCATCTCCAGCATCTGCAGCAGGTCCACTGCGGGAGAGGGCACCGGGCGGGCAGACCGGGTGAGGCGCCCGGAAGTGGGGAGGGGCAGGGGAGATGGCCAGAGGGGATACTCACCAATGAAGACGAAGATCTGGTGGTGGGAGTAGCGCAGCAACATGGACACACTCAGGGTCTGCAAGTGGGCCACCGTGAGGCCTTGGATGGCTGCCCCGATCCTCCAGCCCCACCCCGCCCCGCCCCACCCTGCTTGAGGCACTCACAAAGATGACCATGATGACGAAGGCAGCCAGGTAGGACGTGCGGGCCATCCACATGCTCACAAAGCGGTAGTGCTCCCCAGACACCACATTCCTCAGGAAGCCTGCATGAGGGGTGGAGTGGAAGAGGCAGTGAGCAAGCGCCCCAGCCCAAGCTCCACCTAAGCAGGCCCCGCCTTCACCCCGCACCTTTGTTTTCCTCGTTCTCTGCCAGGCCCTTCACACTGGACATGAGGATGTCATCATAGCCCAGGAACTCGGCCAGCAGCAGGCGGCTGAAGCGGTCACCAAAGCACTGGTCCCGAGTGGGATCTGTGGGTGGGACCGGGACAGCGATGTTAGTCCAGAGACACAGAACTCCACTGCCCAGCGGAGCTGTGACTGATAGGTGTGGAGGAATGGAGCCCTGGGAAGTTTCCTGCAATTGGGCAGCTAGGGCAACCCTGAGACCTTGGACACAAGTGCTTCCGGGTCACCCCTCCCCAAGGAAAATACCCAAGATTGAGGAGGAAGGAGGTCCCTCCCCTGGGCCTTGCTCTGCTCGGCAGGGGCACTCACCCAGTGTGACCACCATGACGGGGATGCTGAGCCGCTGGCGCGTGGCCTGCGACAACCTCAGGAAGCCGTACTCCAGCGAGTACTCCACGATGTACTCGTCTTGGGGCCAGGCTGCATGCAGGGACGGCTGGTCAGCAAAGGAGCCCTCTCCTGGGAGGTCTGGGGGGACTGTACCACACCCCCACCTCCATCACTGGACGTAGCCCCAGGGAGTGGTGGTACCTTTTGGGGGCGTCTCAGGGAATGGGAACTCCTGGCTGTCATTTAAGGCCTCGGGGCCACCTGGTGGCTTGAACACCTTGGGCTCGATGTCCAGCTCAAACTGCACAGTGGGAAGCAGAGGTCAGCAGGCCCTTGGTACCTAAGGCTTGGCCTGAAGGTCTCTGCCCCTCTCCAACGAAGGAGATGTATCCCGACCCATAGAAGCCCTAACCCCAACACTGAGCTCCGAGATTTCCGGGTGAGGGTCTGAGGGACAGGATCAGTGACAAGGGGCCTCCTGCTGGGTCTGTACCAACACTCCACCCACACCCACCTCTGGCCACCTGAGCACAGCCCTCCCTCTAGGCTCCCCATCCTGTGGGCAGCCACAGCACCAAGGATAGCCAGAACCACCTCAGAGCTCTGAGCCCGAAGCCTGCTTCTCAGCCTGACTGCCCTCAGCACCCTAGAACCAGGCCTTCAGTAAACAGCTGGGAAACGGCCCAGTAGGTCAGGAGTGTCCCCTGCAGCCCTGACCACGGCCCGGCTGCTCACCTTGATGGAGCTGTTCCCGAACATGTCCATGGTCAGCTCCTCCTCCTCGTCCTCCTCTAGCTCCAGGCCATCTGGCTCCACAGCCAGGCCGGGGAAGCTGCCATGGCCACCATCGCAGAACTGCAGGAACACGGGCGCGCGGCTCGAGTTGTGCTGCACCTCTACCCGCAGGATGCCCTCACGGGGCCACTTGTCACGCACGTGCTCCAGGCAGTTGATAGGTGAGCGGGAGAAGACGATGTGGATGTAGGCCAGAACAAAGAGCACGAACAGGGCCTGCAGAGCAGGGAGCGGTCAGCGGGGAGCTGCCTGGGACCCGCCCCCCGAGATGAGGACCCGTCCCAGTACATGCCCCCACAGCTGTAGAGCCTCTCACAGGCCAGCCTGCACCAGGGCCAGAGATGTGGCCACAGGCTCATGTCCCTGGGAATCCCAAGCACCTCTCCACAACGTGTATGGGGACCTGTGAGCTGACGACGGGAGTCAGGAAAGAGTGGGGCCTACGGTGGCAGCAGGCTGCAGTCAGAGCTGACCCATAGCCCCAGCTGTTCTCTGGGCCCCAGTGTCCAGCAGGAGCCATGTCCAGGACACCGTTCACCCTCGGCCATAAGGACAACACTGCACCACATGCCAAGACGTCACAGAAAGCGCTGACATGCAGGTGGCACGATGCCAGGGGCTGCCTGAGCTTGCCCCTGCAAGGCACGTGCCTGCCATCATCTCCAGATTGCAGACAGGAAACCAAGGCAGAGGCCACACAGCCAGGAGGGGGTGGAGCCAGGAGTTAAACCTGGAGGAAACAGCAGGCAGGGTAGCTAGGTTCTGAGAGGGGCATATGGATAGATGGGGGACCCGTGACCTCAGAGTGGCCAAGTCCCCACTGTCACCCTGGAGTCCCTTCCAGCGCCCCTCACAGCCCCCCTACCATGAACTGAAACCCCAGGTACGGTCCATCACCCTGATCAATTGGGTGGGTGCCTAGAGACGGGCCAAGACTCTCGCCCCACTGGACAAGGCCTGCCCCGAGCTGGACCTGGTTCCCCACAGCATCCGTCGAAAAAGCTGGCAAACAGCGGCCTAAGACCCTATCGGCAGACACAGCCGGCGGCCCCGCCCACCCGGCGGCCCCACCCCCTTATCCCTCTCAGCATTTCAGGAATCCATCCAAGACCTTTTCTGTCCTCTGCCTGGCAGCTGGCCTGGCCATATCACAGGCCCTGGGTACTCTAGCCCCCAACCTCTGGTACTGAACACTCCACCTCACTGGCCACGCTGTCCCGCCAGCTTCAGGGCCTTTGCACATGCCATCCCTGCACCCACCTCCTTCCTCCCAGCCTGAGGTCATCTGCTCTGACTTGGACCCTGCCCTGGTAGCTGCTGCCTCTTCCCCCTTCCTCCTGGTCAGCCACTCATCTCAGACTGGCACAAGGTGCCAGGGGGCACGTGGTGGCAGGGAGCAAGGTGGGGTGGAACCAGCTCTGCAGGTGGGAGCAGAACAGGTGCCATAGGAAGAGGCGACCAAGTGAGGTGGGGAAGGGAACTTGATCTCCAACAAGAGTCCAGAAGCTAGGCAGCTGGAAAGCAAAGAAGGGAGCTTTCTGGAACTCAGGCAGCCTCAGAGATTGGCCAACTCAGCCTTCACTTTGCAAAGGAGGGAAACCAAAAGCACCAGGGGTCAGGGAGGGACCTGAGAATTGAGGGGGGCCTTCTGGCCGCAGCCCCGCGGAGAGAAAAGATGTAGGGAGCTAAGGGTGGTCTGATCCCATGGGCCCCCACACCAGAGACACAGCCTGGATGTGCAGCCTGTCTGCGCAGTCGGCCCAATCCCTGACTTGCTCCTTGGTCCCAATTGGGAAGCAAGCGGAAGGACAAAGCCAAGGCCTCAGGCTGGACTCTCAGGAAGGCTGAGCTCCGTGGGGGCCCACCTCACACAGGGCACTCACTCCCTCGGGTGACACGGGCTACTCCTGAGGGTGCAGGGAGGCCAGGGCTTCCTTCCAGGAAGCAACCACACCCACACCCGGCCTTCTGCCCACTCTCAAGCTGCTCATGGCTCCCACGCACCAGGTAAGGGAAGCCCTACTGAGGAACCCTCCAGAGTCCAGGCCCCCGGGGAGGACACCTGCTGCCGCTCAGGAACTGGGAGGCTCAGTGGGGACCCACTCCCAGGTCTGTAGGACAGCCCTGCACGCGCCCCTGCTACCCAACCCCAAAGAGCTGCCGGCTTCCAACCTCGCTGGCCCGTGCCCCACCTGCCTCAGACCCCTTTCTGTGGACAAGGAATTCAAGCTCCCTCCTAAGTCGGCAACCATGGTCCCAGCCCCCACCCAGGGGGCCCCCCAGGACAGGACACAAACAAGAACAGCCATTTCTCCATTTCCTCAGACCCGCCAGACAGCCGGGGTCCGGCACCCAGCGGCTCCCTCCCTGAGTAAGACCCCTCCTTGGAGGGACCCGCGCCGGCCCTCCAGGAACCGCCGAACCGCCCGCCGAGGCACCGCTGGCTGGGGCTCTACCAGGAACCCTGGTGACGTGACCTCGGCCTGGTCACCTTCCCCCAGAAAGGGTAGAATCTGAGTTGGAGCAGAAGGGCTCCAGGAGGCTCGCCCCAAGAAAAAGGGGGAGAGAAAAGTGGGGAGCAGCTTCCGGTGCAGGTGGGCGGTCCGGGGGTGTGTCCAAAGAGGCGGCAGTGGCGGTAGGGCCCGGAATCCCGTTCGCGGCGAGATCAGGCTCGGTAGAGGGGACGAGGTCATCCCGGGATGAGGATCCCAGGCGACAGGGTCGAGGGTCGCGGGACTGGGCTATGGTCTCCCGAGGTGGGGACGCCGGGAAAGGCGAGGCCAGCGGTGGGGTGCGGCCTGGAGGAGCTGGGAGTGAGTTCCTGGAATCGGGATCAGGGGCCACTAACTCGGGGAGGTTCGGGCCTCGCCGGGTGGAAGTTTCTGGGAAGGGTGGCGGGGGTGGCAGGCTTAAGGGAAGGGTCACAACCGGCCCCGCCGGGTCTATGCCTCCGGGAGGAAGGGGCACGTTGCCCCGGGCGGAGTCAGAGGTCGAAACTCAGGGGTGGGGGGGAGGTCCATCCGCTGGGGTTAAGGGTCGGGGCTGCGGTCACCTTGAGCAACACGAAAAACTCGAAGAGTCGACGGAAGGCGGGCGGGAAGAGGCGCGAGTAGGTGACAGCCATCTTGAAGAAGAGCGCGTGGAAAAGCCGGTCGCGCACGTTGATGAGAGGATTGGGGTTGAGGTTGGGGGTGCGAGGCCCGCGCGCGGGGGCCGGGCCGCCGCCGCCGCCACCACCACCACCGCCACCGCCGTTGGGCCCAGGCCCCGGGGCCCCGGGTGCCGCGTGCTCCGACATGCCGCCCAGCGTAGCACCCTAACGGCCCGCGGCTCCCCGAGGGCGCCTCCTGGCCGCCATCGGCAGTCTTTGCCGCCGCCGCGCTGCTCACGGCCGCCGGGCCGCCGCCGCCATCTTCCGCCTCCGCACCCCAGCTGACGCCAGCGAGCCGCCGCGAAGGCTAGAGCGGCCTCCTTGCGCTCGCGGAGCACACTGGGAAGCCGGCGGCCGGCCCGCGGTTGCTCCGCCTTCTGGAGTCTCAGCCGGCTCGCGAGCGCCGAGAGGCGGGGCTGCGTCTGGCTCGGGTCTTTTGCATATTGCCCCTACTAGCCTCCACCGCTGCAACTCGAGCGTCAAAATTAATCAGTATCTGAGGCGTTTAGAAGTGATAAAATATATTGAAAGGAAATACGACTGTTGGAGCTGTTTTCTACTTTGGACTCTAGAAAACTATACTGAAAATGGGCTCACAGTAGAGTGTTCTGGCTGAAAAATTATTTGATTTGCGGTCTTTAAATTACGTCCCCAGAAAACTTGTGCGGAATTCTTTAGGCCGGGGCCGCTGTTCCCCTAAGCAGACTAACCTGATGCGCCGTGACGTCATAAAGGCCCATGCCGTGGCAGGGCCTAGCTTAAGTACCACCTCCCCATTCTGTAGATCAGCCTTGGGATTTCTATGGAAGGAATGATGCTAAAGCTGAAACTCCAGTACTTTGGCCACCTCATGCGAAGAGCTGACTCATTGGGAAAGACTCTGATGCTGGGAGGGGTTGGGGGCAGGAGGAGAAGGGGACGACAGAGGATGAGATGGCTGGATGGCATCACTGAGTCAATGGACGTGAGTCTGAGTGAACTCCGGGAGCTGGTGATGCACACACAGGGAGGCCTGGCATGCTGCGATTCATGGGGTCGCAAAGAGTCGGACATGACTGAGTGACTGAACTGAACTAAACTGAACCCCCATCTCGCGGAGGTCGGTGACTGGGAGGACTAACGGACCTCTCTCCCTCTCTCTGCTTTTGGTGGCGGTCCGGGGGATTTTAGGGCTCCAGAAGAGGCTAAGTGAACTGCTTTTGCCCAACCTTCCAGCCTTCGGTCCGTTCCCGACTTTTGATTGTTCATTCGCTCATTCGTGTTTGACTCTGCAACCTCATGGACTGCAGCACGCCAGGCTTCCCTCTCCTTCACAATCTCCAGAAATTTGCTCAAACTCGTGTCACTGAGTCGGTGATGCCATCCAACCGTCTCATCCTGACTAGGTTTTCCTTTTGAGAACGCGGGCCGCTCAGCACCACCCATCTCTCTCCGGCTCTTAGGGCGCCAGACCCGCCGTTCCAGTCTTTCCAGGACGGCTGAGCGGACAGCCCTTTGTCAACTAAAGCGGGATCGCAAATGGTCTATACTTGACCATGCCCTCCTTGTTGACTGCCACCAATTGCCTGCCTGAGATGTCCCAGACCTGGGAGCCCACATATGGACTACAGACATGCTCATTCGTTCATCTTTGAAAAGCCTGGGCGCCTTCTAGCAGCCATGGTAGTAACAGAATCCAACATTCACTAAGCACCTACTGTATGCCAGGTACAGTACTTCTACCCCGTGCTCCAAAGCAAGAACGGGTGGGCTGCAGCAGGGAGCATGGAAGAGCAGGAGGAGCCAGAGGCTGGGTGTGGGAGAGGACACCTGAGTACAGACGTTGGGGAAGGACACCCAGGGAACATTAAGAAGGGACAGTCAGGGCCTCTGAGAAACCAGGGTGTGAGGTAGGCATGGTGGGGAAGACACTTTTCAGCTGTTCTAGAGCCTCAGAGAACTTACCAGACCTACCTGCCTGGCTTCATAATCCAGGGAGCCTCACTTCCTTGAGGTGGACAGGAAGCTAAGGTCATCTCATCTCTTCCTCTTTCATAGAGAATGCCTTGTATGGGGGCCTAGCATACAGTGGCTGCTCAACCAATGCACATTCTTGATATTGTTACAGGTCACCCCCAGATCATTTACTGGTCACAAAAGGAGAACACAAACTCCTCTTTTATAATGGCGAGGCCAGTCGATATACCCTTGACCTGGGGAGAAAACCCAGCCACTCAGTGGGGGTGAGTGGGGGTGCTGTGGGTCCCTGAAATGTGCAGTGAGGTCTAATGCGTTAGCCATATGTGACTCCTAAGTTCTGGAAATGTGGCCAGTGCAGCTGAGGAATGGGATTTTAAACTTTTTTTTTATTGAGGTAATTTGTATTGAAGTAGGGCCGTGTGGCAAGCGACTTCTGTACCGGCAATTCCCGTCTAGCACTCACTTCCACGTTAGAGAGACACTCGACCCAGGGGAGCAAATGAAAGTTACTGTCACAAAAAAGGAAAATGGGGAGAAACAGTTCTACGGAGAAGGGCCAGGCTCCGCACTTCCGGGGACAGTCGGAGACTTTATTTTACTTTATTTTATTCTTTTTTAATTGTAGGATAACTGTTTTATAATGTTGTGGTGGTTTCTGCTGTTTTTTGGTTTGGGTTCATCTTCTGCTGGGGACTTCAGGAGATGGCTGGATCTCACAGAACGCTGTGAGTGTCAGTTGGGACCTGTCTGGGATGTGTGAGTGGCACTGGGGCTGGGAACCCTGGTTACGGCTTACTGAGAAGGTTCTAGAAGGCAGACAGTGAACAAGCCAGGTGGAGTTTCAGGTAGAGAGCACCGCGGGAGCAAAGGTTCTGAGGCAAGCCTGTGGCTGATTATTGGAGGCAGAGCAGGGAGAAGCCCCATGCCTCTGGAACACAGTGAGCTAGGGAGACCTGGGGACCTGGAGGACACCTTTGTTGAGGGGTGATAGGGAGCCTGGCGGATTGTGAGCAAGGGAGATGCTGACCTGAGTTAGCAGGCTTGTCATTTTACTGTAACTATCATTGTTTTCTTGTTACTGCATCATTTGGCACATAGGACCCCCGGGGTCTTATGAAAAGCCCAGAAGGCCCTCACCGCACCTGCAGCCCCTGTGCCCACCTACCCAGACCCTGGGGCCCAGCACCCAAGGCTGAGGCTCCAGGGTTTCCTACAACTCCAAGTCCTCCAGCCGTGGCCCCCATCCCACAGTACCTGAATCTGTCCCCAGTGAGTCTGCATCACTCCACAGCCCTCCTTACCCCCACAGTGTCCCCAGGGTCAGTCCTGGACAGAGAGATGGGCGCCAGCATTCAAGGCTGTAGGGCAACTGCAGAGGCCCCAGGCCTCTTGGCCAGGTTCCGAGGCTGAGCCAAAATTCCTGAGATTTTGACATGCCCTTATCTCAGCTGACTGGGAATTTGAACCCAGGTGGGGCCCACTGAGGTTGTAAGATTACACAGAACCACATAGTTCTGTAAGCCTCAGGTCCTGGGGGAGTTTCTCAAATTATAATATTCTAAGCTTTTGGAACCTCAGGGTTTTGAATTCTCAGATATCTGATCTGAATTTCTGGGTTTCAGGAGGCTAAGAATATAGTGTGTTCTCAGTCATTCAGTTGTGTCTGACTCCTTGCTATCCCATGGGCTATAGCCTACCAGGCTGGCTCGAGCCTCCTTCCCACTACTACCAGCCCCCACAGTGCCCTGGTCCTGCAAGAATCAGGAATCTGCAAGGAGTCTACCAGTACAGCCCCCACCCAAACAACTCCCCACCTAGACACTGAGAAACCACCCTGTTCCCATACTCAGCCGCACTGTCTGGTTGACCACTGGTCCCTATTTCACAGATAATGAAACTGAGACCCAGATGGGAAGGGACTCACCCAAGACCACCCAGCTAGGACTTGAGCCCTGAAGAAAGGAGCCTTCACATAGAATAAGAGATGCATAGTCAGGGAAAGAGTCAATAGACATCGAGAAGGTGGGGTACTGGGGAGGGGTGTTCCTGGGAAGGGCAGGGTGAGTAATCTCTAAGCCCTCACAGATCACTTGCCAAATATTTCAAACTCTTACTTATGCTTCAAAACCCCACTTCCCATGCCCTTTCTTACATGCCTCTTTCTTTTACCCCGTCAGGGGAGCACCCACTCCCTCCTGGGGTTCCTCCACCCCAGACACCTCTCTCTATCCTGTACCTGCTCACATGGGGCGGCCGTTTCTATGCCAGAGTCTGTCTTCCCAGGGATGGGCAGGGCCAGAGCCAGGAGGGAGCCAGTATAGCCTAGCAAGAGTCATTGAGCTTTTGATGAAGAAGTAAATAGTTGTGTGAATGAATGTTACTGAAAAAGTGAAATTTATCCCTTTATTAATTTATTGATTTATCTGTACAAGCAGGCAGCATGTATTGAGTGCCAAGTGTGTGCCTGGCTTAGTTCCCTTGGCGTCCTCAACTCTACCCCCAAGACATCTCCTGATTTCAACTCTCTGCTGTTCCATCTCCTCCCCATTCCCACCATTCCTCAACCCAGAATCTAGGGTCCCTTCTCATCCCCCACTTCCCCAACCTATCTGATTGATCTCTGCACACTTTCAACCACTGATGGTCCCTCCAAGTCTTTGCACTTTTTGTTCTGCCAGGACAAACAATACCCTTTGGACTGGCAAACTCCTATTCCTCCATCAAAGTCCCAAAGCCAGTGGCCCCCTCCGCTGAAGAGCCTGTCCTAGTTCCCTTGCCTACCACCCAGCTAGGAGGGTTTCCAGAAGCGGACCTAGACTGGGAGGCGCCTCTAAGCATCAGATAAGGGTCCCCCTTCCCCGCATTAGTGTCCAAAGGGAATTAGGGTCTCATTCAACCATTTTCCCCCTCCCATCATTATGTATAAAGGTTAGTTGAGGTCCAGAAAGCATGGGGAGAGGCGCCCGGGGGCTCCCAGAATTGAGTAGGAGAGGGTGCCAGGTCTCCGTGGTGCGGGGACCCGTCCCTCCCGGCCTCAGTCTCCCGGGGGTTCCGAGGGGGCGGGGCGGGGGTCGGGCGGTTCAGGGGCTCAGGAAGCCCGAGGCCTCAGGAATCCGGCGCGGCGCAGCCATATAAGGACATGTGCGCCCCGCGCCAATCAGCGGTGGGGGCGGGGCGCTGGGTCCGCGTCCCCTGTCTGCTCGCCCGCCAGCCCGGCCGTCGGTCCGTCCGTCCCGTCCTGCGGCGCCGCGCCCGCCAGCCATGAGCTCCACGCAGTTCAACAAGGGGCCTTCATACGGGCTCTCGGCCGAGGTCAAGAACCGGGTGAGTGAGGGGAGCGCCCTCTCTGCCAGCCCAGCCCGTCACACCCTCCGCGATTGCAGGGCGGGCGCCCCGCTGGCCTCCCTGGGCATCGGGGGCGGCCCTCCTCCCCCGAAACTCCGAGGGTGCCTCCGATGCTTCCTAAACTCTGGGGAAACAGTGAGGTCAGTGCTCTGGCACCCTACCCCGCAACATCTAGGAGCGGTTGGGTCCAACCCCTTACCCAGCCCTGCTCCCTCAGCCTCTACTCATCTGAAGCCCCCCGCCCACCGCTCTGAACCCCCCAGCCCTGGGCCCCTCTAGCGCTTCAAGGCCTGAGAAGGTCCTGAGGGAACCCCAGCGTCCCCTTTTCATCCCCTCCCCCACTTCTGCTTTTGGACCACTTAAAGCTTCGGGGAAGGAAGGGGGCGGGCCAGGTGTTTTTGAGAAGGGTGTGGCCCCCCAAAAGAATTTACCGACTTCTTACACCTGGGAGGTGGGGCACTAGGTGGGTGAGGGGAGTTGGAATCGAGAGGGCCTACCTTCCCCATTCTCTTTGTCACCATCTGACACACTTAAAGAAATAGCGAAGACGTCCACCAGTCCCCTGAATGTGACCCTAGCATGTGGGTTTTGTAACTTGAAAATGCGGGCTAGGGCGTGGGGGGTGGGGCACACTTCTTTTTCAGAAAGTGCTTTTGGTTCCAGCCCAAGAGGGCAGAGACTTCTGCAAGGTAACACAGCAGGTTCAGCGCATCCAAGGAAACAGGAGCAGAGAGTGATCCCTGCCCCGGAGGGCAGGGGGAGAGGTCCTAAGCCCAACACACAAGGGTTTTCCAGCTTGAGGGAAGTTTGTCATCTTTGTCCACCCCCTAGGCACACACTGTCACCAGGCACCTGGGAATGTGGCCCCAGGGAGGAGCCTGCCTGGGCACACTGGGGACACAGCCCTGCTGGCCCCCAGGTCCCTACTAGGTCATCAGACCAGAGGGAGAATTTACACATCTCAACTCTGTGAGCTACTAGGAACCTCCCTCCAGCCCATTTGGGAAGCCCAGGATCCGAGCATGGTCACCTGGCAAGCTCCCCATCGATTCTCCCTTGAACACACAATTCCACATTCCAGCAGTAATGCCTTGGTGGGTGCAGAGTGTTGATAGTCCCCACCCAGCCAAGACCCTCTAAGATTCCTGCTTAGCACATGGGGTTCAGAGACATCGCTCAGATGGCCCAGACCCATGTAGCAGATCAGAGGCAGGGTCAGGACTCGAACCCAGACCTGGCATAGGCAGTGTCCGATGGCCAGCAGTCCTCCTGGGCAGCCAGGCATCTCCCCCGAAGCAGCAGGAAGTGGGTGAGGGCGCAGCACCTCAGCGGGGTGGGGGCAGCTTCCTGCGATGGAGTGGGATGGAGGCAGGTCGTTACCTGCCCTGTGGGGGGTGAGGTCAGAAGCTCCTTGTAACCAGCCCTCAGTCTGCAGGCCTGGAGAATGGGCGGGGCCCCCACCCCCACACCGGAGTCACCTCAGGGACCCACCTGAATTGGAAACCAGGTTCCTGTGGTTTCTAGACTGTCCACTTTGAGAGGAGGAAGACCCCCTGCCCCCTACCCCAGGCTTCAGTCCCACTGTTGGATGGCATACAGGCAGGCTGAGGTCCAGTGCATACCCTTGAGATCTCTGGCTGGCTGGGGGGTCTGGACCACTGGGAACAGCTGGTCCTGATTTAGCAGGGAGGCAGCGGCTGCATTCCTGGCAGTTTGCGGTGGGGAGGAATGCGCTGAAGGCCAGCTGGGCAGCAGGGTGGAAGGCGGCCTAGAGGGTGGGGCTGGGCCAGGCACCCCTGCCTGGGACCCTCCCTGGCCCCAGCCCCAGCAAGCTGTCGAGGACGAGGATGGGGCCCAGCTGGGCAGGCAGGCCAGAGGTCCAGACCAGCCTGCCTGCTTCAAGTTCAGCGACCCTAATAACACCCCCTCCTCCCTCACCACCCTTCTGCTGGGCGTGGGAACTAGAGACAGGAGAGGGAGGAGATCCGAGGAGGGAGTGGGCTAAACAGATCAGGTTCACAGGCCAGCCTCCCGCCTTTGTCTCCCCTGCACTCTGAGCAGCTCAGCCCTGATCCCATGTCTAGGGGTTTATATGCAGGAAGCAGGAAGTGGAGCCCAGGTCTGAGGGCTAGAGGTCTAAAGCCTTAGGAAGACCATTCAAACATAGCTGGGAGACAGAGGCATGAGGTGAAACCTGTCCATGGTCATTGAGGTGGGGGCTGAAAGGGCAACTCTGAGTCCTTGTCCCTAGGGGGTGTGGAGGAGAGAGCGTGGTGGGCACAGGGTGAGTAGAGGTGAAGAGGGGTCTGGGGTTGGGGCTTCCCAGGTGGTGCTAGTGGTAAAGAACCCGCCTGCCAATGCAAGAGACATAAAAGATGCAGGTTTGATCTCTGGGTTGGGAAGATCCCCTAGAGGAGAGCACTCCAGTATTCTTGCCTGGAGAATCCCATGGACAGAGGAGCCTGGTGGGCTATGATTCATGGGGTCGCAAAGAGTTGGACACAACCGAAGCGACTGAGCACACACGCATGGGGTCTGGGCAGAAGCCCACCCAGCTGGGCAGCCAGGTCCTCAGGTTTTTACCACCCCTCCAGGGAGCTGCCCTGGGGCTGTACACACACACCCTGTCCTAGGCCTCCCTGGATGCTGTGGGATGCTGCCTTGGGGGCAGCCAGTGCTGTATCTGTGGGCAGTGTGTGTTGATGGGGGAGGATGAGCCTCCTTACTGAGAGAGAGCCTGAGTTGGGTTACCTCTTGTTTGTCATGAGCTTGGACCATCAGCTAGGAGATCATACCGCAAAAGGTAAAAAAAGCTAGAAAGATAAAACAGGGGCTTCCCTGGTGGTCCTGTGACTAGGACTCCACACTCCCAGGGCAGGAGGCCTGGGTTCAGTTCCTGGTCAGGGAACTAGATTGCACATGCTGAAACTTCAGAGTCCTCATGCCACAACTAAAGATCGTGTATACTGCAACAGCCAAGCCAAATAAATATTGTTTTAAAAAGAAGATAATAAGGACTGGGGGTGGGGGATACAGAGGGTCATCACAGCCAGGTCAGGAAAGACCTTTCCAAGGAGTTAACCTTCTAGCCACAACTGGATTGAAAGGAGGGACCTGTGCAAACATGAGTCCAAGGTGGCAGCATATGCAAAGGCCCTGAGGTAGCCACTAGTGTGGCCAGTTCAAGGAGCAGAGAAAAGTTCAGTGGTTCCAAATTAAAGGTAGAATTATCATGTGACCAAACACTTCTACTCCCTGGTATGTACCCCAAAGAACTGAAAACAGGTTTTCAAATAAAATTTATAAATGGATGTTTATAGCAGCTTGACTCACAAGAGCCAAAAGATGGAAGTGACCTAAATATCCATCAGCAGGTTAACGGATAAGCACAGTGTGGTTCCTCCACACACAGGAGCATCACTTAGTCAGAAAAAGGGGTGAAGGGCCTCCCTGGTGGCTCAGTGGTGACGAATCTGCCTACCAATGCAGGAGACACAGGTTTAATCCCTGATTTGGGAGGATCCCACATGCCATGAAGCAACTAAGCCTGTGCACTGCCACTACTGAGCCTATGCTCTAGAGCCGAGGAGCTGCAACTACTGAAGCTCACTCACCCTAGAGCCCGTGCTCCACAAGAGAAGCCACTGCAACAAGAAGCCTACGCTGGCTGTGACTAGAGACAAGCAGGCACAGCAATGAAGATGCAGCACAGCCAAACAAATAAATAAAATTATATAAAAAGAGGAGTGGAGCCCCGACACTTGCTACATATGGAGGAACCCTGAGAACACGATGCTCAGTGAGAGAAGCAGACACAGAAGGACACACAGGGTGTGACTCCACTGATGGGAAACATCCAGAACAGGCCGATCCACAGACACAGAGAGTGGGTTCCTGCTTGTCAGAGGCTGGGGAGGCGGGGAGAGCTAATAGGGAGGGGCTTGCTTTTGAGGTGATGGAATGTTCTGGAACCAAATAGATGATGGTTGCACAACCTCATGAATGCACTGAATGTCACTGATTTATGAGCTTTCAAGTCGTACATGTATGTTTCTCACCATAATTTTAAAAGCAACAGAGAAAGGCCAGTATCTCTAGTGCTGGGAGACCAGAGAGGTGGTGGGCATGGAGGCAGATCCTTTAGGTGGAGGGTGGTGGCAGGGCCATGTTGGCTGCCCTGGGGGGTTAGCGCCATTGAAGGTAGATTAGCCCCAGTGTTTATCAGTGAGAGACTGGAGTTCATCTGTGCTGATGGGAAAAGGGAAGAGTCTCCTCCAATGGTGTGGGGACCTCCTGACTACTCTTGTTTCTTCTTTCCGGAAACCCTGGGTCTTGCCCCATGAGGAGCTCGAATGGGCTCACCCCAATCCTGTGCCCTCTACCCCTCCAGCTGCAGTCCAAGTATGACCCTCAGAAGGAGGCGGAGCTCCGAAGCTGGATTGAGGGACTCACTGGCCTCTCTGTTGGCCCAGACTTCCAGAAGGGTCTGAAGGATGGGATCATATTGTGCACGTGAGTGTGTGTCCACCGTGCTCAGCACCCTGACTGCTATGCAGGATGAGGTCATGCTGTGTGTGACTCCTGCTTCTTGATGAGTGGTCTTTCTTGCTCTTCTTTTTCCTGTGTTACTGCTTTGATCTCTAACAGGGAGCATTCTCTTAGGAGAGCCTTAAGGTTTCTGGAGGCCTTTCTTTGCTGCCCCTAATTCAGCTGTGGTTCAAACATTCCATGGTTTGCATCTTAAAAATCTTCATGGAAATTCCCAGAATCACTGGATAGCTCAGTGGTTCTGAATTGGATTCCCAGCACTGGTTGGTGTCATTCTTTGGCATCTTTGTTTCTTTGGTAGGTGCAGACTGGATTGTAATCGGGGAAACTTAGGCCCAGAGAGAGGGTGGCCAGGAAGCCATGAATGAGTCTTGGGTCTCTGAGGTTCCGTACACTAATGGAGGTTCCCCTTTTCCCCCTACCCTATGTGTCCTCCTCAGACTCATGAATAAACTGCAGCCGGGCTCAATCCCTAAGATCAACCGCTCCATGCAGAACTGGCACCAGGTGAGGGACCAGGGGGAGGAAAGTGGAACCAGAATGGGGCTGGGGGACCCTATCTGACAGGTGGGGAGACCAAGGCCCCTCACCATCCTTCTCTTGCCTCCTCCCAGCTAGAAAACCTCTCCAACTTCATCAAGGCCATGGTGAGCTACGGCATGAATCCTGTTGACCTGTTCGAGGCCAACGACCTGTTTGAAAGTGGGAACTTGACTCAGGTGCAGGTGTCTCTTCTTGCGCTGGCTGGGAAGGTGAGGCTGAGAGAGGGTCAGCAACCTGCCCAAAGTCACACAGCAAGCCAGGCAGAGATTTTTCAGATGCTCTTCATTAAAGATTTCTGAGCACTCATGAGGCACCCAGCACTTTGAATTCAAGGGTGACCAAGGCAGACACAGTCCACCCCTTTATGCACAGGCAATGAATGAACCTATTTTTAAAAAATTTATGTGTTAGAGCATTTTTAGGTTCACAACAAAATGGAGTGGAAAGTACAGAGACCTCCCATGGCCCCACTCCTGCACAGGCTCCCCCATTTCTCATGCAGTCAGTGATACTCCACAGGCACCTTGTTACAAGAGTTCACATTAGGGTTTGCTCTTCATATCATTGCTTTACAAATTATAAATTGGGAGAAGCCCCTTGAAAGAGAAGAAAGCATGATGCTGACATCTAGGGTCTAAAACTGAGACCAGGGTAGGCTGGAACAGTGTTTCAAGAGGAGGGAACAGCAAGCTTCTGCCATGGGAACGAGGGGGGGTTTGTGTCAGGTAATTGTGTTTTGAACCCCCCCCCCCGCCCCGTGGCTGCTGTGTGGGCAGTGAGGCCGGGAGACCAGTGAGGAGTAGGGGACAGGTGTGGGGGAGAGATGGTGGCTGGGGCTGGGTAGAAGGAGGTGATGGAAGGTGAGAGAGATGGGAGGTGAGGATGCCCCCAATTCTTGGCCTGTGCAGCTGGAAGGGTGGGGCTGTTGCCTGGGGAGGGAAAGCCAGGGGTCAGGGAAAGCCGTTGAGTCCACAGTGCTGGGTGGATGGTACAAGGCCAGGTTGCAGCTGGATCACTGGTCCTCCTCTGGACTTGGATACATGGGACCTGGCTGCCCCAACCGTGACACTCCTTCCCCACTTTTTCCCCAGGCCAAGACAAAGGGGCTGCAGAGTGGTGTGGACATTGGCGTCAAATACTCAGAGAAGCAGGAGCGAAACTTTGATGATGCCACCATGAAGGCGGGCCAGTGCGTCATTGGGCTCCAGGTGGGTACCTGGCTGCTCCATCGGGGAGCATAGGTGGTGGGCTTCTGGTGGCTCCTCAATTTCGGGGCAGGGTCTGGAGGCTTTGTGGAGGCAGCCTGACCTTTCCTGCCTCCCTGCAGATGGGCACCAACAAATGTGCCAGCCAGTCTGGCATGACAGCTTACGGCACCAGACGGCATCTGTACGACCCCAAAAACCATATTCTGCCCCCCATGGACCACTCGACCATCAGCCTCCAGATGGGCACAAACAAGTGTGCCAGCCAGGTGGGCCGCCCCAGTTCCCCTAGACACCCTGCCCTGACTCTGCCTCAGCTTGCTGGGTGTCCCCAGGGAAGTTACTACCCAGCTCTGTGTCTCGGTTTCCCTCAAAGTAGGATGCCCAGAGGCCCATCCAACTCTGATATTTTTAGATCCTGCAGTCATCACTTTTCCTGCTGTGGATCAGTGTGATGCTTTTGGAGCATTCAGGTCCGCGTCAGGCCTGAGTACCAGCCTGGGGAGCTTCCTGGCTGGCAGGGAATCTGGACCCAAATGTCAGGTCAACTCAACACAGAGTCAGAAAAGAGCGGGTTCTGAGCAGGGCTAGGAAGGATCGGTACAAAAGGAATGTCCACTGTGAGTGCACACAGGGAGGCGGGAAAAGGTGTGGGAACCCGCAGGAAGTTCTCCTCTGGGGGTTCTGTTTCTCCTCTTCCCTCCCTGATGCCTCTTCTCTCTCTTCAGGTGGGCATGACGGCTCCAGGGACTCGGCGGCACATTTACGACACAAAGCTGGGGACAGACAAATGTGATAATTCCTCCATGTCACTGCAGATGGGCTACACACAGGGTGCCAACCAGAGTGGTCAGGTCTTTGGCCTGGGCCGGCAGATATACGACCCCAAGTACTGCCCTCAAGGCCCAGCGGCCGACGGGGCTCCAGCAGCTGCTGGAGATGGCCCAGGCCCAGGGGAGCCCTCAGAGTGCCCTCCCTACTACCAGGAGGAGGCAGGCTACTGAGACACCCATGCGGCCATCTCCCCACATCATTGCCTCATCTGGGTTTTTGGGTCTTCCTGTGTTTTTTGTCTTGTTTTTCTATATGTCTGAATGCTGCCAGTTGAGACTCTGGGGGAAAGGGGTGAAGGCCATATCCAGATGCATGTGGGGTGGGGGGTCCCCACCAGGGCAGCTCCAGGCATCAGGTTTCCCAACAGACTTTAGGCCAAGCTGTTAGGGGAAAGAAGAAACCCAGGCAAGAAGGGGAACTGGCCCCAAGTGGTTTCCGGTTACGTCTTCCCTGCTTCTCTTTTCTCTGCCGATCAGTTTGTGGTTTCTGTACCCACAGAAGTTTCAGGCAGTTTTAATGAAATGAAAATACTTTTTGTTCAGGGGAATGGTGGCAGGGGGTGGGGTGGGGGGGTGATGCTGAGAAAAGGTCAGGCCACAATCCCAAAATATTTTAGGCCTCATGGATTTCCCTAGGACTCTCAGATCACCAATCCTGGGCCCTCCCAGGGGCCCAGTGGGGACACTAAGGCCCAGGCAGGACAGTGGAGTTCTGAGTGCTTGAGACAAAGCCAGCCTCCACCCCCACGCTTGTCCCCACTCCCCCACCAAGTACTGCACAGGGACCCCCACTCAGAGGCCCCCATAGGGACCAGCCCCTGCCCAGGAGCCCTAGGACCAAGAAATAATGTGAAAATACCAACTGTGGACCAAAGTAAATAAAACGTCTTTGGAAATGGTGTTGGAGCTAGTGTCCAATACAACCTGGGGGTGGTGCCTGGCTTGGATTCCCTCTGGGGCCTCCAGGGTGGGGCAAAGGGCAAATCTCTTGAGTGGGTCCTCAGGACTGCAGCTTCATTCAGCCTGCAGGCCTTAGTGTGTTTACTCCTTACGGAGGAGTTCTATCCTGACAAACTCCTCTTCATCCTCAAAGCCCCATCAGCAACAACCCCTTTCTGGAGCCTTTCCCACAGTTCTCACCCTTCCCAGCACCTTCAAAGCTGTGGATTCACACACTTGTTTCATTTGCATTATGATCTTGTGAAATATATCCAATTTCCTGGAGGGGGGAGCTTCAGGAGGTTTTCTTCAAAATCGGGGTGATCATTATGACCCCAGAATCTAATCTTAGAATGTTGAGGGCCACCTCCCCCTCTGCCATAGCCTGGCCCACTGTAGGGACCGAGGAATGTTTGTGGAATGAATTAATGAACAAATGATGATTCTAGTCAAACTCCCCTTTTCTGGGTCGACAAATAGAGTCCCAGGGTACCAGGGCGAGTTTGGTTAGGACTGGGGCCCCCTCTGGCGAAAGAGGGGGAAAAGATCTCCTGAGACCCTGAGCTGCGGTATTGCAGGCGATTATGCAACGTGGGAAGAGCCTAGCGATTTTGTCCCAAGGACAACCAGTGCGAGTTTATCCGGGGGGCCCCTCCTCCTCGCGGTGATGCAGCAAGAGAAGAGCGGTACGTTTAAGAAACCCGGCTCGGCGCGGCTTCGCTATGATACCGCCTCCCGCGTTAGCGCGTGCGGCTCCAGCTGGCCAGGTCTTTGAGTGGCGCATATAGAAGCCAATGGAAGTGGATGGGGCGGGGCTATGGCCGAGACCAGCGGCCGCAGGCCCCGGATGCCAGGTACTATCTGCAGCCCGGGCGCCTCGCCAGCGGCCAGGGCTCCTCTTAAAGGAGCCGCTCTCCCCGGCCGCTGTGGAGAGTAGGGAAGGTGGAGAGAGCTGGGGGCTGGAATGGTGCGATGGTCCTGAGGAAGGTCCTGAGAGGGTGCGGGGGTAGAAAGGAGGCAGATTCCGTGGGAATTAAAGGGTGTGGCCCGAATCTAGACTCACTCATTTTCCTTCCCTGGCCGGGGAGTGTTCGCATCTGCAGAATTGACCAATAATGCTCCAAGGGGAGGTTGGGCAATAGACTCACCTACCTGCAGCCGCTTTCCCAGTTGATACGCCGCTAAGCTCTCTCCCCCATTTTACCAATAGAAAAACTGAGGCCGCTCCCCGCCCCCCGATCCTATTTGTAAATGAGTCCTGAAGTGGGGGTCAGGGGTCCTGGATCCATTCCCTGTCCTTCTGGCGGCCTCAGTTTCTCCCTGTGCACGATGATGAAGTAGGCCAGGCTGGACTCCAAGCAAGGGACATGATCAATAATAGCTGCTTCCAGAAGCGCCCCTGCTTCTTACTCATTTTCTGGATCTTGGGGTTCTTCTGAGCGACGAATAGTACGTGAGGGGTGGGCAGAGCTGGAGCCCCCTTCCAGCTGGGTGACTCGCCTCTCTGGTGGCCTGGGATAGCCCTTCTTCCAGACAGCAGTATAAAATATTCCTAGCTATCATTATTGGAGGAGAGAGGAGGGAAAGGGAATCCTTGCCTGGGTTAAGGATGAGGCTAGGGGACAGGACCTGGAAGACCCCACCCCCACCCCCAGGAAGGCTTAGGGTGGAGACTGGTAATGAAAGAGTTAAGCCTAGGCTCCGCCCCCTGCAGGACAAATTCCTCGCCTTTGGGACCCCAGCTGCTCCTCTGGAGGAAGCGACAGATCGCGCAACCAATCAGATATGAGGAAGGATTCGGGCAGGTCTCCCGTTGGCTTACTCCACCCCTCCGGAGAATAGAGCCCCTTTAATAAGCACCTACTGTTTTCTTGGCTCCAAGCAGAGCTTCCGAGAACGCTGAGCAATGAAATAGATGATGAGGTTCAGAGAGGGACAGAGAGTTGCCCGCAACCACACAGTACGTCCTCAGCTTGACCCCTCCGTCCTGTCTGCTGTCCATTTCCATCATGGCTTTCTGGACACAGCTGATGCTGCTGCTTTGGAAGAATTTCCTGTATCGCAGGAGGCAGCCGGTAAAGTCCAGTCGGGTGGGCCGGGGGTGGGGCGGCCCACAGTCCCCCATAGGCCGCCACTCCCCAAGCCTATTCTGCCCCCGCAGATCCAACTTTTGGTGGAGTTGTTGTGGCCGCTCTTTCTCTTCTTCATCCTGGTGGCCGTTCGCTATTCCCACCCCCCACTCGAGCAGCATGAATGTAAGCCCCCCAGCGTCCAGAGCTTTGGGGTTAGGATTAGAAGTGATCACTCTATGCACAGGGGCCCCAGTAAGAACCCGGAGCACAGACTGGATGCTCGAATAATGGCTGAGGGGGGCACTCTGTCACTGGGGGGTGGGAACTCAGCAAGAACCCCACGCCTGGTGTCCCTGCAGGTCATTTTCCCAACAAGCCGCTGCCCTCAGCGGGCACCATCCCTTGGCTCCAGGGCCTCATCTGCAACGTGAACAATACCTGCTTCCCGTGGCAAACCCCTGGCGAAGAGCCTGGCGTCCTCAGCAACTTCAAGGACTCCCTGTAAACCAGTGGGAGCGGCGGGGCAGGGGTGGGCAGCTTCACCTAGCCTCCGCCTCCAGCCTTCTCTCTGTATCCAGGGTTTCCCGGCTCCTGGCAGATGCTCGCACTGTCCTGGGGGGCCCCAGTGCCCATAGGATGCTGGTTAGCCTGAGAAAGCTGATACCCATTCTGAAGGCTGCACACACAGCCCGAGCAAGTAAGAAGGCAGGCCTGTGGTAGGCAGGGCTGGGCTCTGTGCCTCCACCTGATGGCACAGCTTGGAGTGGGATAAGTGGGACACGGCTCTGGCTAACCTTGGCCTCACCCTGGGCTTCTGTGCTTTACTCCCTCAGCCTTTCCCTGGCCCAGTGAGCAGCCCAAGGAGGGATTGTCCCTGGCCACTCAGCTTCTGGGGACACTGCTGCAAGGGGTGAGGTGGGGACAAGGCAAGATCTGGGACCCTGATCTCACCGAGTTTCACCCTGCCCCTTTCAGGGGCCAGCTTCCAGGCCTTTGCCTGGGCCTTCTCTGATGCCTGGAGTGATATTCCTTAGATTCCAGCCCTGAGACCTTGAACAAGCTCAGGTGCCTCTTTGAGCCTTAGTTTCTCTGTTTGTAAAATGAGGCTATGATAGCATGGACCCCCTGGGAACTTGGATCCCGAGTAAGACGTCCGCAAACCTCATTGTCATCTTGTCATCTTTCTTCCCAGGAATCCCTGGGCTCTGTGCTGGGACACGCCCAGGAATCCGTGGGCAGCCTTGTGGAGACTGCAGAGGACATGGCCCAGGAGGTAAGAGGCCAGTGCAGTCTCAGCCCCTGCCACGAAACTAGAGGGGTGGGCTGCAGGAAGGGGAGATGACAGAGCAACCCTGGGTACCTGTCCTCAGTAGTTGTGTGGGGGTGCTGGGGCAGAAAAAGAGGGCAAGGGTGCTCCTGGTGGAGGGCCCTGCCCTAGTTATAGCTTGGTGGTGGGGTCATGCGGAAGAGAAGCCTGCCCAGCCCTCTGGTGACCCCCTCCTCCAGCTCCTGGAGCTTCCCAGCCTGGGAGAGCTGTGGGCCCTGCTACAGAGACCCCACGGGCCAGGTGGTCCCCTGAAGGCAGTGGCAGAAGCCCTCTGCAGTGCCAGGGGTCCCAGCAAACCAGGTGGGCCCTCCCTCAACTGGTATGAGGCCAGTGACCTGAAGGAGCTGGTGGGGCAGGAGCCAGTGCAGACCCTGTGGGACAACAGCCTGAGTGAGTGACCAACCCGGTTTCTACCCCTCTCCCTGGGGAAGCAGGGCCAGGACGTGGGCACAGGGCCTCATGGTGCCCCCACCCTGGCCCTAGGCCCCACCTGCGCTGAGCTGATGGGGGCCCTGGACACCCACGCCGTGTCCCGCCTGCTCTGGAGGCGCCTGAAGCCACTGGTCCTGGGGAAAGTACTGTTCACGCCTGACACACCCTTCACCCGGCAGATCATGGCCCAGGTGACAGTGCGAGGGGCCCTCGGTCCCAGCCTCGGCCGAGGGGGAGAGGGCCAGGCCACAGGAGAGCCCTGAGTCCTGAGACTGGCTGCCCCTGGGCTGGGTCCAGGAGTGGGGTTTGAAATGGAGGGATTTCCAGATTTCAGACAGTGCTCAGAGGTGCAGGATAGAGCATAGGGCAGAAGGCAAGAGGGGTGGGCAGGGGGTTTCACTAGAGGGAAGGGTCATGAACGGCTAAGGCTGGTGTGGACCTCAGCACCCACCTCTTGCAGGTCAACCGAACTTTCCAGGAGCTGGCGCTGTTGAAGGACATCCAGGAGGTGTGGGGGCTCCTGGGACCCCAGCTCTTCAACTTCCTGAACGATAGTGCCAATGTCGCCATGCTACAGGTGGGGCCAGGACGGGAGTGGGAGAGGGGTGGGGGGGGCGGGGGTGTGTGGCAGTAGGGTCACCCCTGCTGAGGATTTGGGAGAAAGGCAGGGACTTCCAGGCAAGGGTGTGGAGGTGGGGAATGGTATCCACGGTGAGCTCAGGCCGCTCACTGGGATGGGAAGAGGGGTGACAGGCCCTGAATGTCCAGTGCAGACCCCCACCTTCCCCGACACCCGTACAGAGACTCCTGCAGATCCAGGACAAGGGAAGGAGGCAGCAAAGACCCGGAGGTGGGGCCAGAGTGGAAGCTTTTCGTGCCTTTCTGAATCCCCGCAGCGGTGGCTACCACTGGCAGAAGGCCCACGCTGATGTGGGACACCTGGCAGTCACACTGGGCCGTGTGATGGAGGTGAGGGACCGTCCACCTGGGAAAATGTCTCCGAGGGGAGAGGCGGCCCTGCTGAGGGCCTGCTAGGAGGAAGCGCGGCTCCGCCTTCAGGTCCAGGGGAGGACCCTGGGGCCTCGAACTCACGCCCAGGTTCCTCCGCAGTGCGTGACTCTGGACAAGCTGGAGGCCGCGCCTTCAGAGGCCGCCCTGGTGGAGCGGGCCCAGAAGCTGCTCTCCGAGCACCGTTTCTGGGCCGGCATCGTCTTCCTGGGGCCCGAGGATTCCCCGGACCCCGCGCAGTCCCCAGGCCATGGCCACGTGCGCATCAAGATCCGCATGGATATCGATGATGTCGAAAGAACCAATAAGATTAAGGACAGGTGGGGGGCCTTGTGGGGCGGAAGCAGAGGGGGGGTGCTAGGGACGATGCCACCTATCAGAGATCTTGGTAGGTGGGGCCCAAATCCTTAGACCAGTAGGGATGCATGATGGGCGGGGTTTATGGTGTGATAGGCACGGCCAAGGGCTTGGTGGGTGGGGTCAATGCCTTGGCTTCTCGGATAAGATTAAAGCACTTGGCAGGTGGGTCTAGGTAGTTTGTACACAGGTGAGGGCGGAGCTAAAGTTGTGATGGGCAGGTCCCAGCTACCCCCATACTTCTTTCAGGTTTTGGGACCCCGGTCCGGCCGCTGATCCCCTGACGGACCTGCGCTACGTGTGGGGTGGCTTCGTGTACCTGCAAGACCTGCTGGAGCGCGCAGCCGTGCGCGTGCTCACAGGCACCACCCCCCATGCCGGCCTCTACCTCCAGCAGATGCCCTACCCCTGCTACGTGGACGATACGTGAGCACCCTTTCCTCACTTCTCCCAGATGCCGGATCCTGGGTCTCAGGGTGGGGGCCTGGGTGCCATCTGGAATATTCACGCAGTCAAGGCTGAGAACTACGGTTCAGAGGGACCACTCCCCGTGACCTTGTAGCTGCAGGAGCCGGGATCCTTCAGGGTCTGGGGTCTCTGGATACAGGGAGAACGTAACCTAACAGCACCATTAGGAGTCCGAGAACAATGGAGGGCGAATGTCCTCGCCGCACCTTGGGGTCCCAGGGCGGAAACTGTCGTGTCAGATGGGAGCAGCGCGGGGGTCTCTGGTGTCCACCACAGCTGCCCACTGCCCCAGGTTCCTGCGCGTGCTGAGCCGGTCACTGCCACTTTTCCTGACACTGGCTTGGATCTACTCTGTGGCGTTGACGGTAAAGGCCGTGGTGCGTGAGAAGGAGACTCGGCTGCGCTACACGATGCGCGCCATGGGGCTCAGCGCCACTGCGCTGTGGCTGGGCTGGTTCCTCAGCTGCCTCGGGCCCTTCCTCCTCAGCACCGCGCTGCTTGTGCTGGTGCTCAAGGTGCGTGCACCCCCGCCTTGCCGACTCGGGACTGGTGCGTGGGTACGGGGAGGTAACGGGCAGGGGGCGCCTCGCGGGGTTGCTCGTCCCTGGGCGAATCCGCGCGCTCCCTCCAGCTCCCTTGTCCTCCTGCAGTTTGGGGACATCCTCCCCTACAGCCACCCGGGGGTGCTGTTCCTGTTCTTGGCGGCTTTCGCTGTGGCCACGGTGGTCCAGAGTTTCTTGCTGAGCGCCTTTTTCTCCCGCGCGAACTTGGCAGCCGCTTGCGGGGGTCTTGCCTACTTCTTACTCTATCTGCCCTACGTGCTGTGCGTGGCCTGGAGGGACCAGCTGCCTATGGGCGGCCGCGTGGCCGCGGTGAGAGCCGAGCCCTGTGGGTGCAGGGGTGCCTCACCTTCAGCTGCCCTTGTTTGCTGACCTACCTACCTGCTGCTACCTGCCCCCACCCATAGAGCCTTCTGTCGCCGGTGGCCTTCGGTTTTGGCTGTGAGAGCCTGGCGCTGCTGGAGGAGCAGGGCGAGGGCGCACAGTGGCACAACTTTGGCACCGGGCCTACAGCAGATGTCTTCAGCTTGGCCCAGGTCTCGGGCCTTCTGTTGCTCGATGCTACTCTCTATGGCCTTGCCATTTGGTACCTGGAGGCGGTGTGCCCAGGTGGGCCACAGCAGACGCAGGGGAGACTGGGCTGAGGGCGGGTGCCCTCAGGGTGGGGCTGAGGGGGCCTGGAATACAGGTGAAAGGGTGGGTCTTCCTGGCACCTGCGCACTGGTGGCTGCGTTTGAGGGATGGCCTGGGGCAGGCAGGCAGGTGGGCGGGGCTTCCTGGTTACCCCGTACTTGGATCCCTGCATCCCAGGTGGGCACACTCCAGGCGGGAGCGCCTCGGGGGTAACTGAGGACCACTCCCCACAGGCGAGTACGGGATCCCCGAACCGTGGAACTTTCCCTTTCGGAGGAGCTACTGGTTTGGGTCTCAGACCCCCAAGGGTCCTTCCCCAGTCCTGACGGCGCAGGACCCCAAGGGTAAGGCCTGACAAACCTTAGCTGTCACTTCCCTGTCTGGATTCTCAGCCCCCACAAAATCCAGGTCCCCATGGATCCCAATCCTCTGGACGTTCCCAGGTCCTGAGGCTCCCCTAACTCTCACATACCCCAGCCCCACAAGTCCCTGACTCCACGGACCAGCTTGAACAGTCCCCAGGCTTCTGAGGGCGCCGGTAACTGAGTCTGCCCTCCTTCCTCAGTGCTGGTGGAGGAGGCACCCCCCGGCCTTATTCCGGGGGTCTCCATACGCGGCCTGGAAAAGCGCTTTCCTGGCAACTCACAGCCGGCACTGTGCGGACTCAGCCTGGACTTCTACCAGGGCCACATTACCGCCTTCCTGGGCCACAATGGGGCTGGTAAAACGACCACAATGTGAGCAGCCATCACTTCTTTCCCCCAACAGCTCCCCTCCCCTCCCCTCCAGCTCCTCTTCTTGGGTCTCAACTTGCACACTTGTTCAAGGGAAAGGACATCTGGGGTCAGAAGGTCCCTATCTGTATAGTGAAGGGGGACCCTGATGCCCCCCTGCAGTCCCCCAGCCCCAGTTCCCTTTGGACCTCCCCCTTAGTTCACTTTGGATCCACAATAGACAGGTGATGAATATTTTCTCTGAGCTTCATCTTCCCTCCCCTATAAAATGGGAACATAATACCCCTTTGATCTGGGCATACAGTAGGTGCCCTATAAATGCTGGTGCCTCTGCTCTGGGAGCCTGATCTTCCCCTCTGAAGCTGCCCTGAGACCCCTGCACCTGCAGGTCCATCCTGAGTGGCCTCTTTCCACCCACGGCTGGCTCCGCCTCTGTCCTGGGCCACGACGTCCGGACCAGCATGGCAGCCATCCGGCCCTGGCTGGGTGTCTGCCCACAGTACAACGTGCTCTTTGACCTGTGCGTCTCCATGGGCCTGGGGCATGGCAGTGGGGTGCTGGGTGCTCTCTGGGGCCTTGCCTGCCATGGTAACCCCCCCACTGTCTTTTGTACACGGCCTCAGGCTGACTGTGGATGAGCACGTCTGGTTCTATGGGCGGTTGAAGGGTCTGAGCGCAGCTGCTGTGGGTCCCGAGCAGGACCGGCTGCTGCAGGACATGGGGCTGATCCCCAAGAGACATGCACAGACTCATCACCTGTCAGGTGAGCCCAGACCTGAGGGAGCCTCCAGGTCTGCAGAGATGAGGCTGGGGGGTGGTGCTGGGACTTTATATTGAGGACTGTGGGATGCCAGAGGAGATGGGCAGACCTGGGGACCCAGGAGGAATCAGGCACTGTGGTCCAGGTGGGTAGGGAAAGGTGCAGGGAGAAGGGAGGCAGCCCTGCCCAAGACTGTGGAGATCTTGACCCCTGTCCCAACCCAGGCGGGATGCAGCGGAAGCTCTCAGTGGCCATTGCCTTTGTGGGTGGCTCCCAAGTTGTTATCCTGGATGAGCCCACAGCTGGTGTGGACCCCACTTCCCGTCGAGGCATCTGGGAGCTGCTGCTCAAATATCGTGAAGGTAAGAACTAGGAGTGGCCTGAGATTTCCCTGGATGCTGATTGAAAGGCCAGAAGATCTTTCTGACAAAGAGGTGATGGAAGATGGGGTTTTAAGGGATAAGTAGTTCTTGCCTGGAGAATCCCAGGGATGGGGGAGCCTGGTGGGCTGCCGTCTATGGGGTTGCACAGAGTTGGACACGACTGAAGCGACTTAGCAGCAGCAGCAGGCATTTACTGCATGGGGCAGGGACCGCAGCTTGGGCAGCCTGATGACATGTGTGGGTTGGGTCCCCTGCCTAGGTCGCACACTGATCCTCTCCACCCACCACCTGGATGAGGCGGAGCTGTTGGGAGACAGGGTGGCGGTAATGGCAGGGGGCCGCCTGTGCTGCTGTGGCTCTCCTCTCTTCCTGAGACGTCACTTGGGCTCCGGTTACTACCTGACATTGGCCAAAGGTCCCCCGCCTCTGGCGACCAGCAAAAAGGTGAGGGCTGGAACTGACCTCCAACCCCAGTTCTTAAGACTCCATCCAGGCGCGATGGCCATGGCAGCTGATGCCCCTCTGCCCCCAGGGTGAAACTGGCTTGAAGAACAGCATGGATGCTGGGCAGAAAAGGGAGCCAGGCAGCCAGGCCAGCTCTGCCGGTGAGGGCAGGGATGGGAGAGCCCGAGTGAGGGGCTGTGGATGGGGCTGGGAGAGCCAGAGGGAGGGGCCAGTGGGGGGCAGTGACTTGGTTCAGGGCGACAGGCCTGACGACCCCAGGCTTGACCCCTGACCTGACCCCTGAGCTGAGCTGACACACAAACCTACTTCTGACCCAGAGTGGACTCTGGCCCTGGCCCCAGGTCAAGTCCTGCCATTGGGTGCTTAATCCTGACCTCCTCTGCCCGCAGGGACCGGTCCCTTGTGGGTAACCCAAGCCCCTTCCCCAAGGGAGTAGGGCAGGAGCCAGGGCAACATGGGACCCCAGGGCCCCTGACGTGCCTGCCGCCCGCCCAGGTGCAGCCCAGCTGTGGGCCATAGTGCAGCGCCACGTGCCCGGCGCACGGCTGGTCAAGGATCTGCCACATGAGCTGGTGCTGGCGCTGCCCTACAAGGGCGCTCTGGATGGCAGCTTCGCTGAGCTCTTCCATGATCTGGACCAGCGGCTGGGGGAGCTGGGGCTGGCTGGCTATGGGATCTCCGACACCAGCCTGGAGGAGGTGTGGCTGCTAGATGAGTTGGGGGGCAGGAGGAGGGCTGCCTGGAGGAGGTGGTGCCTGGAAGGATGAAGAAGAGTCTGCTATGGACACTTGGGCATCCCAGGGAGGAGGCAGGGGCCATGTGGAGGCCTGGAGGCTCAGAGGCCCTCAGGGAGGCTTGGGGACCCCCAGTGTTTGAGGGATATGTGGCCCTTGAGTCCCCCTCCCTCTTGTGTGTCCCCAGGCTCTATCTGAGCCCCCTGCTTTGTCTTCCCAGATCTTCTTGAAGGTGGTGGAGGATTGTGGTGTGGACGCAGGCCCAGAGGGTACGCCCGTAGGCCCCTGTCCTGTCCCCTCAACCTGGTCCAGAGTCCAACCTGACTTTAGACCAAGTCCCCACTCTTGGCTAACATGACCCAACCTACAGCCCTGACCTCCACCCTGATTCCTGATCCCTCCTTTGTGAGCCTTGACACGGGCCCAGACCCCAGGCCAAACACTAAGCCTGACCCCAACGCTGGTGACTTTGCAGATGGTAGGCCCAGGCAGGGCCGATGCTTGGGTATTGCTCGTCCCGATGCAACTAGGCAGCTCCAGGTTCCGCCAGAGGAGATAGCCCTGGAGAATGGGGGACTGGGTGAGTTGTCCCTGCCCCACCCTGTGGCCCCTCCTGGTCCCCAGGGCCGAGCACTGACCCTCCCATCCCCCACAGCTGGCTCTGCCCCTGAGACACAGGCACTACAGGGCTCTGGGCCGGCCACTGCAGGCCGCGTACACAGCTGGGCGCTCACCTGCCAGCAGCTCCGGGCCTTACTTCTCAAGCGTTTCCTGCTTGCCCGTCGCAGCCGCCGTGGCCTGTTTGCTCAGGTGAGGGGCCACCTACTGGGGAGCTGTGGGGGAAGCCCCTCGGTGTCTGTTTTCCACTCTACAACCTAATTCAGCCCCATAAGCCCAGGTGTATGCCCCACTCTGAACACTTTTACTGAGAGCACTGGGGAGCCATGGATGGTTCTAGAGCGGGATCAGGGAAGGCTGCAGGTGAGCCTGGCAGCCGATGGGTGGGAAGCTGATGGGCCGGCCCTTCAGATTGTGCTACCTGCCCTCTTCGTGGGCCTGGCACTGGTGTTCAGCCTCATTGCACCCCCGTTTGGATACTACCCGGCTCTGCGGCTGAGCCCCAGCATGTATGGCTCCCAGGTGTCCTTCTTCAGGTAGGTGCAGAGGAGAGGGGCCTGGTTGGGGGGGTGGCCCAGGGGCCTGTGGGCACAGCCCTGACCCTGCACCCACTATATACAGTGATGACACTCCAGGGGACCCTGAACACGCTCGCCTACTCGAGGCCCTGCTGGAGGAGGCCGGACTGGAGGAGCCTTACCTGAAAAGTAATTCCAGCAGGTGAGGGCCCTCCAGCTTGGGCCTGGCTCCTCTCTGGCCTTGGTTTCCCTGTCTGGGCTCTGGAGCATCCCCTATGCCTGGTTGGGAGCAGGGCGCCTCCAGTCCCACCCCCACCCTGCTCCTACCCCCACAGGGCACCAGCGTGTGCACGGCCTGCCCTCTGCCACTTCTCGGTGCCTGATGTCCCTGCGGACGTGGCTGAGGTCTTGGCCAGTGGCAACTGGACCCCGGAGTCTCCATCCCCTGCCTGCCAGTGCAGCCGGCCTGGTGCCCGCCGCCTGCTGCCTGACTGCCCTGCCGCGGCCGGTGGCCCCCCGCCACCCCAGGCACCAACCAGCTCTGGTGAAGTGGTCCAGAACTTAACGGGCCGAAACCTGTCTGACTTCCTGGTCAAGACCTACCCACGCCTGGTGCTCCAAGGGTGAGCACCATCCTGGACTTGGCGTGGCCGGCTATAGCAGGGGTCCAGTGGGGAGGATGTAGTCTAGTCCTGGGAGGGGTTGGGGGGATGCCAGGCTGGGGCTCTGGGCTGGGGCCTCCTGGGGGCCCTCTGTGCCTCTTTCTTTTAATTTGTCTCACTCAACTCCCTAGCATCTTTGTCTCTGTCCCACTCACCTGTCTGTCTGTGTCTGTCTCTCTCACAGCCTGAAGACCAAGAAATGGGTGAACGAGGTCAGGTGAGGAGGGTCCCTTGCATGGGTTCCTTTCCTGTGCCCTCTGCCTGCCTGCCGCCCCATCCTCCCAACCCTCAGCTGTCTCCCACCTCCACTGCCCCTCAGGTATGGGGGCTTCTCCCTGGGGGGCCGAGACCCAGGCCTGCCCTCGGGCTTGGAGGTGGGCCACTCCGTGGAGGAGCTGCGGGCACTGCTGAACCCCGCACCAGGCGAGGCGCTTGACCACCTCCTGAACAACCTCACAGCATGGGCTGTTGGTCTGGACACTCAGGATGGCCTCAAGGTGGTAACTGGCGGTGGCTGGCTGGCATTGTGGTGGGGGAGGTCTGATCCCAGGTTACTGACCCCTTGGCCCCAATTCCATCACAGATCTGGTTTAACAACAAGGGCTGGCATGCCATGGTGGCCTTTGTAAACCGAGCCAACAATGCTCTCCTACGTGCCCACTTGCCACCAGGCCCCTCCCACCATACCCACAGCATCACCACGCTCAGTCACCCGCTGAACCTCACCAAGGAGCAGTTGTCTGAGGCTGCACTGTGAGTCCCCCTACCCCGTGTGTCCTGCCGCCTTGTGATTGCTCTGCCTTGTGTGCCACTCCACCTTGTGTGTTCCCCTGTCCCATGTATCCCCCCACCCCGGTTGGTCTCTCTGTTGTTTCTGGTGGTGGAAGCTGAAGTTACGCTCTGCCACACTCTTGCTGTGTAAACAGAGAACAAGAACTTCCCCTCTCCACCCCTTAGGCCAGGGTAATGGGGCATCATCAGGCTTCATGGGCTGCAGTCTCCCCCAGCTGCCTGCACGTCCTTGTCACATCAACTTCTATCCTACTGGAGACCTGGACGATCTCTCCCTGCCTAACAGTTCAAAATGGCTCAGGACATTCCCCACCAGCTGTGTCTAGCCCTGGGGACCTCAGTCCCATCAGTGGTGAGCACAGCTCCTCTCTGAGCAGCTCATGCCCCTTCACTCCCAGGATGGCCTCCTCGGTGGACGTGCTTGTCTCCATCTGCGTGGTCTTCGCCATGTCCTTTGTCCCGGCCAGCTTCATCCTTGTCCTCATTGACGAGCGTGTCACCCGAGCCAAACACCTGCAGTGCATGGGGGGCCTGCCCCCTACTCTCTACTGGCTTGGAAACTTTCTCTGGGACATGGTGCGCAGACCGCCTGGAGGGGTGGGGACCCTGCTACCACTTGCCACTGCCTCTTCTGGCCCTTTCTGGTCAGGAACTTGTCTAGGATGGCACCACTGAAGTCTTGGGGATGATGGAGACCTCATCCTATTGTCCAAAGCACGGGGAGGTTGGGGTGGGGCACAATGCCAAGGATGCCTGTGGGCTTCCCTGGTAGCTCAGCATACTGAAGGTGTGACCACCATCTCCAATGCAGTGTAACTACTTGGTGTCAGCGTGCATCGTGGTGCTCATCTTTTTGGCCTTCCAGCAGAGGGCGTATGTGGCCCCTGCCAACCTGCCTGCCCTCCTGCTGTTGCTACTACTGTATGGGTGAGGTTCCCAGCCCCTCCAGGACTTGTTCTCCCTCGACTCTGATGAGGGAGCTGGGACTCTATAGCAGCTCCTAAGGAGAGGATATGGAGATCTGAGAGGATCCCAAGTGTGATCTTATTCAGGGGTATGCCAAGGAGGCCTTAAAAGCTCATCTTGACCTGAGCATGTTACAGAGGTCTACAGCACAGTTTAGGATGGGAGATCTATATTCTTCTCAGGGCTGCTCAGCCTGTCTGGCAATAACAGTGGCTCTTGTTCCCCCTCAGCTGGTCCATCACGCCGCTCATGTACCCAGCCTCCTTCTTCTTCTCTGTGCCCAGCACAGCCTATGTTGTGCTCACCTGCATCAATCTCTTCATTGGTATCAATGGCAGCATGGCCACCTTCGTGCTCGAGCTCTTCTCTGATCAGGTGGGACCCAAAAGGCTGGTCCTTGGGTTGGGGTCAGACTGGGCCTCAGCCTCAGCTTCTGACCCACCTCCTTCTTAATTTGCCCCTGAGCAGAAGTTGCAGAAGGTGAGCCGGATCCTGAAACAGGTCTTCCTTATCTTTCCTCACTTCTGCTTGGGCCGGGGCCTCATCGACATGGTGCAGAACCAGGCCATGGCTGATGCCTTTGAGCGCTTGGGTGAGAACTTCTCTCCAGGAGGGAAAATGCCAGACAAGAGTCAATCCTACAGTGCAGGGACAAACAGCAGCCCCTAGGAAGAGAACTTGAGGTCTTAGATGACCTGGAAGGGTGGGTAGGCAAAGTTAAAAGTGCAGCAAAGCAGCCATAAAAGTTAATTCCATCTTGGTCATGTCACAAGAGGTCTAAGGCACTAAATAAAGGAGGTGGCAATGCTACTGTTTTCCATGCCAATTAGACCCCAGTTGAGTGTCTATTCAGCTTGGTGCTTTCCCTTAAGAACCCAGGGTGACCTGAATGGGGAGAGGCCCAGTAACCAAGACCCTAAGATGACCCTGTCCTTCCTCATGTCCCCACAGGAGAGGGGCATTTCCAGTCGCCCCTGCGTTGGGAGGTGGTCGGCAAGAACCTCTTGGCTATGTTCATACAGGGGCCAATCTTCCTCCTCTTTACATTGCTGCTTCAGTACCACAACCGCCTCCTACCACAGTCAGTGGGGACCAGGGAGGGTGGCAGGGCCTGGGGTCTCGCTCTGGGCCCACTCATCTCTCTGTCCTCAGACCTAAGCTGAGGCCATTACCCGCCCTGGGAGAGGAGGATGAGGATGTGGCCCGTGAGCGGGAACGGGTAGTACAAGGGACCACCCAGGGGGATGTGTTGGTACTGAGGGACCTGACCAAGGTGGGTGTGGGTTGGGGGGCCTCCACTGCTGGGTTGGGGGGCCTCCACTGGCCCACCCACCTTTCTCGTGGACTTCCATCCTCCCAGGTGTACCCTGGGCAGAGGACACCAGCGGTTGACCGCCTGTGCCTGGGGATCCCCCCTGGTGAGGTAAGTCCAGGTGATGCAAGGGTGAGAGGCTGCCCTATTGTACGCCCACTGGTGTTTACCATGTTTGTGTCTACCTCCCCCTATAGAACACCTACTCTGTTATCTGTTGTCCTATACTGAGTACCTACTGGCTGTCAGTATTTGAGCTCCTATTTAAAGCCAACAAATATGAAGCTCCTACTACATGGTTACATTTATTGATCCTCACTGTGCAATAGGATTAACAAGATCTTAGTGAGGATAAACTTATTATTGAGCACCTACTGGGCTCCCATACATGTGCCAGTTACTATGTGCACCTACTATATGTTAGCATTTATTGAGTACCAACTGTATACAGTAAAGCTTGTTGAACCCCCCCACCATTGTGGGTACCAAAAGTATATTGAATGCCACCTTTGTGATGATCAACTTTTATCAAACACCAACATTTATTGAGTTCATACTGTATATGTATCAAGCACTTGCTCACAACTAATATTTAGTAGGCACCTGCTCTGTACCCATGCACATTCAAGCAACTACTTTGTGCAAACTTGTCTGCTGTGGTCCATTTCCTGGCCACCTACTAGGGGCTAGCACACACCTGTGGACACTTGTGGTGTGTTGGTATAAATTGCCATCACTCTTTAGCAAATGCCTACTGTGTTCAGTCAACCTCTCCATCTTGGGTTGACTGTGTGCCCAGCATGATTCTCACCAGGTGCTCTTGCTGTCAGTACCCACTGCATGGCAGGAAACATTCAGCCAACTCCTGCCTTAATATTTATGGAGCACTGACTGCGAGTGACCTTTATAGAACATCTACTGTGTCCATTGATTAAATACATGCTGTGTATCATCTCAGAGAAGGCAATGGCACCCCACTCCAGTACTCTTGCCTGGAAAATCCCATGGATGGAGGAGCCTGGTGGGCTGCAGTCCATGGGGTCGCTAAGAGTCGGACACGACTGAGCAACTTCACTTTGACTTTTTACTTTCATGCACTGGAGAAGGAAATGGCAACCCACTCCAGTGTTCTTGCCTTGAGAATCCCAGGGATGGTGGAGCCTGGTGGGCTGCCGTCTATGGGGTTGCACAGAGTTGGACACGACTGAAGTGACTTAGCAGCAGCAGCAGCAGTGTGTCATCTAGCATTTCTGCTGTGTGACAGCTTGTGCCTACTCACACACCCCAGTATCTGCCCAGGGATCCCCTTGCCCACAGCCCTCCCAGTGGAAGCTAAGAAACCTGTCCCAGAAGTCAGAGATGCTGAGACAATTGTCTGGGCTTCTATGAGTGCCCTCTTTGGGTGTACCTGCAGTGTTTCGGGCTGCTGGGCGTGAATGGAGCAGGGAAAACATCCACATTCCGCATGGTGACTGGGGACACGCTGCCCAGTGGGGGCGAGGCCATTCTGGAAGGCCACAGGTGAGGGGCTCCTGGGCTCTTGTTCCTCCCCACCTTCCCCTGCCCTCGCATGTATGGACAGAATCGGCCTGGCCTTGAGTCCCCCTGCAATGGACCCAGCCGTGAGTTACCTCCTGTCCCTTATCAGGGTGGGTGAGCCCCACGGCCCCTGCTTGCCCCTGGCATGGCCAGGGCCAGCCAGTGCCCTGAGTTCCCTGTCCCCCATTCCCCATCCCCAGCGTGGCCCAGGAACCGGCCGCAGCTCACCGCCGCATGGGCTACTGCCCTCAGTCGGATGCCATCTTCGAGCTGCTGACCGGTCGTGAGCACCTGGAGCTGTATGCACGCCTGCGAGGAGTCCCCGAAGCCCAAGTTGCCCAGGTGACTGTTCTCCCCACTAACCCCTCCGGTCCCCACCCCAATCTCTCCCTTGGACCACAGGCTCTGCCGCTCTCGGTCCCCCGACCTTAGGTCCTCTGGCCCTGCCCCTGCCCTCCCTGAGCGCCTACACACTCATTGGGTCCACCCCCACACCCCCAGCCCTTCCCACCGTCCTCAGGCTGCACTCGCCCCCTCCCTGCTTAGGGGCCCGCCCCTTCTCTCCTAGACCTTCCTGGCTGTGGCCCCGCCCACTTTCACCTCCAGGTTAGGACTTCGCTTCCTGCCACCTGGCCAGGCCCTGCCTCTCTTGGTCTGGCCCTGCCTCCAGTCACAGCCCCGCCCCTACTGGCTCTGGCCCCACCCTCTTTAATTTCCCCCCCCCCCGCCCCCCGCCATATCCTTGGGCTTCCCTGGTGGCTCGCTCAATCAGTTAAGAATCCGCCTGCAATGCAGGAGATCCGGGTTCGATCCCTGTGTCAGGAAGATCCCTGGAGAAGGAAATGGCATCCCACTCCAGTATTCTTGCCTGGGAAATCCCATGGACAGAGGAGCCTGGCGGACTCTAATCCATGGAGTCACAAGGAGTCCACCACTGAGTAACTAAACCACCACTATATCCCCTCCCTAGCCCCTCCCACTCACCTGCACCCCAATCTCACTCTGCCCTTCCCACTCCATCCTACCATAGACAGCAAGCTACGGCCTGGCACGCCTGGGCCTCCGTCAGTATGCTGACCAGCCCGCGGGCACCTACAGCGGTGGCAACAAGCGGAAGCTGGCGATAGCCGTGGCTCTGGTGGGGGACCCGGCTTTAGTCTTTCTGGTATGTGTGTGCGGATGGGAGGACAGAGTAGGGGGGAAGGGGCCGCATTTAAGCATCTCCCTGCTCTGCGCCCAGGACGAGCCGACCACTGGCATGGACCCTGCTGCCCGGCGGTTCCTCTGGAACAGTCTTCTGGCCGTGGTGCGGCAGGGCCGCTCCGTGGTACTCACCTCACACAGGTGGGCCTGGGGAACAGAGCAGTCTGGGACTGACAGGAAATGACCAGAGCACAGGGTGGCCTAGAGCTGCAGGCTGAGGGTCCCTGGGAGGGGCAGCCCAGAGCCAAGCGCCGTGGGTCCAGGCCTGGTTGGAGCTCATGTCACTGGGCTCCCACAGCATGGAGGAGTGCGAGGCGCTCTGCACGCGCCTGGCCATCATGGTGAATGGGCGGTTCCGCTGCCTGGGCAGTGCACAGCACCTCAAGGGCAGGTGAGTGGGGCAAGGCCTCAGGGCCTGGATGTGGGCAGATCAGGGTGGGGGTGTAGGTGGGCCTGGAGGGGAGATCAGGTGGGGCCAGTTTGGGTTCTAACCAGGGAACAGGCAAGGATCATGGACTGTCCAGGAGAGGAGACAAGGCTGGACCGAGATGGGGAGGAGGTCTGATGGGTGAAGATGTGTCCATGGGCAGAGGCCAAAGAGGGTCCAGCAAGTGGGTATGACCTGGTTATTGCAGTGGGGCATGGCATTGCGTGGGTGGGACTGGGGAGCAGCAGGGTTAGAGACCAGATGAGCATGTAGCCGGGGCTAGGAGCAGAGGTTGGGGTCAGGTTGGCCTGGGGGTCTAGAGGAACCAAGTATAGGGGTGGGGCTAGAAGAGGGCTGGAAGATGGTATGGGCGGGTCCATTAGCTATGGTCTACCCCACCCCACCCCAGATTCGGGGGTGGCCATACACTCACCCTGAGGGTGCCCTTGTCGAGATCCAAGTCGGCGGCCGACTTTGTGGCCCAGGCGTTCCCAGGAGCTGAGCTGCAGGAGGCACATGGTGGCCGCCTGCGCTTCCAGCTGCTGCCAGGAGGGCGCTGCACCTTGGCACTCGTCTTTGGATTGCTGGCGGCATGTGGCGCAGAGCATGGCGTGGAGGACTTCTCTGTGAGCCAGACCACGCTGGAGGAGGTGACTGCCACGCCAGGACAGGGCTGGGGGTAAAGATGGGGTTGGGGGCTAGGCCCTCAAGCTGACCTCCCCTCCTGTTTCCCTGGGCCATCCACCCCTAGGTATTCTTATACTTCTCCAAGGATCAAGGCAAAGAGGAAGATGAGAAGGAGACAGAAGTGGGGGCTGACCCTGTGCCAGGCCCGCAGCACCCCAAACTCATAACCCAGTTCCTCGATGATCACAGCATGGCTGAGACGGTCCTCTGAGCCTCCTCCTCTGTGGAGCTGGGGGACCAAAGCAGGGCAGAGGGGCTGAAGCCTGACCCAGACTCCAGAGGCCCTGGAGGAAATAAAGGGAAGCTGTGGTGTGAAGCACCGTGTCCCTGTGTCTCTGTGTCAGGTTGCATATTCATCCCAAAATGGCTCTGTACATGTGCCTGGACACTGGGCTTGGCACAGAGTGTGTGCTGGAATGGGTGTGTGGATGCAGATGTGAACCTAGCTACAGCTAGCTGGACTCCCAGCTGTGAAAGCTTGTGTGGTGGCTGGGTAGTGTCTCCTGTGCATGTATGCCCTTCATAAGAGCCTGGACACTGCTCCTGGAGCCCCTGAGTGCCCCTGTAGTTCTGGCGCCTGAAGGCGGTACCTGTGAGTGGCTGGATCTGAAGTGGGCATGAGGTCAGGGCTCAGGAATGTCTGGGGCAGCTGGGGGAGCCCAGAAGGGGTGGCCCAGACTTCAGGCCTCCAACCAGGCAGAGGCCCACCAGCTAGCCAGCCCTGCAGCCGGCCCTCACCCCCTGATCTTGGCATCCAGAGCGATGAGTGGTGGGCAGAGGATCCTCAAGGGCCTTCTGGCATGGGTTAGTGGATGGACCCGGGCCTGGAGAACTGGGTTTGCCGTGAGGGGCTGTGGCCTGTGTGCCCTGTGCCCTGGAGATCCACCCCTCCCACCTGAGGTCAGTGGGGGCTAATGGTGGGGAAGGGGTAGGGGATGAGGGTGTGAGACTCCAAAAGGGGAGGGAAGGAAGACTGGGGGAGGGGAAAAGGCTCAGATTAGGGGGTCTCCAGGAGAAGAGGTGCTTATGGGGGGAAAGGGTACATGGGGTGCTATACATACTGCCAACGTCCCAGGTCTGGGGGCCAAGCCAGGGAGGGAGGAGGTGGTATGGTGGCCTCAGCAGTTAGCATTAGGGTTAACCTGTCCTGCTGAGTGTCCCCAGAATGTAGAAACAGGGGTGGGGATGGGAGATGGATGGAGGGAAGGCAACCCACTCTACCCTGCACTGTTCCCTGGAGTCTGCAGGAGGGGTTTGCCAAAGGGTGGAGGGCAGCCACACAGAGGAGCAGTGGGAGGACTGGAAGGCAGGTGCCTGTGTCCAGGGTACCCATTGCATCTGTGGAGCTGGGTGGCTTCTGAGCACACGTTAAAGTCTGTGTCCCCACATGTCCGTTGTGTTCAGGTATCTGCACTCCTGGGTGCATCTGGGTGTGGCTGAGTGGGGGTGAGCATCTCTGCAGTCGCTGTGTCCCTGCCAGGATCGTGCCTGGGGCATCGGTGTCTTGCCTGGGTCATTGCCGCCACGCAGGGCACCTTGGCGAATGTGCACTCGTAGAGCTCAGGAAAACGGAAGCTGGGGGTGGGGCCTGGGACCCCACCTTCGAGCCCACTGTGCAGAGGGACAGGCTGAGGCTGAGGCTGGGGAGGGTCAGGGGCGGGTCTGAGTCACCGCCTCCGGAGGCCTTTTCCTGTGGGGGGAAGCGGCCAATGAGGGCTGGGCCTGTCACGTGAGCCTGACAGCTGAGGAGGGGGTGGCCAGCGGCAATGTGGTCCCGAGGCCACCAACACCAGGAGCTGTAGCACTGAGACCCCTGGCCTACCTCCCCCAGCCAGCCCCCCTTGGGCTTCTTGGGCCTGGCCCCGCCATGTTCTCCAGGAAGAAGAGAGAACTCATGAAAACCCCGTCTATCTCAAAAAAGAACCGGGCGGGAAGCCCCTGCCCACAGCCCTCGGGGGTGAGTGAGCCTCTAAGGGGAGCACGGAGCGGGCGGGGACCTTGGAGCAACAGCTGGGCAGCACGGGGACAGGAGGACACCCTGTGATCAGGCCCGGCAGGGCAGGGCCGGGCAGTGACATGCTGGGCCAGTGGCGGGGGGCACGAGCCAGCTACAGCCCCCACCAGGCTGGACTGCAGGGTCTTCGCAGGATGGGCTGGGATCCTCGTGTTCAGCTTACGGTAGGAGTCCTTGGGACGGCCATGCACCCTCCCACCCTGTCCAGTGCCAGCTGTGGGGTCCAGGGAGTGGTGGGGTGGGTACCAGGGTGTGAGTGCATTGGGCCTGGACTCTGTCAGGTGGGGGCTCAGGGAATTTGGGGTCTCCAGGCACTGTTAGATGTGAGAGCTATAGCCAGGCTGTTAGGCAGAAGGTTTACAGGGAGCAGAGTGTGGAAGGAGACCCATGGGGACAGGCCTGGTGCAAGCCTGGGGGCATCTACAGGGCCTTCGGTGTCTGTGGGCTCAGGAGTTTGCTGGACTGTCAGAGGACAGGAACCGAGGAGGTGTCTACCAATGAGTAGGCATCCGCAGTGGCCTCTACTGAGACAGCTCAGGAGACCCCAGCCCTCCCCTCTCCCTTCCCCCTTACCCACCTCCCTCCCCTACCTCCGGAAGTGGGGCACCCCTCCCCCACCCCGGCTGTGGTTTGGGCAGAGACGTTGTTTGTGAAAGCTCCAGGAGAGGACGTTGGGTAACAGGTGTGGGAGGGGCAAGGCACCAAATCTCAGCCCTCTGACCTGTGGCCTCTGACCTCTATGGGGTCAGGCTGAAGACCCTCCAGAGCCCCACTTCACTTCCAGGGAAACTGAGGCAGGGCTCGATGGGAGCACCTGCTTTACCAGCTCCCCCCACCCTCCCAGGAGCTGCCTAGGAGAGACGGGGCTGATGCAGTGTCCCTGGGGCCTGGCCTAGAACCACCAAGTGTGGCCTCAAGTGCTAAGGCAACGGGCACTCTCAAGAGGCCCACCAGCCTGAGCCGCCATGCCAGCGCTGCTGGCTTCCCTCTGTCGGGGGCCAACACTTGGACACTGGGCCGCAGCCATCGCAGCCCACTGTCTGCAGCCAGCCCGGCCGAGGCACCCATCCAGGGACCCTGCCCAGACACCGTGGAGGACATCTCCCACCTGCTGGCTGATGTGGCCCGCTTTGCCGAGGGCCTTGAGAAACTGAAGGAGTGTGTTCTGCGTGATGGTGAGAACTGGCAGGGACACCAAGGCCTGGGTGGAGGAAGGCAGGGTCAGACCTTAAAACCTAGGGGGTCAGCACAGAGTTGGGGAAGGACTTGGGGAGGCTCAGAAGGAAGTGATTGGGAGGGCTTTGTGGAAAAAGACATTGCAGCTAGGGTTCTGACAGATGAATAGGAGTTCAGTGGCAACTAGGAAGGAAAGGCATTGAGGTAGAGAGAATGTCATGTGCATAGAAACACAAAGGAGAGATGCATTTGAGGGAATAAGGTTCAGGTGTATGAAATGTGTAAGGCTGAAGACATTGAGAATGGCAAGCAGAGGGACCCTGGATGCTATCCTGAGGGTGCTGGGGAGCCATAGAAGGTGTCAGAGCAGAAGTGGAACAAGGTCAGATCTGCATGTTGGACTGAAGTGAATGAGAGGCAGGCTGAGGTGTAGACAGAGAGAGACTCAGGAGGGACGAGGGGCAGGACCGGCATGTAAGCTGCAGGAGTGAGTGGGCTGTGGATGGCAGTTCCGTTTTCTCCACGCGTCCGCTGACAGCTCAGCTTCCTGCCTGCTGAGTTATTTTCATCTGCTTCCTGTTTGTCCCTGACAGCCAAGGAGGGCACTGTGATCTCTCCTTCAGGAAACCACAGTGCCAGGGCCATGCTAAACACCCTGGCCTGCTCCTTTCATGTGCCCATTTTACGGATGAGGAAACTGAGGCTCAGGGTGGCCCCCTGACTCCGGCTCACCTGAGCCAGAGCCCGGGTTCAACCTCCACCTGGAGAGGGACCTCAGTTTTAAAGGCTGTAATGGGGAGCTCCTCTGCTGGCCAAGCCTCTGCTGTGGGGGTGGTGTCAGCCTGTGGGGTTATCTGGTCCTGGGGTGGAGCTGGACTTGTTTTCCTGGGGAAACTCTCTAATCTCGGTTCCTTTCCTATCCTAGCGCTTCCTTGGAGGCCAGGCCTGGGCGGAGCTGAGCCTGTGGGCATTGTGCAGGAGGATGGCCAGGGCAGGAGCCCCCTTCTTTGCACCTTGGGGCAGCCCTGGGCAGAGGGAAGGGCCTGGAGTAGAGAGGATTAGGGTTTGAATGCTGGTGCTGCCCCTGCCGGCCTGGGAGACCCTGGTATTTCATCTGTGAAATGGGGCAAAGACACGCCCTGCACGGATGCTGGCTGTGACCAGAGGTCCTCAGCCTACAATGATAGTTGTGGGATAGCCAGACGGTTTTCAGCCTGGGAGGCAGGAAGAGCAGGGATCCACGCGGGCAGGGTCTCCCTGCACCTCCCCACGCCATGTACCTGGGCCTGTTTCCCTGTCTGCCCTTGGCAGCCCCATCCCGAATGGAGTCACGTCTCCTCGTCTACTCGGGTCTTAGTCCTGATCCTTGAGTTTGGGGAGCCGAGAACCCCAGCCAGGGCTCGCGGGACTCCGGGGGGCGGAGCTTTCCTCGGCGGGGGCGGGGTCTTCGGGCCGGCCAGAGCCGGTTTGGCTGATGAAGACCCGGTACTAAAGACCCTAGTCCGTCGTGCGCATTCACAGTCCCTGCGCGCTGACGGTACACTATGTGTATCTGCGGGACGGTGCACCCCGCACTGGACCAGAGGCCTGTGCGCTGCCAGGCAGGGCCCCGAGGTGAGGGAATGGGCGGGGTGTGGGGGTGCAGGCTCTGGTCAGGAGCACGTGGCGCTCTGGGCATTTGCCGGCCCACTGGGGACACAGGGCTGCCGGGCGCTTACCTTGGCTGGTGCAGAGCTGGGCATGTCTGGGCTTCGCCAGGATCCCACCTGCCCAGGTTGGGGTGCTGCGGGGACTCAGGTGGCGGAGGCCCTGGAGACACGAGGGGCGGGGGTGCCTGGGAGGAATGTCTGGGTAAGGGGCGTGGCCAGCCTCCCCGAATTCCTGAAGCTCCTTCCGGCCTCCCGGAATTCCCTGCTGATTCAGGCGCAAATCCTGAATCCGAGGAATGTTGGAGCCAAGGACTCCATAGGGGTCTCCCTGTCGGTGGTATTTAGTGGGGGTCCTCAGTGCTGAAAAGGGATCAGACACCTATTTCCAGATTCCTTTTTTTTTTTTTTTTTTTGAGTATCACCTCCCAGGCTGAGTATCTTCCCACACCTGAGAAGCACACAGGCGGGGGAGGTACAGGCAGACCCCTCCTGGGTGTCAGCAGGCCTGCTCATTCCTTCAGCATCTACAAGTCTCTTCACTTTTGTTTCCACTACATGGTGCATGTTCTGCCTGCACACTCTGCTTTTTTTCCAGTTCAGAATATCTGAGGAGGGCACTTAAAGCCTCCCTCAAAGATGTAGATCTGACCTTGACCTTTCTTTGCTCTAACACCTTCCATGGCTTCCCACTGCCCTCGTGATAAAGCCAGGCAGTGTCCTTCTATCTTCAGAGCTAGTGTAAATGGAAAAGCTGTGTGATCCTTGTGAAATGACTTCTCCCCTGTGTGCCTCAGTTTCCTCATCTTCTAAATGGAGGTGATAACAGGGCCTGCTTCACAGGGTGGCTGTCTGGAGAGAGATAATGGGGTGTTTAAGCCTCAGTTCCCAGGCTGGCAGGGCCAGGAGAGAACTGAACAGAGCTTTGCAGCTTGGACGACAGTGAAAGTTTACTTCTGGAGGGACAGGAAAGGGTGTTCTAAGCAGGACTGCCTAGGCTGACATCTGGCCTTTGTTGACCTGGCCAGCAGTCCAGAGAGGGACAGTCCACCCCACCCCACCCGCTGAGGTCACACACTGAGCCTCAGGCAGTTGCCTTCTCCCACCTCAGCCTCAGTCTCCCCACCTGGGGAGAGAAATGTTAGGGTTAGGTGGTTTGGTGGACAGGCTTTCTCTCCCTCCCTGCTCATACCCACTCTACCTGGCAGAACTCCTTGAGGGCCGCCAGCTACTGGCCAATGAGTGCCTGTGTGAGGCCCTCCGTGTGATGCGCCAGGTCATCTCCAAGTACCCACTGCTGAACACTGTGGAGACACTCACGGCTGCTGGCACCCTCATTGCCAAAGTCAAAGGTCAGCCAGCTGGGACAAGGCACAGAGGGCTTTCTGTCTGGGAGGGCTTTCTGAAGGAGGGGATATTTGAAGTGGGTTTTGAAGGATACATAGGAGTGTGATGGACACAACAGCTCCAATGCTCCCCCTTCAATTAGTTGCACGGTTGGTCACTTCCCAAACAGATTGGGCCAACCTCTCTCATCCTTGTCTGTCCCTAGCCTTCCATTATGAGTGCAACAATGAGTCAGACAAGCGGGAGTTTGAGAAGGCCTTGGAGACCATTGCCGTCTCCTTCAGCAGCACGTGAGTGTGGGGTAGGGGTGGGGACGGGTTGGGGGTGGGGAAGGGTAGAGACCCATGTGGACCCATGTGCCCCTTGACACTTGCCCCTCCACCCTGCAGTGTATCCGAGTTCCTCATGGGTGAAGTGGACAGCAGCATCCTCCTGTCAGTGCCCCCTGGGGACCCAGGCCAGGTGAGCAAGGGTGGCCTGCATATTGCTTGGGGTCAGGCTGGCAGGGCGAGTGAGTGCCCCTGTTCCCTCTGAGGACCACGGCCACTCACTCTGTCCAGGGGGGCAGAGATTGTCTCCTGCATGGTGGGCCTCAAACAGGGCCCAGCCCAGGCTGGACTCACCTGTCTCCTTCTGATATAGTCCATGGAGAACCTGTATGGACAGGGGAGTGAGAGTGCCCCCCCCAGTGGCGAGGAGTGTGATGCGGGTGAGTCTGAGCCCAGCAAGTGGCAGAGGACTGGGGTGGTGGATGGGAGGAGGGGTGGGCTGGGACAGGGGAGGGCTGGGTGGGGTGGAGCCTGGGCTGAGGGGTGTCTACTCTGCAGGCTGCCTGTCCCCAGAGGAGGTGGACACCCTGCTGCAGCGCTGTGAGGGGGGCGTGGACGCTGCCCTGCAGTACGCCAAGAACATGGCCAAATACATGAAGGACCTCATCGGCTACCTGGAGAAGAGGAGTGCGCTGGGTGAGAGCTGGGTCCTGCAGGGTGGGGTCTGGCTGGAGGGCCCCTCCGCCCCCCTGCCCTCACACCCCTTCCCCTGCAGAGATGGACTTTGCCAAAGGCCTGCAGAAGATCGTCCAGAACTGCAGACAGAGTGTCATGCAGGAGGTGGGGAACTTGGGGAGAGTGTGTAGGTGGGTGGGGCACCGGGCAGGGTTCCTCAGGCCTGGATGTGAGTCTCAATACCTCCAGGATGGACTGGAAGAAAGGGGTTTCCAGTGTGTACAAGGGCGGTTAAGGGAGCAGGGGGGCTCCTGGCCCACCCCCACGTGACCCTGACGCTGGATCCACCCCACAGCCGCACATGCCCCTCCTGTCCATCTACTCACTGGCGCTAGAACAGGACCTGGAGTTTGGCCACGGCCTGGTGCAGGCAGTGGGCACGCTGCTGACCCAGACCTTCATGCAGGTAGGCTGCACCTGCGAGGGTGGGCGGAATGGAGGGTGCCAGGGTCCCCACTCACACTTGTCTCTCCCAAGCCCCTGAATCTGCGGCGGCTCGAGCATGAGAAGTGCAGGAAGGAGATCAAGGAGTCCTGGCACCGCGCCCAGAGGAAGCTGGTACCATGGGTGGGGCACGGGGGCTGGGAGGGGCCAGGGCAGCCAGCTCTCGCATGTGCAGTTCTCTGGTACACACCCAGATGAAGATTTCCCGAGTTTTGCTGACATCGTGCAGAGTGCCCTGTGCCCACGTGAGGCGGGTCCTGCCTCCAAGCTGCTTCAGGCTCCTGACCTCCAAGCTGTGGCAGGAAAGGCCCTGGCCCTGGGCCCCCCCTCAGTGTCAGAGTTCGCTGTCACAGGGGAACAGTGTCACCTGTGGCTGCCAGGAGCAGGTCTGGGGTAGACCAAATGGGCTCATTCAGGTCTGGTGGATGCTTCAGGTTCTTCCTCCAGATTACTCTTCTCACCTCTTTTTGGGCAGTTCCAAAGGCACTAGTATCTTTTGTGTTGCTTTTTAGATGTGTTAACAGGGTTGGTGGTGAAACCAGCTCCAGTTAGTGGAGTCCTGCGGCTCTGTCTAGCATGTCTGGCAAATGCCCCTCTCCCCAACTTTTGCACACCTGATGACAGCTTGCCAAGTACCCCATTCTGCTTCTGATCTTTTAAACACACCTCCACATTCAGGGACTTGCCCCATCTCAGTCCACATGAAACCCCTCCTGCCTTTTTTTTAGCTAGGCATTCTCAGCTACAGAGCCACATGGCGTATTTCAGTACATCCCTATTGATGGAGTTTAGTTGTGGTTGAGCTGTTGCTGTTTCAAACATCACTGCTGTGATGAGCTTTTGCCCCTGTTACTCAGACCTGTGACCTAGCATTCATCTCAGATCAGTGCCCAAAAGATAATGGCTGGGTCATAGGGGATGAGTGTGGGAGGCTGACGTCCAGAGCCACAACCAAGCTCTTCCTCTTCTATGAGCTCTCAGTTCATATCCTTTGTTCACCTTGGACGGGACAGTAGCCTGTTTCCTATTGACTTCCCAGAGCTTTCTACCTATTAGAGAACCCAGCTTTGGATGATATGTGTTACAGACTCCTTCACCCCCAGTTTATTGTTTTGATTTTTGATTTAACCCGTTGGCCTGTTTTCCCAGTTGAAACCCATGATCATTAGTAGTAGTCTTTCCTTTTATGATTTCTCGTTTCTATGTCACATATGGAAAGGCCTTCCCTGTGCTATGTTTACTTAAACAAATTCTTCCATGGTTTCTACTAGTACTCATATGAATTCTTATATGTTTGAGCTTCTGATGGTATAGGCTGTAAGGTGTGGCCACCAGAAGGCTCACTGGGTTTTAACTGAGTCCTCTCTGAGGGTGCCTCACTTCCTGTCTGGGCGACCTCACTGGTCTCGCCTCTAAGGGAAGTGAAAGAGACAAAACTGCAAGTCACTGTGGTGGGCATGGGTGTAGGTGTCAAGAGGATGATGTCGTCAGTGTCTCCTTCAGAGCTTAGCTGTGCCTTACCTTCCCCAGCTGTAAAATAGGCAGGCCAGATGCTGGCTCCAGGGTCCCACTATGGGTGTCACCGCCTGCTCTTCCACCATCAGTCCCATTTGTTTCACTGGCCACAAAATCTGTGCACAAGAGATGTGGGTGGTAGAGGTCTCTAATGTGTATTTGACTGACCGGGGTCATCTGCTCACTGCCACGCCCACAGCAAGAGGCAGAGTCCAATCTCCGCAAGGCCAAGCAGGGCTACATGCAGCGCTGCGAGGACCATGACAAGGCCCGCTTCCTGGTGGCCAAGGCGGAGGAGGAGCAAGCCAGCATTGGGCCCGGTGCAGGGGGTGCAGCCTCCAAGACCCTGGATAAGCGTCGTCGCCTGGAGGAGGAGGCCAAGAACAAGGTGAGGGCCGGTGATGGAGGGCAAGGCCCATGGTGACAGATCCTCATGCCCTGTACAGAACTGCCCACCTCTGGTCCCTTGTCCAGGCTCTGCCTCCTGGCAGGAATGCCTTCCCATCCTTTTGTACCTATTTGATTTCTTTGTGGGACCTGAAGGTGCCCTGAGGGCTGAACCCTGGATTAATGCTTCCCTGGGCAACCGCCCACCTCCTGCCCCTACCCCAGGCAGACGAAGCAATGGCCACATACCGTACATGCGTGGCCGATGCTAAAACACAGAAGCAGGAGCTGGAGGATACCAAGGTGACGGCGCTACGGCAGATCCAGGAGGTCATCCGGCAGAGCGACCAGACCATCAAGTCGGTGCGCACTGGGGCTCCCCTGGAGAGGTGGGCGGAGCACCTACCTGTCAGGTGCCAGGACCACTAGCGCTCACCTCCCACCCGTCCACAGGCCACCATCTCCTATTACCAGATGATGCACACGCAGACGGCCCCACTGCCCGTGCACTTCCACATGCTGTATGAGAGCAGCAAGCTGTATGACCCAGGACAGCAGTATGCTTCCCACGTGCGCCAGCTGCAGCGCGGCGAGGAGCCTGATGTACACTACGACTTCGAGCCCCACGTGTCCACCAGTGCCTGGTACACTACCTTCTGTGCATGCCCAGGGAGCCAGACTCCCTGTTTGAGATGAGGGCGGGGGTAGAGAGCCCTGGTGACCCCATCACGGCCCCTCCTTTTGGCTGTTGGTCCCACCAGGTCCCCAGTCCTGCGTACTCGGAAAAGCAGCTTCAATGTCAGCGATGCTGTGGGGGCAGAGGCTGCCAGTAGCCCCCCGGAGGACGGTGGGCCCAGCGAGGGAGAGATTGCCAAGGAGCGCAGGAGTGAGTGCCAAGACAGGGTGGACGTGGCCCCCTTGCAGCCCCCCTCAGACCTTCACTGGGGATACCTCTTTCACAGGTGGGCGGGGCCACCAGGTACACAAGTCGTGGCCCATCTCCATCTCAGATTCAGAGGCCAGTCTGGACCCCAGCCCTGGCTCAGGTGAAGGGGCCTGCTGGGTCAGTGGGAGGTGGAACGCTGCGACCCATCCCAGGCTTCAGTGGGCTCATTGTGAAGCGGGCAGCAGGGGTGGGGGTGCAGGGGGAGTCTCTGACACCCTGTTTCCTGCTCAGAGGACTTTAAGAAGTTCGAGCATATGTCTTCCTGTGGCACCATGTCGTCCAACGAGGAGCTGGCCAACCAGGAGGGCAGTGCAGGGGCGTCAGCCTTTGATCAGGGTGAGGGAGCCTCTGAACGGGGCAGTGGGGGAAGGAGGGGTTTGGAGACTCTCTATGTCTGGCCCTTACCTCCCTTGGTGACACTGACCACCTTCCCCCTTCCTCACCAGCTGACCTCAATGGCATGACTCCAGAGCTGCCTGTGGCCGTGCCCAGCGGGCCCTTCCGCCACGTGGGGTTGTCCAAGGCGGCCCGGACCCACCGGCTTCGGAAGCTCCGTACGCCGGCCAAGTGCCGGGAATGCAACAGCTACGTGTACTTCCAGGGCGCCGAGTGTGAGGAGGTGAGTGGTCCCAGTCGGGTCCAGGGGAGCCAGGCACCTGGATGTGCGTCCCATGTTGGGAGAGAGCACCTGCGGTCTGGAGGTGGGGCCAGAGCAGTGGGAGGAGCCCAGGCTGAAGGATGAAAACCATTTCAGAAGCTGCACTGTGGCGGGGAGTCAGGGGTGGGGTGGGGTGGGGTGCGTGTGTGTATGTGTGTGCGCACATGCATGCACTGAGATGAGGCAGGAGATGGAGCCAGGGGTGTCTGAGCTGGACCTGAGCCAGGAAGGGCTGCTCACACTGCCCACCCCCAGTGCTGCCTGGCCTGCCACAAGAAGTGCCTGGAGACCTTGGCCATCCAGTGCGGCCACAAGAAGCTGCAGGGCCGTCTGCAGCTCTTTGGCCAGGACTTCAGCCATGCTGCCCGCAGCACCCCCGACGGTGTGCCCTTCATCATCAAGAAGTGCATCTTTGAGATCGAGCAGCGGGCGCTGCGCACCAAGGTGACCACTGCCGCCACAGTGGCGGGGACTCCAGCCAAGGGACTGCACAGGGAGGGAGAGGCATGGGCCCCTGCTGACGGCAGGCTTCCACAGGGCATCTACCGGGTCAATGGGGTGAAGACACGTGTAGAGAAGCTGTGCCAGGCCTTCGAGAATGGCAAGGAGTTGGTGGAATTGTCTCAAGCATTGCCCCACGACATCAGCAATGTCCTCAAACTCTATCTGCGCCAGGTGAGATAGATGGTGACAAGGCAGAGCAATTCCTAGGCTGTACAGGGAGCCTGCTGGGGGCGTGACCAGCGCTAGGAAGGGGCGTGGTTGCTAAACTGTGGCGCGGTCAGTATTAAGTGGATGGGACCTATACCTAGAGGCGGGGCCGCTGTCAGGGGCGGGGCCAGTGCACGACTGGCAGTCTGTGGGCCAGGCCTACTGACCCTCCACACCTGACCTGCCACCCTGCAGCTGCCTGAGCCGCTCATTTCCTTCCGCCTCTACCATGAGCTTGTGGGGATGGCCAAAGACAGTCTGAAGGCCGAGGCCGAGGCCAAGGCAGCATCTCGGGGTCGGCTGGATGCCACAGAGAGCGAGGCTGCGGCCATGGCCATGGCAGGCCGGTTGCGGGAACTCCTACGGGACCTGCCTCGGGAGAACTGGGCCACACTGCGGTACCTGATGCGGCACCTTCGCAGGTGAGGGCTGAGTTGGCCAGGGTCAAGAGTGGCGGGGTCCTGGGAGCTGCTCACACCTGCCCCTGCACCCTACAACCCGCCAGGATCGTGGAGGTGGAACAGGACAACAAGATGACACCAGGGAACCTGGGCATTGTGTTTGGGCCCACGCTGCTGCGGCCCCGGCCCACTGAGGCCACCGTGTCCCTTTCCTCGCTGGTGGACTACCCCCACCAGGCCTGCATCGTGGAGACCCTCATCACCCACTTCAGCCTGGTCTTTGAGGAGGAGCCTGAAGAGGCCCCAGGGGGCCAGGTGAGGGCTGCCCACTCTGGACAAAGGATGCAGGGCTCTGAGCATGGTGGGGGCTAGGAACCTTGCTCTCCTATGGGGGGGACTAGACAGGGAGCTCTGCTGGGAGATGTTTGGCTTGGACAGGGCTGTCCGGGGCATTCAAGGCACATTTTAAGCAAAGAACTGGGTGAAGTGTGGGTTCAGATCTGTGGATGGAACCTGCACTCGACCAGCCGTCCTGGCCCCTCTGGTTTCCCACTTCTGCCCCCGCTGTAGCCTGTCCTTGTGTCCTGGCTCCCACACAGCTTAGCTGTGTCCAGCCTGCTGCTCTCCTTGGTAGAGGGTCTCATTTCCAGGCAGCATTGGGTCCCACACTCAGTCCCCACTGCACATCTTTAACCCCCCATCAGCTGCCTTTAGGGGAGGCAGGCCGTGGAGGGGACATGTCTGGTTGTAGCTTCAGGACAGTGGCTCCAGTGCTGGTGTCCACAGGGACTCAGCCCCCTTTGTATGAGCTCAGCCTGTTCAGACGCAGGATGGGGGCTGAGGGCCCTCATATGCTCAGCTGCAGCGGGTGTTAATGGTATTTAGGGTTTTTACTTGGTTAACTTATAAGAGAGTAAATGGAACGTGGCATGACCAGAACCGTGGTGCTTCCCTGACCTCTCTTCTGCTTCTGCAGGATGGCGTATCCAGCCAGCGACCCGAGGTGGTGGTCCAGGCACCGTACCTGGGGGACAGCGGGGATGCAGCCTTTCCCTTGACAGAGGAGGCTGAGGACAGGGGCCTTGGTGAGTGGGGTGGCCCTGGAGGTGCTGGGCAGATGGTGGGTGATGTAGTGGGTCCATGGCAAGGGCTGCAGACTGAACTGTTCACCCAGACACAAGTGTCACCTGTCTTTAATCCGTAACAAACCCTTGCAAAGAGATACCCTTTCAAGGTGTTTTGCCAGGTCCAAGAAACAGGCACCCAGAAATGGAAACAACCCCAAGTGTCTGAGACCCTGCACCTGATTTGAGAGGGTTCTGAGCAGGGAGACAGGCCTGCTGGGGGGGTGGGGGAGCCTCTTGGTGTCACCAGAGGCGGATGCCCAGTGGTTCCACCCCCAGCTCACAGGCTGTCCAACTGTCCCTCTGTATCTCTGTCCCTTTCCCTTGGACTTTTCAGAACCCCACGTCGCCTCCAACGACTCCGACTCAGAGCTGGAGGAGGCCTCAGACCTGCAGTCCCCAGCAGGTGGAGCTGCACTGCACCGGCTCAGTTTTCTGGAGAGGCAGGGCGGCGACGCAGGCACAGAGGGCAGTCAGGGCAGCCGCAGCGGCAGCGAAGAGCAGCTGGGTGCCACAGCCGGGGAGTACGGGCCTGGGGCCTGGGAGGGCCCTGGGGAGGAGTCAGCCCGGAGGCTCTCCGAGTACAACACCAACCAGTGCAACAACACCAGCCAGTGCACCACCACTAGCCAGTACAACGCCACCAACCGGTGCAACAATGTGGCTGCAGCTTGGCTGCCAGCTGTGAGGCTGCGTGCTGGGCGGCTGGTAGGGGGCAACAGCTGCAAGAGGCAGCCGGAGTTTGTGTAGCTGGGGTAGCGGGCAGGTCCCGCCCCTGTGGACACGTCACTGAGAGGCCTCTCCTTCCGGCCACAGCGGCCAGGGCATTGCTGATCGGCCTTCCCAGAAGCTTCTGCCTGCGCTACTCTGCACACCCACTCTCAGACTTGCTGTGATGGAGGACCCTGCCCACCCTGAGCCAGGCCGAAGAGGTCACAGGGCACCTGGGAGGAAGGCTGGATGCCTTCTGGACAGTGGGCCAGCCAGCCTGCCTCAAGACAACCTGGCTCTTACAGAAGAGCGGGTTTGGACACTGGTGTTAGAATACAGGAAGTTCCCACAGTGGAGTTTTCCGACGTGTACTTTCCTTTTGCATACAATAAAGTCTTCAACCTGAGCCTGCCTCCTCTGGCAGCAGTGGCCTGAGCAATGTTCCCAGCTCCTTGCTGGGCCTGGGGCAGCGGGGGAGGCTGTGAATAGAAATTCTACCACAAGGCAGGGCAACCCCATAGGCCCCAGGTGGCCATGGGGACATAGACACAAGGCACCACTTCCCTGCACTCCTGGCTCAGAAAACCCGCGTGGACTGAAGAGCCTCAGGGAGATAGTAGCCACTGTCCGAGACAGCATAGCCAGGAAGAGGCGAGGCTCTGCCTCCATTCCTACAGGTTTATCCTGGAGGGCCGAGGATGGCTAAGCAGAGACCCAACTACTCACGAGATGAATGACATGGATTCACACCCCATCAGGATAGAACCTGCTAGGTCTCCCTTTCTGACAGGACAGTCCCCCAAAAATGGCAGTCCTCCCCAAGCTTAGGTAAGACCAGCTGTGGTGGTCAGAGCTCTGCCCCTGCCTAAGCTTCCTAAGAGCCCAGAAGGCGGCCTGCAGTTTGGCAAACAAAGATAAAAGCCCAGGCCGTACCCTCTGGTTGCATGTGACTTGTGGCCACTTCTGCCCTGCGGGGTAGCAGAGTTGAGTAACTGTAGCAAGGTGACCTGGCCAGCGCAGCCAAGACACTCACTCTCTGGCCTTTATAGAATAAGTGTGCTGACCCCTAAGTTTTTAAAACAGAATGAGTGAATAGATCTATGAACACTTCCAGGTGTTCCGCAGGGCAGAAGGGACCTCCACTTCTCCATGGAGGAGGTAAGATAAGCACCCTGCTCCAGGCACCCAAGTGCCTGTGAGGAGCTCGGCCTGGCCTGCAAATGGTTCCAGACACGACCCCGCCAAAGGACTTTAACAGGCTGTGCCACCTTCAGGCATGGCCTGACCCAGGCTCACAATCGGGAAGGTACCCACTTCCTGAAGCTCTGAGGCTGGTGTCTGGAGCAATCTCAGGGACTTGCAGGCAGCAGAACCGATCCCCAAGCAACAAGCAGGGGTTGGGGGGGCCCCAAAGGAGAGCTGGTACCACTGGTGGAACATCCACATCTCGCATCTAGGCCCCGCACCTGTGGGCAGGCCTAAACCCAGCCCCCTCCACTAAGCCCCCAATCAGAAGAAAAGGAGTTTTCAGGGAATCAATGCACTGATTCTAGAGTTCATTAGCAAGAGTAAAAATCTAAGAACATCCAAGACTGTAAACCACATGTTTACTGTTTCCGCCTTGTTAACCTGCATAGTTCACAAGCACACCACATTGACATGGTTGTGCAACCATCCCCACCATCATCTCCAGAACTTTCTCATCTTCCCAAACTGAAACTCTGGTCCCCAGGAAACACCAACTCCCTCTCTCCTCCCAGTCCCTGGCCCCCCAGCACCTTTTGCTTCTGTCTCTGTGGACCTGACTGCTTAGAGATCCCAGGTCAATGGAATCAGATAGAATCTGTCCATCTACATCTGGCTTATTCTGGCTGAGACAGTTTTGAAAAACAACGTATGTCTGTTTTGGAGAAAGGGGAGACCTGTTTGCCTGTTAAAATGTACTGTAAAATTATGATTTTAAAACCTAAGTTTTGGGAAGGGATGTTCAAGAGGGAGGGGGTATATGTATACCTATGGCTGATTCATGTTGATGTGTGGCAGAAACCAACACAGTATTTACAAAAAAAAAACAAACACACCTAAACTTATCAATGAAAAGAGGATCTCAACACAGACTCACGTGGGTCTATGCGTTCACTACAAGAGAGTGGAAACTCAGGGCAGCACTATTCCTCAATAAACAGTGTCAAGAGCACCATCTGTCTGTGGGAAAGTGACCACCCCAGGTCACACAATGCCCAGGAGTAAACCCAGAATTTGAGACCCACGAATAAAGACTACAGGGGGATGGATATCCCTGGGGTCCAGTGATTGAGAATCCACCTGCCAGGGCAGCAGGTGGTGGTTTGATCCCTTGTTGGGGAAGTAAGATCTCCCACATGCCGCAATTACAATCCAAGGCAGTCAAAAAAGAAAAACACTACATGGGACACCTAAGAAATACAAAACGTGGGGAAACTGTTTTGTAATTTGTGCCTAGGATATATAAAGGACCCCTAAAACTCAGGAATGGAAGACAAATAACCCAGTTAAACAAGAGGCAAAGGACCTGTGCACAGACACATATCTGAGGTAACCCATAGGTAGCTGGCAAGCCCCGTGCTCACCACCACAGCACCTGGCAAGGGAACCGGAACCACAGTGCCACCACTGGCCACCCTGTACCCCCTACCCGTCCCCCAGGCCATAAGAACCAGTGCTGGCAAGGAGGTGGAGACAGTGGGACCTCTCCATGGGGCTCAGGAATGAGAAATGGGGCAGCCACAGGGAAGACAGTCTGAAAGCTTCTCTAAAGGATGACCAGAGCTTCTGCAAGACCAACTCTACTCCAACATACACACCACACCCAGAAAAATAAATACAACCACAGCAATGTGTACCTGGACGCTCACAGCAACACTACGCACAATGGAAACAACCTGGGTCCATCAACTGAAGAAGAAACATAGTGTCCCTCCACACACGGGAGCGCCCCCTCAGCCAGGAAAAGGAGAGAAGCCCTGACACGGCTACCACGTGGACAGACCCTGAGAACACGATGCTCAGGAGAGCAGCAGACACAGGACACACAGGGTGTGATTCCACTGGTGGGAAACGTCCAGAACAGGCAGATCGACAAACAGAGTTAGTGGTGGTCGGGCTGGGGTGACTGCTAACAGGATGGGGCTTTCTTTTAGAGTGATGGAGTGTTCCACAGTTGACTGTGGTGCACAACTCTGCATGTACTAAAAATCACAGAACCATGAACTTTAAACGAGTGAACTGTATGGTATGTAGATCGCACGTCAACGAAGCTATTAATTAAAAATACAAACAATGGCACTTAGCCTGGGGAGGGAGGCCTCTGAAGTTAGTATAGAGGAAAACTAGTAGTCTGACCCCCAACTTCTATGGAAGAAGAGCACCAAGAAGCAAAGCTAGCAGGTGTGCTGGAGCTCCACCCCTGCCTCCTCCAGGGGAAGTGAGCAGTGACCCTGTGGAGTGGAAAAGAGCCTGAGCAAGGCTGCTCACAGCAAACCCAGGGTTGTTTTGCCTTGGTCTTCAGATGAGTGAACTTATTACTCAAAACAGCTTTAATTCTTTAAGACGCCCAGCATTCCAAAGCAACCAAATCCCAGTTTCCATCTCACCGCTGCTGTCCTCAGAGCCCCTGGACAGGCAGCATCAGGGCCACCGTGGGGGACACAGCGTGGGGAGGCCAGAGGATGCCGGGCCACCCTGAGGTGTCCTGGCCCCTCCAGAGGCACCGTCAGCTGGGATCCAGGGCCAGGGCTTGGCATCCAGGAGAGGCTGCAGGGACTCTCAGCCCAGGAAAGGCAGATCCTAGGCCCGAGGTGAAGCGCCCTAGGATCCAGGGGGAGCAGAGGCAAGGTTCCCAAGGCAACCAGCTCCCACACTCCTGGCCAGGAGCGGCGGGAGTAGGGTGGGGAGAGGGGGTGGTCACAACAGTCTTTCTGTCCCCCAGGGGACATGCTGGCAGAGAAACAGGCAGTTAGTCGTGTGATCTGTGACTGTTTGTCATAGAAGCTGGGTACAACCAGGCCGGAACTGGGGCTGCCTCCAGAGAGGGAAGTGGTGCAGCGCGCTCACAAGAGTGGGATGAGCACCACTGCCTGGGCCCTTGACGCCAGCTGTCTGTCCACAGGCAGCTACTGTACCAGCCGGTAGGTGATGTACCTGCCCGCAGTTTCGCTCGGCCGGATGATCTTCACCACCTAGGGGCAGGAAGCAGAGCTGGAGTGGTGCAGGAGCAGCAGCCTGGGTTCCCTCCGCCCTGCCCAGAAGCCTTGGCTCTAGTTCCACCCTGGGAGGGCTTCTTACCTGTCCGCGCTTTATCCCAAAGTAGCGCGCCACAGGGTCTCCTGCCTGGATCCTGGGCAGCTGGTTCTCTCGGAGTTTACTGGGTAGCAGGTCAGGGAAAAGGCCTCACTGGACTGACTGGGGGTCTGGGGTTGGGGTGAAAGGCAGGGTGGGGAGAGGAGCTGGGCCCAGTCAGGGGCCAGAAAGGATACTACCGGGCCAGCAGCTCCGTTACCTCTTCCTTGGTCATGACCACATGCTCCGGGACCAGCTGTGAGAAGAGAACCCGGGCTCCATGGGATGACAGACCCCAAGAGGCCCCAAGGAAGGGGTACAGCTCAGGCTCCAAGCGTCTGAGCCAGTCCTAACTCCACACTGGGAGGGAGGGGGTGCATGTCTGGAGCCTACACCCCCACCCTGCAGATGGGCCACAGGGCACAATCCTGGGAGCCGGGGCTCCAGGGGAGATAGAAACTGCACCCCGGCCCCCAACTCCTGACTGAAGGCTGGATTGCCCTACTTTCTTTCCACACTGGGGGGCCCCCGGACGTCTGCTGTTCCTAAAAAGGTGAGGGGCTGGGGGGTGGGTCTCCAATCTCATCCCACCCAAGCCCCCGCACCCCTACCTCATGCTCTGTGATGTTGATGAGCAGCTCCTGCTGCAGAAACTGCTCCAAGATGTACTTGGGTGCCATGTCAACCAGGGACTGGAAGAGACGTCAACCCTCAAGTGCAGCAGGGGCAGCTGCCCGCCCCTCTGTGGCCCCCAGGCCCGCCCCAACCCAGCTCCTCCTTGTGGGCAGCTTGCACCCTGGAAGTGGAGCAGGGTTTACCTCTGTGGCTCAGAAAGACATCTCGCATCATAAATTGGGAAACCCCACCCAACTCCGCCCCGGCTCTCAGCACAGTAATAAGGCCTTCGTCTCACATCAAGAAAGGTGAGTACCTGTCAGGATGCTCCCAGGGTGGCTGGGAGCTAGTGTGGCAGCCGGTCCCTGGGCCTGGGGACAGAGGTGCTGGCCAGGCTCCATCCCACCCCAGCGGGGCGGGCTTACCTGCTTGGCAGAGGGCGTCATGCCCTGCTGCACCACAATGAGGGCACGCGTGATGTTCTCCTCCTGCATACGCTGACAGTACACCTTGATGGTCTTGATGCCCACCTTGGGCTCCTCTGCAGGCAGAGCACAGGCTGATCAGTGCTGCGGGGCCCCTTCCCGTCGGGCACCCAGGTTCTAGCCTGGCTCTGCCAAGGCACTGCGGTGCCACTCCCACTCTCAGGCCTCAGCCTCCCCATGTGCAAAGCAAGAACCTGGCAGCTGGTTCCCAGAATGGGGGAGCTGGCTGCCTCCAGGTCACATGGGAGCTGACAACCGCCCTGGGCGCCGTGGACCTCAGGGACCTCTTCTGGAAGTGGGGTCTGGGAGTCTGGGCTTGGCCAGGGCTCAGTGGCTCTGAGGTTTGGGAAGCCCTGGATTTGGTTTAGTCTGGGAGTTCATGAGACAAGGGCTGGGGTTCTCAGAGGTGAGCTGAGGTGAGCTGACCCGGAGAGTATGGTCCTGCCAGACACAGACCACCCATCTCCATGCCGCAGCGGTGGGGGTCCTCATGGTCTTGGCAGCACACAGGGCCTGCCACAGAACAGCCGGACCCTAGGGGCCCAGCAGGCCAGCACTTAGGGCAGCCCCAGGGTCTGTGTGCAGTACGTCCGCCCCCTCCAGCTGCTCTCACTTCCCATTCCACTAACCCACTCTGCCCCCAAAGTCCCTCTGTTGGGGTCCTGGCCCTGGAATCTCAGAATGAAACTGTATTTGGAAATGTGATCTTTAGGCCCAGAGAGAATGGATGGGTGATCGAGAAGAGGGAAGCTGGAGAAGGGGTCCCCAGAGCAAGGAGGGCAGGGGACAGAAGGATAAGGGTGGGTGCATGACTCTGGGATGCACAGCAGGTGGCTGCTGTGAGCTGGCCCTGAGCAGCCCTCACCTGGGAAGAAGACGAACATCTGGTCGGTAGGGTCATCGTTGTGGGCCACCAGCACCGTGAGGTCCGTGCGCCTCGGCCGCCCTTCACTGGGCTTGTCCCCAAACTGGGCCTTGAACTCCTCCAGAGTCTGGTCCAGCTCGTCCTGGGTCACCAGGTAACCGCGGTCATGGCACAGCTGCAGAGAGAAAGGGCAGGTGATCGCACAGTGGAGATGGGACAGTAGCCAGAGCTCCGGTGGGTGAGGCCACCGCAGAGGAGACTGGGGAAAGCCCTGGGATGCAAGTGGGGATGTTGAGTCCAGAGCCAGGCCCCAGGGCGTAGGTCTGACAGGTACAGCAGGCCGGGCGAGTGTTGGCTGGGAAACCAGGCAAAAGCCTGAGGTCCAGCAGTTCAAGGTCCTGCTCAGAAACTAGGGCTCTGTGAGCACACAGACTAGGTGAGGACCCAGACAGAGAAAGGAAGGTTGGAGCTGCCACCCAGCCCTGCCCACATCCCCCACCTCCCACCGAGTCTCCATTCAGAGACCTGGGTCTCCTCTCCTGCAGCCCCGACACCATCAGGTAGAAGCGCAGCTGCTCCAGCCCTGTCTTGAGTAGCTCTGCCAAGTGTTGGAGAGGCTGGGTCATAGCCCAGCCTTAGCTCCAGCACAATTCCCAAGAGGCTGGGCGCTCTTGATCAAGGCCCCAAGTCTTTGTGGCATGACACTGGACCCCTCTCACATGATGGCTTAAAGCATGTGGTACACAGAAAAAGCTGCAGTTGTGACTGCTGTGACACTGAGACTGAGTTGATGGGCAAGGTATCCAAGTAACCACCAGACAGCGGTCAGACCAGCCCACCAGGGGTCCTTCCACCGTCCAGAACCCGGGATTCTGCATTATGCACTTAAGGTGGTGCTGATAAGACGGGCTGGGAGCTGGGACCCTTTGCGGCAGCGCCTGCATTTGGACAAACATCTCCTCCAGCAACAGAATACCCAGAAACCATGCCGGACTAAAAATAACCGTGCAATTACCCAGCTCGAGCAAATGATAGACAACAACAAAAAGTCAAAAACTCCACTGCTACTTCTGAGGTGCCGGGAGCAAAAGCTGGGTGCCAGGCGTGATCCCTGCACACAGCACTACCCAGAGGGTAGGCAGACCACCCAAGTCATCACTCTGGCATGACCCCTGGACCCGCGCCCACCCTCACCCCATTCAAGACGACCTAAGAAAGGCGCCTATTGCTTGTTTTCGCTCCCTCCTGCTGCAGCATAAGCTCCAACAAAGCCTTGCCTGAAATTCTAGTCTGGCCTGTTACCAATTCTTACTGATTAAGAACTTCAGGGATCAGAGGCTGTAACACCACAACCTTCCAGAAACACAAATACACGGCGGCCCAGCGTCTCCCGCCTTCCCTCCCTCCAGCTCGAGCGAGATGCTGACCCCTTTTCGGGGGGCTCTGGGGCTCGACTCCTCCGCTCCAGCCGCGCGGCCGCGGGTGAAGAGGCTCATCCCCATCAGCGGGCCCTAGCACCCGCCGTTCACGCCTCGGCCGCCGCGTGCCCAGTTTGTCTGGCGCAGCCAGGCACGCCCTCACCGCGTTCTCCGAGGAGGGCTGCCTCCGCGCGGCTCACCTGCATGATGGTCTTGCGGATCTTCCACAGCCGGTATGTCTCCTCCTCATCGTCCATGATTGCCGCCGCTCTCACACACTGCGCCTGCGACCGGCACGACCCGGGCCCACAGTGCCTACTCCGAGTCCTGATCAGGCCCCCAACACGTCGTCTACCCGTGCAGGGCTGTCGCAGGCGAACGCCTGAATACAGCGACCTTCGGCAGCGGCACTGTCAAGGGCAGCCCTAGCCTTACTAAAGCGGCGGTTGGTTGCGCGAGCAGCTTTCAAACAGCACCGCCCACCCGCCCCTCGGAAGTTCTCGCGATGCTTTGACTGCAAGGCTTCTCGGGAGTGGTGGTTTTTGCTCAACGTCAGTCTGGACAGTGTTTAGAATCTGGAGAGACTGAGGAAGTGTGAGCGGAGCCTCGGTTTTCCGTTTTGTATAATGAAAAGAATAAAGTGTCCCCCATTTTAGAGGATCTAAAGGGATGCTCGTACTTGGGAGGAGCTTGGTATAGTTCCTGGTGCTTACAAAATGCACCTGAGCCCCAGCCCAGCCCCTGCTTGGATACCCCAAGAGTGCACAACCTCTGCATCGGCCCTTCCCCTCGGAGTTCGTTCAGGAGGTTTGCTCAGGCCTGCTCAGCCCAGCTTACTTGTGTCAGTAACTTCTCATTCAGTAATATATTAATTCAATGATTCAATATTTAATGAGGAGCCAAAGGGACGGGGAACAAAACAGACCAAACATCCTTACATGCCAGGGAGAGACAGGACAGAAACAGCGGACATAAGTAAATGATACAGCGTGTTAGAAGGAGACAGTGCTGTGGAAGAAAAAATAGAGAAATCTCAGATGTGGTCAGGGAAGGTTCCAACAAAAATCCAAAGGGTGAGAGGGTAGAAGCCCTGGGGATGTTGAGGAAAGTGTTATCAGGTGGAGGGTACAGCGTGTGCAAAGGCCCTGAGGCCTAGTGTGTTGGCAGCAAGGAGGCCTGTGGGTCAGAGGGTCAGGTGGGGGCAGATCTTGGGAGCCCTTGCTGGTTGGGTTTGAGAAGTTTGTGCTTGCAGCCATTTTCAGCATCTCCACAGGGCAGAAACAGGGAGACCAAGGAGTGGGCTAGGGAGGACCGTCCTGGCCAGAGATAGATGAGGCTTCAACTGAAGGGTGAGCTGTGGGCAGGTCCAGGGTGTCTAGAAGGCAGCACTCATAGGATCTGTAGGTGGACAGGATGTGGAAAGACACAAAGACAAGCAGAGGAGGAAGAACAGACCTCGGTGGGGAGGCATAGGAGGCAGATCTGGAGCAGATTTTGGACATGGTGAGCTGGGGACTCCTGGGGGACCCTACAGGGAGACATCCAGGGGACAGTAGGGTACAAGCCTGAAACTCAGGATGAGCTTGGAGTGGAGGCTGACGTGGATGTTGTGGGAGCACAGTGCAGACTGGAGTTGAGAGGCTGATGAGGTCACAGAGCGCATCAGATGTCAGGCCTGAGCCCTGAAGCTGGGAGGAGGGGAGGAAACGGCAGAAGACAAAGAGATGTGGCTACCTGGGCTCCAGTGCTGGCTGTGTGACCTGGGCACATTACTTAACCTCTCTGTGCCTCAGTGTCCCCCTCCTCCTTTGTAGAACAGGGGCAAGAACAGAACCCACTGCATATGTACTTGGCTGAAGATTGCAGGGTGCTGGCGCTACCTAAGTGTTCCTGAAACAGAATAAAGGGTGGGTAGAAACCTGGCATCCTGGAGTCAGGTGAAGGAGGTATCTGGAGGAGGGGGGTGGAGCAGCTGTCAAAGCAGGTCTGCGGACTGAGAAGGGGACTGGCCCAGGGGCCACTGTTTGTGACCACAGAGGGCAGATCCGGGGAGGAGGCCTTTCTTTATGGGAGGAAAGAAATCGGAGATGTGTATGAAGGGGTAGAAAGAGAGGCGTTCTAGAGTGGGTTTTATTTATTTTATTTTTGGCTGCATTGGGTATTAGCTGCTGAGCACAGGCTTTCTCTAGTTGTGGCGAGTGGAGGCTACTCTCTAGTTGTGGTGCACAAGCTTCTCATTTCGGTGGCTTCTCTTGTTGCAGAGCATGGGCTCTAGGCTGCCTGGACTCAGTAGTTGTGACACACAGGCTTAGTTGCCCTCCAGCATGTTAGATCTTCCTGGACCAGGGATTGAACCCATGTCTCCTGCATTGGCGGGTGGATTCTTAACCACTGAGCCACCAGGGATGCCCTAGAGTGAGTTTTAAGACAGGAGAAAGAGTGTCTATCTAGGTGATGGGCAAATCTGAGTGGGAGAGGGGGCAGAACTGCTGGAGGTTCCCAAGGGCAGCCTGGAGTTTACCCGGGGAAGGCCCAGGTGTGGGTGGCAGGGGATGTTAGGTGACCTTGCTGTTCCTTGGGGCAGGGAAGAGGGGAGAATGGACTCACAGGAGCAGGTGGGCCCCACCCCATCGCCCATGAATTAGAATTCTGCCTGTGACTGCGTGACCTCAGCAATGGGACATGGAGTTGCAACTTTCTCCTGGGAACCCGCCACCATGCAGCTCTGCCAATTGGCAGAGCCCAGGGGTCAGAAATCAGGCCACCCCCCTCACACACACTCCTGGCTGGGGATGTGAAATCCAGCAGCAGCTGTGGGGAAGCCTGGCAGCTCCTTTTAACACCTAAAGTGACCATGTGAGCCAGCAATTCCACTCCCGGGTGCATGCCCAGGAGAAATGAAAACACACGCCCACGCAAAAAGTCTTGTACAGCATCACAAAGCCAAATGGTACAATAGCACAATACTCATTAATGGATACATGGGTAAACACAATATAGTCCATTCATTTCATAGAATATTACTCAGCCATGAAAAGCAGCACTGACACACACTATAATGTGGATGAACCTTGAAAACATGATGCTCATAGAGAGAAGCCTCACACAAGAGGCCACCTAGAATATGACTCCATTGATGTGAATAGTCCAGGACAGGCAAATCCACACAGAGTAAATTCACGGCTGTCAGGGGCTGAGGTAGGGAGATGGAGGAGACTGGTAATGGGGACAGGGTTTGTTTTCGAATGACATAAGTGACACAGAAAGCAAAGAAGTGCTGTCTAATTCCACTCATAGGAATTTTAACGGGGTGAGGAAATAGATGGTGGGTGCCAGGGGTTGGGGTGGGTGACTACAAAATGGGGATGGAGTTTATTTTGGGGTGATAAGAATGTTCTGGAATTGGATAGTGGTGATGGTCCCACAACATTGTGAATATTCTAAAAATCACTGTATGCTTTGGTGAAAATGGTGAATTTTATGTTATGTGAATTTTAAACTCAAAGGCCACCACAGGGGAGCCTTCCTGGGGCCTGGCTGGGGCTTCCCCAGGATTCCACTGCCTCCTCTGTAAGGGGAGGAATGTTTGGAACAGCAGTGAATCCCCAGGCACAAAGCCCTCCCAGAGCCAGTGGAACCACAGCCAGCAGCTCGTCCTGCCCGCTCTGTTCTCAATGTAACTGGTATGAAGTCAGGACTGGGGTCAGACCTTGCCCATGTCTCCCCTGCAGTGGGCTCCACGGGGAAGGGGAGTCATCCTAAGCTATTTTCCTGGAAACCCTCAAGTAACCAGTGAGGGTGGCCATCTTCATGACAAAGTTACAGATCCCACCATAAGGGAAACTAGGAGCAGCTGTGTCGTTCTTAGGGCCACTCAGACTGGCTGGTGTGGGCCTTGACACCCAGGGCTGCCCGCCCCCCACCCCGGGCGGAAGTGAGGGGGGATTTCCTGAGAAGTGAGATAGCTAAGCTGAGACAATGAGGGCTCCAGCAAAGATGTGACTTGAGAACTCACCCGCTCTGGTTAATCAGGCTGAGAGGCAGAAGTACATGAAGGCTGTTGTGCAAGACAGGAGTGTGGCAACTTGGCCCCAGGGATCCTGTCCCCTTTGCCACCAAATGCGACCTACTAAGCCCCCTGGGGCAGGCCTAGGTTGCAGGGTGTGTGTGTATGTGTGTGTATGTGGGGGGCGTTCCCCCAAATAAGCCCAGCCCCCAAAGTCCTGCCCCCAAGGCCTCTGCAGAAACGTCCACCGGGAGGTTCCAAGAAGAGAGAAACTGACCAACAGCACAAGCTGAAACCACCCTCCTGGCCGCAGGTCAACGTCCTTCCGCCGCTGGGGGTGGGGGGTGGGGGGCAGCCAGGCGGGCTGTGGAATTCCGTGACTCAGGTCCCAAGAATGGGATGGGCCTGCTCTCTGGGCAGTGGCCGAACGCCTGAGCCTCGAGTGGAAATGCCCCAGGAGCCAGATCAGCGGGCGCTGTCCCCTACCGCGTGCACTCGTGCTGTGTCACGTTGGAAGTGACAACAAGCTTCTCTGGTCTTGTGTTTTCCTTTCTAAGCACACACCTGCGCGTCCGCTCAGAGAAGGGGGCGGGACCACAAGATAACTGCCAAGCTTCCCTTACCCACCCAGGGCTCACGTGTCACTTATATAAGCGGCTAAGCCTGCGCTGTCCAAGGGCGGCGACCTCCTGCCGTGCGCTCATTGCGCACCCTGCGGCAGCGCCACCTCCATCCGGGCCTGTCGCCTCCGGTGAACTCCAGGCCCTCGTAGCGACACCGCAGCCCTTGTGGGGGTAGTCCGATGCCCAGCGTGGTTTTATTTACATTTCAAAGAAACAAATACGTGTTCAGTAAACTGAGGCATATTTTCTGAAAGTTCGAGCCAACCTTGCCCCCCACCACCCCGATCCCCTGCCACGGGCTTCCAGTAGTATCTCAAGTTGTCGGGCATCCTTCAGTGCGGATAACTGTCCGCCACCCAACTCCGCGCCGCCTGCGTGGACGCGAACGCGTGCCCGCGCACGAGCATGCGCAGTCACATGCAGCGACAAAAACCGCAGCCCTGCCCAGGCCCCGCCCCACCAGCCTCACTCCGGCTTCCCATTGGCTGGTGTGGGCACGCGTCTGCGACGCCTGAGCATCCGACCAGTGAGAGTGTTGCTGGGCGTGGCGTAGGGCGGGGAGGTAAGGCCCGCCGGCGCGCGTCCATTGGTCGGTTCGGCGAGGGGAGGAGCGCTGCTTTCCCGAGCCCCCCACCGCCGAGATGAGCTTTAGCCGTCTGTACCGCCTGCTCAAGCCAGCGCTTCTCTGCGGGGCTCTGGCTGCGCCGGGCCTGGCCAGCACCATGGTGAGTGCGGCGCCGCCGGCCGGCCAGTGGGCCGTTGGGCGGGCGCGCGACCTGCCTTCTGGCGACCTTGGGCGGGGGGCGCCGGCCGCCTCCTCCGCGGCCATTCGGACCGGGGCTAGAGCGCTGGCGGGGGTCACGGTCCGAGTATAGGTCAGGGACCGAGGCGGCGTCCGGGGGGCCGGAGACAGGGCTGGGCGGTCAGAACCCGAGGTTGGAAGCCTCCGACGCGCACAGGCTGCTGTATCGGGGCAGCTGGGGGTGGCGCCGTCGGCCTCTGGCTCCCCGACTGCGGCCTGGAGAGTGGGGGCGGCCTAAGGGGTGGAAATCCGGGATCACGCGCCGCGGGTCGTCACTGCCCCTCCCCCGCCCTGCGCGCTCCGGGGCCTCTTGCGGTGGCGTCACAGAGGAACGGCATGGTGCCCTTGGCTACCGGCCCTTTGTTCCCGGGGCCCGGCGCTCGGTGGGCACAAGTTCAGTCAGAGACCTGCGGGCATGGGCCGCGCAGCCGCCTGCTCCCCGGGTCGTCGCGGGCAGCGGCGCCGGTTGCCAGCCGGACGACGGCGCCGAGCTCCCCGAAGGCGGAGGGCTCGGATATGCCGTCGCAGGAGGGCGCGCCCCCGGCGGAGGAGGCCAGCTCCTGAGAGCCCTGGGCTGGCGGGACCCCCGGCCGGGGAGAGCGGCTGCGCCACAGAATCCCAAGACCCGGTGCGCACGGAGGCCACCACACCCAGCGGCCTCCCCCTTCCGGTGGGGCACCTGGCAGGGTCCCGAGCCCTCCCTAGGTCTCAATGACTGCGGCCCAATGCGCCCTGTTGTACAGGGGAGCCTTTGAGGAGGAGCCTCACATTTTGCTTAGTCCCAGGGCCCGAGTTTTTCTCCCTTAGGTACCCTGGGCTGGGCGAGTGGGCCGAGCGGCTGCGGGCGCCACGCCCCGAGGTCAGTCGGCCGCTCAGCCTGTCCTTGCCTTGCAGTGCGCGTCCCGCGACGACTGGCGCTGTGCTCGCTCCATGCACGAATTCTCAGCCAAGGACATCGACGGGCGCATGGTTAACCTGGACAAGTACCGGTGGGTCCTTGCTCACTTGGTGGGGGCGGCGGGGGTAAGGTCGTGGCCCTGACCTGACCGCCTCATCCCATCTCCAGGGGCCACGTGTGCATCGTCACCAATGTGGCCTCGCAATGAGGCAAGACTGACGTAAACTACACTCAGCTGGTCGACCTGCACGCCCGATACGCCGAGTGTGGTTTACGGATCCTGGCCTTCCCTTGCAACCAGTTTGGGAGGCAGGTGCGAAGTGGCTGGCCCTGGGTGTCCCTGTGTGTCCCTTTGTGCAGGCTGGGGAGAGGAGCTGTCTGTGGAAGCAGGGACTAAAGGGGGTATAGGCCCCTCCCCACTCACCCCCTTCCCTAACCCGGGTCTACACAGGAGCCAGGGAGTAATGCGGAGATCAAAGAGTTCGCTGCTGGCTATAACGTCAAATTCGATTTGTTCAGCAAGATCTGTGTAAATGGGGACGACGCCCACCCTCTGTGGAAATGGATGAAAGTCCAGCCCAAGGGGAGGGGCATGCTGGGAAAGTGAGTTGGGGGCTGGAGGACTGGGGAGGACGGGATGGCTTCCCCAGGGCAGTGGAGGGGGTGGTCTGCAGCTGCCAAGGGATTCCTCACAACCTCATGCTTCTTTTGTAGCGCCATCAAATGGAACTTCACCAAGGTAAGGGGGGTCGGGGCCCTGGTTGGGTGGACAGACACAGCCACCAGCCACAGATGGGCTGCTTTGAGAGTCCAGAGCCATGGGGATGGCAGGTGCAGGCCACTGGCTCACCTCAGCCCCACGGTGGCCTCCTTGCAGTTCCTCATTGACAAGAATGGCTGTGTGGTGAAGCGGTATGGTCCCATGGAAGAGCCCCTGGTAGGTACCTGTCTGGGGAGCCCGCTGGGGGGACTCGGGAAAAGTCGTCCCTCACCCTCTTCTCCCCACAGGTGATAGAGAAGGATCTGCCCTGCTACCTCTAGCTCCACAAGGTGCTGCCCCTACCCAAGCTTGCTACCTGTGTTCCGAGGAGCCTTCCCCCGGTGCCTATGATGGTCTGTCTGAAAACCAGCCCCTGGTGGGGCAGACCTGAGAACCTGGCGTGCATTCCTGCCGGAGGAAGTTCCCTTGGCCTGGCTGCGGCTTGGCAACCCCACCCCTGGCTGCCTTGTGGGAATAAAATGTACAACACAGATTGGCTTGCTCCTGGCTTTTGCTAACCTAGGGCTCAGGGGCAGGTGTCATCAGCTCCCCAGGCTGAGGGAGGTGGGGGCAAGTGGGAGGTGGAGTTCCTTCAGGTTTCATAGGGCTCCATCTGTCCTTCTGCCCGGGGTTGCTAATCTCCTCAGCCCGGCCCGGCCGAGCTGATCCTGGGGGGAGATAATGCCTCCTCATTGGCTACTGCTCTCAGCCCAGATGGCCTTGGTCTCTAGTGTACCCAGGTGTGGGAGATAAGGGGACCTGGGCTCATGACCCTGCCGTTGGGAGGCCCTCTGCACCCAGGTTGGGCATCAGGCCAAGCTGGTTTGGGTACCAAGCCATGCCTGGCAGGGCCTGCTCACCATGCTAGCCTTGTGATGAAGGCAGAGTCCGGGCATCGGGCCTGCCCATGGGCTTCACCTGGCAGATGCAGCCCCATCCCCGGGAAGGGCTGTGGGTGGGTACAGCCTACCTGCTGCTCAAAGGGGCCATCCTGTGAGAGGCAGGCAGACAGCTGTGGAATGGCTGAGCTGGCTCCCCTCCTGCCCCCACCAGCCAGAAAGATCAGCAGCCTTCCCCAGGAGTGGGGACCTATGGGGGAGGGGACTGGCCAGGTCTGGACGGCAGGTCAAGAGCCACCTCCACCACCCTTGGCTGCTTCTAGGAGGGTCTCCTGACTGCTCCCTAGTCCAACTTCTAGGCCATGGGCTGGGCATGCTCCCCAGTTTCCAGGAACAGTTGGGCATCCCGTCCTGCCTTCCAGACTGAGCCCAACTCTTGGGCTCTCCTGTCCCTGGGCTGCCCTGCCTGCCACACCCAAAGCCATCTGGAGCAGACCTGGGAAGAAACCAAGGCAGAGATGGCAGGCAGTCCAGATCAAGGGGTTCTGGGGAATGGGACTCAGCATCACCAAGGGGGTCCCAGTGGGGTCACATCTCTAGTGGGCAGGGAGCAGGGCATCTGGTCCAAGGCTCCAGGGGTTTGGTATAGTTAGTTCAGAGGCAGCTGGCCTGCTGTCCCGGTGCCAGGATCACATTGGACAAAGGGCCCAGTAGGGTGGGGTCTCCCCTAGCCTGGCCCCAGGCATCCACAGGGCCAAGCGCCATTGTGGGTGATATGAGCTGGCAGAGATGAGGGCCAGCAGTCACTCTGACCTCACCCACACCCCACTGGGAAGGAACACGCAGGGCACCCACCACCATTGCCCCCCCACCCCCACCCCGCTGCCCTGCAGGTCGCAGCAGCAGACAGCCTGGCAAGTAGTGAAAAGGCACATATATTTTAAAAAAAATCTCTTTACATATATACACTTGAATTAATTATAAATACACATAGAAACCAGGGGGCCAGCCACCAGCTCTGCAGGGATTCCAGGCCCCTGAGAGAAGTGGCTGGACAATAATTTAGGGCACAGAGAGCAGGGAGGGGTTGCATATATTAAGAGGGGATCTGCCCCTTGGAGCCCCCCAGAGGCGGTGGGGCCCTGAGCACCTGGGGTTTCCTGAGTTTCCAGCTCCTGGGGCCACCCAGTTTTGTGGATGTCAGGGGTATAGGCCTGATCGGGCCTTGTAAGGTGGGTGGGGTGGGAGCCCCAACCCAGGCCTGGAGGGGGCGCAGTAGAGGATAGAGGCACAGAGAAGGGCCACCCCCCCAGGCCCTGCCTGGGCCCCGAGTATCCTGAGTGGGGGCTGCACTAGGCCATTGCGCACCAGGCAAGGCCTCAGAGGGCCCCCCAGGGCGGACAGCATTTTCGGGGTCTGCCCAGGCACCGGGCGGGAAGGCACTGCAATAGAGGCCTCGGGAGGCTGGACGAGGGGCCCCTGGCCCCGCTCCTCTCAGTAGTCGGCTGGGGTCCTGGCCCTGCTCAGCTAGCCACCCTCTTCCCCGTGTAGACGGGAGCCTATTATGGATAAATAAGTTTCGTTCAGGAAGGATACCTGGACCTAGGAGTTGGGAAAGGGGGGGCTGAACTGGATGACGCTCTGCCGCTCTGGTGCTCCACCTGCCGGTGCGCCCGCCGCCCCCGCACCCAGAGGGCCCAGAGGGCCGGGCGGCTCAGCGGGCGGCGCGGCGTTGAGGGAGCGCAGCATGTCCTCCAGCACCTCCTTGAAGTTGATTTCACAGCCCTGGTGCAGGAGTGCCACGGGGTCAGCCGGGGTGTCGGGGGTGTCGGGGGCACCCAGCAGCTGGCCGCCGGGGCCGGGGCCCAGGGCTGGGAAGGTAAAGGGTGAGGGCGCAGGGAAGGCCTGGGCCGGTGGGCTGTATGTGAGATCCAGGACCTCCCCGGGGCCGAAGGGCAGAGCAAGCGGACGTGGGGTGGGCGGCGGCGCGAGGAGACCCCGAGCGCGCGCTTGCTTGCGCTTCACGTCGTCATCCATCAGCTGCAGCTCCTGCAGGACGCGCCGCACGCAGACCTCCGGGATCTTGATGCCTGCGGGGGGGGGGGGGGGGGGGGGGGTGGGAGGGGGCGGGACGGGGCGGGGAGAATCAGGGCCTGCAGGGCGGAGCTGAGGCTGCCCACCTCCCCCAGCCCGCTGGTGCCTTGACTCACCGACTTGTTTCTTCTTGTCCTTGGTCTTGAGGCGCACGATCTGCAGGTAGCTGCTGCTGGTGATGTCGGCCATGACGGCAGCGATGCGGCCCCACACGCGCAGCAAGGCCCCACACAGCATGTAGTGGTGGCGCAGCCGCAGGCCCTGTGTGCAGTCCTTGCCCTCCTGCACCAGCCGGCAGTGCCGGTTCCTGCGAGGGACCACGGCTCACACCAGCTGCCACGCAAGTGAGCGTGTGCCCCCAACAGTCCCCCCAGGCCACTCCAGGCCCTCACCATGTGGTGTGGCTGCAGTGCGTCAACGAGAAGGTGTAGCTGCTTTCCCAGGGCTCCCTGGCCTCCTCTGCTGTCACCTGCGGACACAGTGGATTGAGCTCCTGCACGAGCCTGTCCACGCTCCCCAGCTGGTCGGCGGGAAACTGAGTCGCAAAGGACCTAGGGCTGCTCATCCCCCACCTAGCGGCCAGGGCGGCCTGGGGGCTGCTGGACACTGGAGCATTAAGGGTACAGAGGGGGCCCCGGGGACCTACCCGGTGGAACCTCCGGCTCAGGCTATCCAAGGACTCTAGCTGGCTCTGCCGTCCTATGTTTGGCTTGTATACGGTGAAGAGCTTGCCGCGGTTCTGCTGGGCCAGCAGGCAGCTGGGCTTGTTGCCGCGGACCTGGATGGGGCAGTGCACAGGGGTGCGCCGTGTATGCGAGAAAGCATGTCAACCAAGAGGGCGTGAGGATGGCCACCGCCCTCCCCTGACAACCCACCAGCCTGGGTCCCGCCCCTGGGAGAGCATTGGGGGCTTGCTGTAGGACCCACCTTGTAGGAGAGGTAGAAACCGTCGTGGGTGCCCGTCAGCTCCAGTGACCGGGCGTAGGCCTCTTCCCACTTCAGGCCACGGTCCACACTGATCTGCAGGCACGCAGGTGTCAGGTCATGGGAGGGGCAGTGAACAGGGTTGGGAGGGGCAGTGAGCGGGGCCGGGGTGGGGCAGAGCTGCTCACCTTGTAGAAGACCACCTGTCCGTCCTGCGGGTGCCCAGGGGCCAGGAACACCTGCTGGCTCTCCTCGTAGATCTCATCAATGCCAGGGGCCAGGTCTGCAGAGGGTGAGCGGGTGAGTGGGGTGAGCAGTGGTCTGGGGCCTGGCCCAGGGGAAGGCGTCCCCACAGGGCTCACCCAGGATGCCCATGTCGTATTTGCCCTCCCTCTTGTCGGCGGCGATAAGGTGGTCAAACGTGTCGGAGAAGTACTGGAAAAGCGCATTCTGCTTGTGCACCTCCAACCCCAGGATGCGGTTCAGGAACTTGCTGATGGAGCAGTCTGCGGATGGCAGGGTGCCTCAGGCTATGTCCAGGCTGCCTCCGTCTTCCCCCTCTCCACTCATATCCACCCCCTCCTCCCCATCCTGGAGGTGCCAGCCAGTGAGGGACTCACCCTTCTCCACGTCCAGGCAGCTGGACCGGGACTCGCGCCCTCCAATGCCCACTGACAGCAGCCCCTGCTTCATGTCTGCGGAGAGGGAGAGCCTCGCACGACTGCTGGCCACAGTCTACCGGGGCTCCCCCTCACCGCCAGTGTCTCCTGTGCCCCTGGTGTGTATGTGTGGGGGGTCTACCAGCTCACCATGGAAGAAGGCGGCATCCCCTCCGGGGTAGCCCTGGGGCAGTGGCACCTTGCTCTCTGTCTGGTTTAGGATGGTGGTGAGGACACAGCTGAGCGCCCGGGCACCGTACTGCGGGGAGGGCCAAGGGCCATGTCAGAGACCGGGGCACCCCAGGTCTCAGCACCCCGGGAACACTCCTCTCCTGGGCCCCACCTCCTCAGGTACCTTGTTCTCAAAGTTGTACTTGCTCAGGTCCCGGGACTCAGTGGCACGGCGGTCCCCATGGGTCAGAGCCCCCTGCCCAGGATGGGAGGCCGTCACACGTTACTCATGTGTTGCTCCTCCCTGACCCGCCCGCCTTGGGAGCTACCAGCCCGCCCCCTGCCTACAGGCTCACCAGGCTCTCCAGCCGCTTGGCCACAATGGAAGCAAACCTGCGCTCCCCCGCCAGCTCTGAAATGAGGAAGATGTACTCCGGCGCAGAGACCTGGTTGGAGCGGTGGGTCCGGCCTGGAGGCAGAAGGGGTGTTTAGGGACCATGTGGGGCCCCTGGGGCGTGGCCTGGGGTGGGAGCAGGGCTCACCAAACTGCTGGATGGCTCGGTCAGCGCTCCAGGGCAGCTCTAGCGTCATGTGCACCCGGCGCCGCTGGTTCTGGACCCGGCGGTCAGCTTGGAGGGAGACGCCGGAGCTGGAGGCCTCTGAGATGATGGCCACAAGCTGGGACACAGGGTCGGGGATGGGTCAGAGGGGTGGCAGGGCGGGCAGCCTGCTCCACCTTGCCCTACACCCCATGTGCCCTGGGTTAACTGGAAGCATTCAGGGTGACCCACACAAGGTCAGGTATGTGTCCCTGAGGGGCCTCTGTGGGCTTAGAGTTAGAGTCGGGACCACCCTGAGTCACCCCCAGAGTCTGCTGGCCCTTCAGACATTAGCTCCCATGGGGTAGCTCAGCATCAGCGGGCCAGGCACTGACAGAGGGCCTGGACGACTCAAACTGAAAGTGGGACTGGTGAGGGCTAGGGGGGCCCTCTCAGGCACACAAGCACAGCACACACCCCTATACACAGCTGGTGGTCCTCCACCCAGTCTATCAAGAGCCCTGCACCTCTCAGCCCACATGCAGCCACCACACAGGGTGCCCCAGGGCCCCCACCTTCTCCCCACTCATGAAGCGTTCCTTCTCCCTGAGGTTCACGTGATCAATGGAGAGACCCTGCTCCGCTCGTGACTCGAACGCCACTGTCCCATCAGGTCTGGACACTACGCGGCCCTTCCTGCCGGTCATCTATGGCCGTGGTGGGGAGAGAGGACAGGTTGTCAGCTGGTGTGGCCACCCAGGGGCTGGTCCCCATGGGCCTGTTTCCCCATCTGTCCCCCCACCTGGCTCCTGGGGCTCCTGGGTGTGGGTGGGCGGTGGGGGCTGCCAGAACCTGGCCTCTCCCTAGGCTCAGATACCCATGGGGTCGTCAGCAGGCACGGTCACTACATCTTCCTGAGTCTTTTTATTCCAACCCGACCACATAGGACCAAGACAGATCTGAGGTGGCACCAGGGCCTGTCCCGGGATAGTGCACAGGCACACAGTGGAAGAGAGGAAGAGAGGAAGGGAAAGGGAGGGGGTTTGGGGGTTGGGCCTGGGCAGCACTGCCTGAAGGGGAAAGCAGGACACTGGACCCAGCAGCCACCCCCACCAAGCTGGCCACCAGGGGGCACCAGAGCTCACCTCAGCCACACACTCTGGGCCCCCCAGCTGGTCGATGAGCTCGTCCAGGGTGTTGACTGGCAGCTCCCGGCCCAGCGCCTGCACCTTGGCCAGCAGGTCCTGCTTCAGCCGCTCAACCCGCTCCAGGACACCGGGGCCGTGCAGGTCCCGCTGTGGGGGGCACAAGGGGCCTGTGGGGCCGGAGGGTCAGGGGGAACTGGGCCAGGCTGCCTGTCCACAGCCCTGCTCCCAGCCCTGGGCCCTCAAGAGTGAGGGAGTCCATGGGTAGTGGGGGTCTAGAATCTTTCCCCGAACCCCTGGCTGCCCCTGCTCATGTGCCCCTGACTTCCTGCTCAGAGCCTGAGAAGCAAGGATGGGGAGGGCGGCATTGGGCCTCACCGCGGTCATCGGCCGGGAGCCCGATAGCGTCCACGATGACCACATCGTCATCCAACAGGGACTCGGGCGAGGAGTGAAAGTCACTGTCCAGGCCGCCGTCCGACTCCGTGCTGCTGTCGTCACTGATGCGGATCACACCTGCCGCCTCACACGCCAGCCTGGGTGCCTTGGCCCCACGGCCCCGTGGCCGCCCTGCAGGGGAGCAGTCAAGGGTCACTGCAGCCTGGTCCCGGGGAGACTCCCAGTGGCCCAGGGACGGGCTGCATGCCTGGATGGTTAGGGCTTATAGCCCAAGCCCCTTCCCCCTGTGCAGCTGTGGCATGTCTGGGCCCTGCTGCTGGCGGGGACGTGTTACTGACCCTGCCAGACTTCCTGACATAGCAGTGTGTCCTTGGGTAGTGCCTGGGGAGGCCACGTACCCCACCTCACAAGATGGCGCTGGGTGGGTCAGCCAGAGGACATGCCCAAGCCCTCGGGGGTGGCAGTCCAGGGGCCCAAGTAACCTGAATACTGTCCCAGACACCCTGGAGGGCACTCCCAGCCTGAGGGGCAGGACTGGGCCCCAAGGCTGGCTGTGTGCTCTCAGGTGAGTTGCTTGGTCTCTCTGAGCCTCATTTCTCCCTGATGAGAGGATGCTCAGCCTTTGCCTGCAAGAACAGGGTGCAGTGTGTGCCTGCAGGTAGGTGCTCGGGCCACTCCCCTATCCTGGGGTGCTTTGTACAAGCTCCATCCTGGTCCCCTGGACCAGTGTGGTTTCAGCCTCAGGCTCACTTTCACCTGGGGAATACAAGGCCTTGCCTTCTGGGGATGACGCTGGAGTCCTTGGGGATACACTAGCCACACCGCCATCCTGCAGCACTGGGTTTTTTGCTGATTGAGCAGCTGCGCTGGAGGGTTGGGGTGGGGATGGGCTCAGGCCATGTGGCTGTGTGGCAGCACACCAACCCAGTTCAAGGGTCAGAAAGGAGGGAGGCTGGAGGGCTGGCAGAAGCAGTGAGAGGCCACAGGCACAAGGTCCAGGCGGGTGGCAGGCACTTACGCTTTCTCTTACTGCCTGCTCCTCTCTCTCGCCTTCTCTTGGTCGAAGGAAAGTGCTTCTGAATTAGCGACAAAAAGACGCCTCTGAAAGTGAAACGCAGAGTTTGTTTTCACTGGGAGACATGGAGGAGTTGGGTCCCATGTGTTAAGGGCTACTCTGCAGGGAGTGGATGCCTAGCACCAAGGGGCCCCAAGGGTGGGTCTGGGCACAGGGACTCAGAGAAGATGGGGAGAGGGGGAAGGAGCTGCAGGGACAGGGGCAGGGGTCCCACCAGGGTCCTACCCACACTTGGTGGGCAATGGATGAAATATAGGTGGGGGGCTGGGTGGGGCTCTGCCTGTAAGCGCTGATGGCTCTGAAGTAGAAGCGGGGCATCCCAGGGTGGGGGGCCCAAGGGAAGGGAGGACATGCTGGACCATGCGGGAAGAGGCAGGATGAGGCAGAGCAGGCAAGGGGCCTTGTGCTGGGATCCTCGCCCAGGGTGAGAAGGGAGGCCAGGAGCTTCAGGGACCACCAGGGACAGTCCCTGAAATCTGTGTAGTCCTTGAATCAGCCCAGTACCCATGTAGGGGGCAAGCCTGGGGAAGCCTCATTCGAAAGTCTCGGGACCCTGGGCTGGTGCCCACCGAGTGCTGGGTCCCCATGGTTACCCTTTCTGGCTTAATAACCTGGGCTGGACCTAAGGTCTCTGAGGGTTGGGGTCGGCTCCTTTGGCTGGGGTCACAGGCAGGGCCAGGCCCCAGGTCGGCCCCAGGGTTGGTCACACAGGGAAAGGGCCCTGAAGTTGTCACTCACTCGGCGGCGGACACGAAGCCATCAAGCTGTCCCTCCTTCTCGCCCAGCACCTCTCGGGTCCGTGCCTCACCTGTGGACTGCAGCCCGATGACCACACACTGCAGGGGAGGGTGTGTGTGAGCAGGCTTGGCACCCCTGCCCCCACACCCGCCCCTGCAGTTGGGAACGTGGGGCTGGCCTATTACTCCGTCCTCCCTCCCCTGTGTTACTCAGGCTGCCAGACCCTAACAAGTCCACATCCCCTGGGACGTTAACGTGGCACCAATGGCTGGCCTCAGCTCCCAGACAATCCCGTTCTCCACACAAGCCTGTGCCCGCTTCTTTCTGGGGACTCAGCCCAGCCCAGCTCACCTTGTCCTGCGCCAGCTCCTCCTGGGCCAGCTCCACCAGCCGGTGCACCTTGGCGGCCACACACAGGTACTTGAAGAAGCGCTGATGGGCTGACCAGAACTGGCCCCACAGGGACTTGCGCGACTCCAGGCCAATCCAGTTGGCTGCCTGCTGGAACACGCCCAGGGCCTCGGCCCACTGCAACGACATGCAAAGCTCAGCTTGCTACTGCCAGCCCCCAACCCACAGATATGTAGGGCCAGAGGATGGGGGCTGTAAGTGGGGCTATACAGAGGCCCTGGCAATAGCTGGATGGTCAGAAATGCTAAAAATCCAAGATGTGTAACATTCGGAAAGCCACGGTGAAAACGGCACTCATGTAATCAAGAGGGTAAAATGGCCAATACCTCCAGAGTGGTGGGGATATCTACCCTGCCTGCCTCCTGCCACTGGCCCCCAGGGGACAGAGGGCCATGTCTGGGGCATCTGTAGTTGTCATCAGGGAGGGGGTTCTTAATATTGACCTGGTTGGGCCAGAGAGGCTGTTCCACACCCTATAACACCTAGAACAGCCCCACAGAGAGAGCCTGAAATGGCTACCAGCTCTGGATCATGCCTTGGGGCAACGTGGGGAGTGGAGTCCGACAGAATCCCCAGCTAGAATGGGATTGAGATGCTGGGCTCCCGCCAAGGATGAGGTGAGTGGGCCAGCCGCTTCCTCCTGTGTACAGTCTGACTAATCTGAGTGGCGCCCTCAAGGGGAGATGCTGAAGGTGATGGGGCAGAACTCCAAGGGGACACCAAGGCTGTCTGTTAGGTCAGAGGCTCACCAGCAAGGCTGCCCGGTTATAGATGCGCTCGAAGGCTGGGGTCAGCGGGATTTCCTCGATGCGGAAGGTGACACCAGAGAAGCTGAGTTGGCGAGCGATGTACATGCCACTGACCTTCATGTCCATGGCCACAATCTCCATGGCGCCCACACCCCTGTGGGCAAGCACAGGCTGCCTGGGTGCCAGCTAGAGACCACATGCTAGGTCCCAAGAGATGGAGCCAGCGAGGTAGGGGCTGTCACTGTGGAGAGTGAGGAAGGACTAGGTGCACAGGGTGCGGTGTGTGGGGCAGAGAGCATATGCAAAGGCCCTGTGGGTGCGCCTTGGAAAGAGAAAGTGGTCTGCCTTGGCAGGGGGCAGGGGAGGGCCCTTCCCCTGAGATGACTGGAAGTACTAGGCAGAAAAAGCATGGAATTTTCATTCCAAGACCCCCCTGCTTGCCACAGGAGAGTGGGTGGGAGGGTTGCACCTTCACATATGAGAAGCAGGGCCCTCTGCGGCCCCACCTCCAACACGTGGGCATGAAGAGCGCACCTCTTCTCGATGGCGTGCAGAAATTCCTCGAAGGTCCGGAAGGGCGTGCCCTCACCCCAGATGCCCAGGCGGCTCATGTAGATCATGTTCCGGGGCTCAGAAGCACCTGGGGAGGGGGGCCGCTGTCAGCTCCTCTGACCTGGCTAGGTTGGCAGCCTTGGATGGGGCCCCAGAAATGGCATGAGGGCCAGCAACAGGGACCTGAGGCTCTTGGAAAAGTGCCCACACCCAGTGGGCAGAGGGGAGGCCCCTGACAGGGGCTGGTATCTCTGCAGAGAGGCTGCAAGGTGGCTGGCAGGAGCCAGGCTGCAGATCGGATGCCCCTACAGCTGCGCTGGGGCAGGTATCACCCATCGATGAGCGGGCCCTCACCTGTGGCGCTGGCATAGACCACCCTGGCCAGGGGCAGTTTGTTCTGCAGGTCTAGCACGGCCTTGCCCATCTTGGTGGAGCTTGCGTTCTTGGCTTTGTGGCACTCGTCGAACACAATCTGGGTTGGGCGTGGGTTAAGGACTATTCTGGAAGGCAGGCCACCCGACAGACCCACCACACTGCCTCCCTTCCTGGCTGGGGGAAATCCAGAAGGTGCCTGGTGTCTCTGGCCACAGGGCAGGGTCCTTGGGATGTGAGGCCACCAGGGCCACTGGAAAACGGCCTCTGGACCCCAGTGATGTTCACAGAAGTTGGAAAACATAGAAAGTTCTTCATGTTTTCAGGGGAGCAAGTTACAGACAAGTAAGTCTTTTACAAACCTATCTGAAAGACAAGGTGTGAGTGCCATGTGTGTGCACACGTGTCCACACAAATGTATAGAGGGTCGATGGAGAACTTGTGGGAACATGGGTGAGAAGGTTAGCCTGATGCCGACAGGCTACCCCCAGTGAGGTTAACCTTGTTATTTTTCATGCTGTTGCTGAGCTGATGCATCAATAAACCTGCTGCTGTGTCTTGCTTGAGGGCCTCTGTACAGACTTTGCCCTGTGAGCAGAGGACCCCAGGTCTCCTCTCATCAAGAGGGAGGGGGAGCCTCCGGAGAATGCAGCTGCCCCACTTCTGGGAACAAGGGTGGATCCTGGGAGGATAGAGCTTGAGGATCCTCTGTGGGCCCCTGCAGAAATCCCCAGGAGAAGTTGTGGCCCTTGAATACCCAGCTGTGGGGAAGCCAAGGTGGGTCCTCTGGAAGATTGTTACTGGTAAAAGGAGTGTGTGAAACAAGAAAGAGGTGAACAGGACACAAACATCAGACTCTAGCTTATACTCTCCTACATTTCATTTTCTACAGTTTGGTGTGAGCAAAAAGGAAGTGATCTCAGGCTTAAGAGCAAAGGAGGGAGAGGCGTGGGACCCACACCAGCTGGCAAAGCTGGGGCAGGGGGGGCCTCTGGCCTGGCTCCCCTTTGGATTGCCTGGCCTGGTCGGCCCACTCAGCTCCACTACTAGGGGTCTGGATGAGGACAGGGCAGGAAGTGCTCTCCAGACCTTGGGTCTCACCGCCTGGAGTGTCTCAGCCACCACCACCCTGACCCTGTGGACATGGGTCCGGCCCATTGGAGCCAGGAGGCCTAGGCAGACAGCCAGGGACAGGTAGCAACGGTCACTGAGGGCGAGCGTGCAACACCAGACCCTCCCTGCCGGGAATTCCTCCCGCACTTCCACCCCTCCAGAGCCTCCCAGGATGGGATTTGTCAGGGTCTCCCGGTCCCCTGTCCTAGACCCCGCCCCTCTAGCCCCGCCTCTGCGCTCGGCTCCGCCCCCATCCCCATCCCAGCGAGGATACCACGCCGTCAAAGGCCTCCCCGCACCACTCCAGGATCTGCCGGATGCGCGTGCGGTGCTGCCCACCCGCCTGGCTCTCACCAATCAGGGCGGAGTAGGTGGCGAAGAGAACGCCCTCTGAGGTAGTGTTGTCGCCGTACTTGATCTGGGGAAGAGAGCGGACATCTGTGCGTGAGGTGGCTTGGCCAGAGCTGGGCTCTGCGACCCCGACCCGCACCAGGTTTGGGGCTGCGGCCCACCCACCTTGCTCAGTGCGTGCACCGCGATGCCGGGGGCGGCGATGTCCCGGAGGTCGCGCTCCGCGTCGTACTTGAGATCATTGGAGACGCTAAACCTGGGGTTGCGGGCCAGTAGGCTTCAGGAGCCCCCTCTCAGGCTGCGGGCCCGCCCCGCACCCAGGGAAGGCAGCTCACCACAAGGCCTTCTTCCTGCCTCGCAGATAGTTCTCCAGGATGACGCCGGCCACCGTGCGGCCCTTACCCACACCCGCGCCATCGCCGATGAGGAAGCCCGCGCGCTGCCCGCTGGGGAGCAGGACCTCATGTTGCTGCGGGGGGGTGGGGGGAAGAGGGGGTCAGCGTGCAACAGTGTCAGGGTCAGCACTGAGACTATCCCCACGCAGGCCGCAGACCCAGTGGGAGACCCCGGGATCACCTGACAGGCGTAGGTGATGGCCTCCAGCTGCAGGGCGGATAGGGCCCCGCTGTCTGAGGAGGGTAGGGCGAGGGTGTAGGTGATGTCTGGCGGTGGGACGCTGGACAGCGTGCTGGTCTCCACCACACGGTCCGGGTGCTGCCTCCCGATCTTGGCTGTAGGGATGTGCCAAGGGACCAGGTCAGAGGCATGTCCTGGACGTGACCAGGGCACTAGGGAGGTCTGCCTGGGGCCAGGATGGGCATGGCATGCCCCACAAAGTGGAGGGGAGGGCCCATCAGCATAGTGCCAGCAGGTGGCAGATTTCTAAAACCCTCCCAGGTGCAGAGGAAGGCGGCCTGCCTCTCCATTGCAACACTGGCCTGTGGCTGGTTTTGTGCCAGGTGAGGATCGAAACCCTGATTACAGAAGAGTCCCTCAGGAGACCACCCACAGCACCCACACCTGCTCAGGCAGTTTAAGGTTCCCTGGGACCTTCAGAGACCCCCGAAATGGGCACCCCAGGCCAGAGGACCCAGGCCCCAGGCACTGTGCAGCTGGGGGTCTCCATAGCAGGACACTCACACTTGGATGGCACATAGTCAGCATACGTCTCCGCATGGCCCAGCTCCTCCGCTTCATCCTCCTCAGCCTCGTCATCCTCCTCAGGCTGACTCTGAGCCTGAGGAGAGGTGCTGTCATACTGGGGACTGTCTTGTCCCCTGCGGCCCGCCAGCCTCCCCGTCAGGGGCAGGGGCCTGGACCACTAGCCAGCCCAGTGACTCAGGTGATGGGAAGGTGTTACCCTCCCCCCCTGCCCCCCAACAGCATGGTGCCTCCCTGGGACCCCAGTTTCCCTGTCTGTAAAATAGACCATGCTCCCAAGCTGGCCCAGACTCTGCACATAGCAAGTGCCTGAGTGGCCCTCCCTAGGAGGGGTGGGCAGGACTAGGGAAGGTACCTGGCTCACCTGGTAGCTGATGAGAAGTGGGGTGCTGGGGAGGGAGGACACAGGGTCCTCGAGGCCTGTAAATGGCCCACTGGGCGGGAACAGCTGGAGGGGAGAGGCAGGAAGAGGGGGCATGAGCCTGTAGGCCAGAGGTGGGGCTGAAGTGCCTGGATAGGCCCCCAGCCTCCAGGAGGGCTTGCCCGATTGTCCTCAAGCCCCTCAGCTGGCTACATGCCTCCCTCCTGCTGCCTGCCTGCTTAGATCTGCTGCATAAGTAAGTACTAGGGGCACACAAAGCACTAGATAAGTAAGAATTAGGAACGCAACAGGCAGCATGATAAGTAGAGAACACTGCTGTACATTGTATGTGAAAGTTAACAGTAAATGCAAGGAGTTCTGGGCACAAGGAAAAAGAAAGGTTTTCTACTTCTTTTTTTTTTTTCCTTTTTTGGCTATGCTGTGTGGCTTGTGGGCTCTTAGTTCCCCAACAGGGTATTGAACCCAGGCCCCCAGCAGTGACAGCGCTGAGTTCTTACCACTGGACCACCAGGGAAGTCCCTTTATCTCTTTATTATTGTATTGATACGAGACAGTGGATGTTCACTGACTTATTGTGGTCCTTTTTCATGACATAGGCAAGTCAATCGTTGTGCTGTGTGTGTATCTCCTTAAACTTAGTGCCATGTGTCAATTACATCTCAATAAAACTGGAAGGAAAGTAAAAACAAACTTTGTTTTTTTAATCAAAGTGTAGTTTCCTTTTCTTTTTGGGGGGGGGGGGGCGGTGCGGCTGTGCTGTGCAGCATGCGGGATCTTAGTTCCCTATCTGGGATCAAACCTGTGCCTCCCTATGGTAGAAGCACAGTCTTAGCCCCTGGACCACCAGGGAAGTTTAAAAAAAAAAAACACAGTTTTCTTGAAATGAAAATAAAATAGAAATGAGGTACAAGGAGATCAGAAACCTACCCTCAATTCCCTCTCCAGTTTTTTTTTTTTTTTTTTTAATTAACAAAAACAAACAAATAGCCTTGGGCTCAGGTTCCTGGAAGGCTGAGTCAGGTTCCTGCAGCCCTGCTGGCCACAGCAGGAGTACGTGTGGGGTTTCAGCTGCCCGCTTGGGCCTGGCAGAGGCTAGGAGCCGGTGGGAAGGCCCTGGTGAGGGGAGGGCAGGGTTACTGCCCTACTGGGCCCCTGCAGCCAGAGGTGGGGTTGGGCCTGGGTTGCCTACTGTACCTGCTCTGGGCATGTCACATGCCCCTGACCCTTCCTGAGGGTCCAGGAGTTTCACGGGCACTGAGCCTGTCAGGGCAGCTAGCTGGGCAGATATCCACCAACATCCACTAGTGTGTGCTATGCTCCCCAGAGTCCCCCTTCCAACTGGGAGCCCCTGCATCTTCAGGCCCGCATGGGAGACACGAGCAACCTTGAGTAGCAGCATTGTCTGGGTCTGAACGGCCTTGGCATGGCTGCCAGCTTGGAGGCTGGGTGCACTGACCTTGTCGTGGGCGGAGGGGCCAGTGCTCACGTCCCAGATGGTAGGCACCTGGCTGAGGCTGTCAGCGGGTGGGAAGTCGGGCGTGTCAGCTATGTCCGAGAGGGAGTCCACGGACGAGGAGAAGATGGAAGCGTTGGAGAGGTCATCGAGGTATGAGGAGTCCTGGAAGACAGGCTAGGTATGGGCGGCTGTGAGGCCGCACAGGCAGAGCCACAGGTCCAGCCATGCCGTGGATGATGCTTGGCCACAGAAAGAGATAAAGCTCTGACACTCGCTACCACGTGGATGGGCCCTGAGAACATGATGCTCAGAGAAGCAGACAGAGAAGGACACGCAGCATGTGATTCCACTGATGGGAAACGTCCAGAACAGGCTGACCCACAAAGTTGAGTGGGTTCCTGGTGGTCAGAGGCTGGGGAGGAGAGGGGAGTGACTGCTCTTGGGGATGGGGTGTCTTCGGGGGGTGACGGAATGTTTTGGAACTAAACAGAGATGACACCTGCATGACCCTGAATGTACTGCAAACACTGACCTACACATTTCAAATGGGCCAACTGTGTGGTATGTGAATTATGGCAATAAAGCTGGTTTTTTTTTTTTTTTTTAATGGGGGGAAAAGTAAGGGGAGGTGAGAGAAAGCAGACCCCACAAGTACACGCTGTAGTCTACTTAGGGCACACCCATCCTTGTGAAGGGGTGATACCAAGATTCAGGGGTCCCCCAGTGCCTGGAGCTGGGGAAGGTGAAGGCCCCAACCACTTCCCTTAGCCCCTCCGTACCCGAATGTGGGGTATGCTCAGCTGATCACTCCAGGGAAGGAGCCTCCCAGCCTGCCTGACATGGGGCGGGTTATGGACAGACTGTGGTCCCAGAGGGCACGTCAGTGGGAGCATTTCCTGAGCAGGGCGGGGCCAAGGAGGAGGTGGGGCCAAGGCGGAGGAGGAGGGAACAAGCCCTTTGGGAGCACCCAGTCCAGTGCACCTTCCACAGGTCACTGCCCACTAGGGTGGTCGGAGGGCCACAGCCAAGTGGGCTGAGGCAGGCTGCCAGGAAGGCTGCATGTGTCCCACTAACCTGTGGCAGGGGGTGGGGGAGGCAAGGAATGTGGGCGGGACAGACCAGCTGGGTGTCTGACCTAGGGACTCAAGATCAGTGGACTCTGGGGAGGAAGGGACGGCAGGGAGTGGGGCCCACCCGATGTGCCCGGCTGGGGCCTGGAGGCCACAGCTGAGCTAGCTCCTGGCTGGGTAGGGGCAGTAGAGGGGGATGTCCCCTCAGCCCCAGGTCACTAAGACTAGGCATCCTGGCTCAGGCAGGGCCAAGCCCTGCCCCACCCCCCTGCAGAGTGTTTCTGGGGCTCCCCTCCCACTGATCTACATGAGAACCACCTGCCCCCGCCCTGGGGTGAGGGGACCTCCAGGTGACACTGACCAGCTTCCCCAGACCCCCATGCTCCCATGCTAGCAGGCAGGGGAACCCAAACAAGCAGGTGGGACCCACCGTGCCCAGAGGACAGGGGGAATGACAGGAAGGGGCATGGCAGGGGCAGGGCCAGGTCAGCCAGTCTGAGGCTGGGGGCCCTAGGAAGATGGCTTCCCACAGCCCAGTTGCCCTGGCTTGGGGGGTTTGGGGAGAACTTTCTGCCCACTAGGCTCCTAATGGACTCTGCCCCCTGCCATACACAGCCTGGTCTCATGGTGTTGGGTGGACAGACCCCAGCCTCCCCCACTGCCTGCAAGTGGCAGGACCCCATGACCTGGTCAAATCCAGGTGAGGCAGTGAATAAAATCTTTGAGGTTGGGACAGAGCAGGAAGGGAAGCAGGAGGGGAATGCCAACCCCAGGAGCAGGAAGAGGTGCTCTATGATCCACTTGAGGCTCCTGGCCCCCTCACACAAGAGTTGGGTGACTCAACAGGCCAGAGCACCCATCTCAGGGGACACTGAGCTATCGAGGGCTGGGGGGTCTGGCCTGCCTGCTCAGCTGGGGTCAGAGGTGGCCCATCCCGAGTCTGGTGGACAATGAGGAGGTCCCCAAACACTGAGGCTGGCTGGGGTGGGTCTGGGTACAAGCAAGGACAGCTGTCATTGCTGAAATCCCCTGGCACCACATATGCGTGGTCCTCCCAGTGCATGGCACTGAGCTTGGGCAGAGTGATGATGGCCCGGGCCATCAGCCAGCAGACCTGGAGCCCTGAGGGGTTGCCCTGCTCCCTGAAGGCAGAACAGTTGCTGAGCAGTGGGCAAGAAGCGGGGCAGGGCTGGGGGGCCAGACCATGGCAGAGTCCCTGGGCTGAAGGGGACTATACCCTCTGAGAGGGCTGCACGGAGACCCTTCCCAGGACAGTGTGCAGGGGAAGGACACCCCCTCCCCCATGGAGGAACCAGGAGGTCAGGTCAAGGTTGGCAGCAGGGACCCCTGCTGTGACAGATGAGAAAGGCACTTCCCCTCCTGGGTCCCTCCCCTAGGAATCCATGGTCCCAGGGTGACCACAAGAAAACACCAGACAAGCCCACACTGGGGACATCCTGCAGGACAATCGGCCCGGGCTCTCCACCCACAACTGCCCAGGCCCCCACCCCCAAGAGGAGACAATGGCAAGACCAAGGGGGCCTGGGGCAGAGAGGACAAGGGGACATGCAGACCTTGGATGAGGATGACATATCAGCACCAGCCCATCAGCTGGGACGCAGGCAGTGCTTAGCTGAGGTATGACCCACGGGAACCCTGAACTGATCCACAGCTTCACTATAAACCTAACCCTGTTCTGAAAAGTACAATTTATTAAGAAAGCGGGTGCCCTCTCCCCAGTCTGTGGACCCTGTCCCTACCAGATGCCCGGAGGGGCAGCCAGCATCATCTGGGGGCCCCTAGATCCTCAGGGGCAAAGGGATGTGGAGCCTCACTGGGGTCACCAGGGTTGGGGGTGGGGCTCCCAGGGCCCCTCCTGCCCTGCGCAGGGTGGGTGTTTGGATGCGAGTGAGAGGGCGCCTGCCCATGTCAGGACCTGACCCTCGGCAGCCGCAGCAGACCTGCAAGACGACTGAACCCAGATCCACCCTCTCTGGGTCCCAAGGCCCAGTCAGGCCAAGGCAGCAGCTCCCCGGCCCTCACCAGAGCCAATGCAGCAGCCTGTGTCCACCCCACCCCTCGTCACCTCCTGACCTGTGTCCCCACCCTGCTCCTTCCACTGCAGCCCCCGAGTGGGGAGCTGGCTGGTTACCCTGACAGTTCTCTCAGCATCCCAGAGACCCCGGACCAGTGAGGAGCCGGGAGGACCTGGAGGAGCTGCCCACGCAGCAATGCCCCATCTCACATCCACCACCAGTACCCAGCAGGATGGAATAGGACAGCCCCAAGGCTGGACCTGGCTCTGGGTCTGCTCAGCAACCCCTCCCAGCTGGGGAAGCAACACCAGAAACGCCCTTCAGACACAGATCCAGGGCCCCGAGGGCAGACCAGGAAACAGAGGGATGGGAGGACTGGGTCAGGGGGATGGAGAAGAAGGGGATAAAGGGAAGTGGGGATGGAGGGATGGGAGGACAGAAGGACAGGAAAGGACCATTCCTACCTGTCCCATCAGAGCCCGTCTCAAGCCGTGCCCCACCCCGGCCCATGGAGCCAGTGCTGCCGTGCCCGGAATGCCCCCGAGACTCCAGGTGGGATGGCTCTGGCCCCCCGTTTCCCCCTTGCCTACCCTCCCTGGCTGTCCCCACATCCCACGTGGCTCTGCTCGGAAAACTCCAGCGGAATCACCCTGGCTGCCAAAAAAGCCGGACGGAGCCGCCTCCCCACCCCCACCCTGGTTGTTCCCACGGGCCGGCCCACCCCCCCCACTCCCCCCACTCCCCCCTCCCCCGCGCCACCCCGCCACCCCGCCGGCCCTGGGCGCCGGGCAGGAGCAGGATTACCTTGCCGATAGTGGCGAACTGCAGCCAGAAGCGCAGCTGGGACATGGTGATGGCAGGGTCTCTGGGAGGCGGCGGGAGCAGCTGCCTCATGACCGCGGGGGCTCAGCCCGGCCGGCCCTCAGCCCTCAGCCCGCGCCCGCCCGGCTGCATTTGCATGTTGGTTTAGTCACCGCCGGCGCCTACTTCCCCTAAGGCCGGCTGACTTTCAGGAAATGATGCCTGCCTGGTAAGTCAGGGCGATTACTGGCAGAGTGCAGAGAATTACTGAACGGGGCGGATTCTAGCCACAGACGGCTGTCAACAATGCCGGCCTGCCGCCACCAGCCTGAACCCTGCTGCTGCCGGCCTGTACCTTGCTGCCCTGGCACCCTCCCCGCCCCAGCCTCACTTTCCCCAAATCGCTGCCCCCCAGAGCCCGGGCCCAACTGCGCCTGGCAGGGACCATGGCTGTCCTGGGGTGCCCATAGCCGGAACTCAAGGGGCATATACCCCATGCTGTGGGGAGGAAACCAAGGCTGGCCCCTCCTGGGTCTGCCCTAGGTTCCTCAGCCTGCACCCTGACCTTCACTGCCTTACCTGGCTGCCCTAGAGCTGACTCTCAGTGCCTGCCTGCCCAGGCGGCTCGGCCCAGGGCCTTTGCCCATGCTGTAGCCTCCCCAACCTCCCACTTGGCCACCCTGGCAGGGCTCTGAGATCCCACCTAGCTCCCATTCCTGCCTTGGCGAGGGGTTTCTGTCCTTCCCCCACTCCATCTCCCCCTGCGACCCACAGCCCAGCACAAAGGGAGAGATACAAACAGGGCCAGCGGCTGGGGGGCACAAAGCCGTCAGGCTAGGCACCCCATCCTGGACTATTTCTTTTGATCACCCCCATCCCAGGACAGTTCGATGCTGGCCCATAACCAGGAGAAGCAGGTGGGCCTGTAGGCCTCCCTGCACCTGCCCAGTGCGCCGGGACTCTAGTTGGGCAGGGTCCCTGAGGTCAGGGACACCTTGGCCCAATGCTGCACCCCCACTCAGTCTGCAGCCCACAGCTGGGGAGGAGGTGGGGGGGCACATGGCCTGGAGGCCACTGCTGAAGGCAAGGAACATGTAGAAATGGCAACCAGGAGAGGTAAGGACATACAGTCTGGCAACAGGGAAACGCAAACTGAAATTAGCAGGATACACTCCACACCCACCCAAATGGCTGGATCCATGAAGCCAGCAGGGACCAGTGTGGGAGGATGAGGATAAACTGGAACCCCACATGGCAGGTGGGCTGTGAAATGGGGCAGCGTCCTCAGAAAAGTCACCCCACGACCCTGTGATTCCACTGCCAGGCACCCATGAGGGGCAACAGAGACACAGGTCCACATGGAAACCCACACATGCACAGCAGCCAAAGGTGAACACTACCACGTGTCCCTCCATATCCTGGAGCATCACTCAGCCATGGAAAAGAGGGAAGCCCTGACACGTGCTACCATGTGGACAGACCCCGAGAACACAATGCTCAGTGAGAGAAGCAGACAAAGGACACACCGGCTATGATTCCACTGATGGGAAATGTCTAGAACAAGCCAATCCACAGACATAGAGATTGCCTGATTGTCAGAGGCTGGGGAGTCATTGCTAATGAAGATGGGGTTTCTTTTTAGGGTAATGGAATGTTCTGGAATTACACAAAGGTGGTGGTTGTACAGCTGTGCAAATATACTTTGGAGGAATAAATTTTAAGGTGAGTAAATTCTGTCTCAGTTTTAAAAAGAACTACTAGGAGACTGAAATGAAAAGAAGACCCACAAAGGACAAGCACAAACTTTTGTTATTAGATTTCAGGGGCAGGAAACTGGTCGGATCGCCAGGAGTGGGCTCATACTCTGTCCCCTGTATCTCATCACCAGATGGCTGGTCGTCCCTGTCTGGCATGGGGCTGTCCGGCTGCCGGGATGCTCTCGGGTCCCCAGGCCACCACGGGGCTGGGCACGTAGGGGTGGGTGAGGCCCATGATGAGACCCTCTTTGGGGAGGGGTCACCGCAGAAATAGTCAACTAAAATGTGGTCATGCTGGAGCAACGGCTGGTGCCCTTACAAAAAGGAGGTCTGGACATGTACAAAGAGAAGACACAGTGAAGACGGAGGTGAGAGGGGAGAGATGGGACCACAACCCTGGGACACCTGGGGCCCAGCTGCTGCGAGAGGCAGGACAGGCCCTCCCCCCAGAGGACCCCGGAGCAGGGGCCTTGGCCATGGAAGTGACCCAGGGGCTTCCCATGGGAAGCTACTCTGCGCTGGCCAGTACCAGGAGCTGTGGGAACTGCTGGCTGGGTAGGCGGGGCCTCCAACTGTGGGAGATACACCCACAACGCAGCAGATGCTGCTGCTCCTCCCCCCAACCCGCATAGGATGCTGCCGACAGTTTGCGAAGCACTTTCCCGAGCTGTGACCTCATCCTGTTTCCCAGAAGCCCAGCTGGCAAATGGACAGCGCCCTCATCCAGGCCCACCTGGGATGCCTGGAGGGACCCTCAGGGCACATGCTCACCCTGGCGACAGAGACAGAAGGGCTCAGTGCACTGCAAAGAGTCCCCTTCCCCAGGGCCTGGCAGAGATGCAAGGATCCAGGGAAGATTGTGAGGAAGAGACAGAGTAGCACCTGCTCCCGGGGGGCTGCAGGGGTCTGGGCACTGGGGGGCAGCAGAGGAGGGCGGGGTGGTTACCCCTGCAGCCAGGAATCCAGAAAAACCAGAGTGGGGAGGACCAGAGGAGGGCCTGGAGGGGTAGGGGCAGCTGGAGGCACAACGCCTGAAGAGGTATCTGGAAGGCTGAGCACTCCCCCTCAGCCCAGACCCTAACAAGGCCCCAAACATCCCCCAGAGGAGATTCAGTCACATCTGGAACACATGCTCACAGCAAAGTCTGTACACGTGTTCACACCAGCACGATTCACAGTAGTCGAAAAGCAGAAATGACCCACCAGTTCATCCACAGGATGGATATACACATTGCGGTCCCTCTACACAGTGGAATATGATTCAGCCAGGAAAAAGGCTAAAGCCCTGACCCTGGCTGCCACATGGAGGGGACCTGAGAACACGATGCTCAGTGAGAGAAGCAGACACAGGAGGACACGTGGGGTGTGATCCCACTGATGGGAAATGTCCAGAACAGGCCAATCCACAGACAAAGAGTGGGTTCCTGGTTGTCAGGGGCTGGAAAGGGGGTGGGGGTCATGGGAGTAGGGCTTCTTTTGGGGGATGGAATGTTCTGGATCTGGAGGTGATGGTTGTACAACTGTGAACGTACTAAAACTGCTGAATTGTAAGAAATGCAAATCATATTTCAATTTAAAAAACGAAGAATGAAGAAAAGCCATATCCCCCAAACACATAGTACACCCCAGGCCTGGAGACCCCACATGGGGCCCCTTGAGCTGTCAGGGGTATAGGGGTCTGAGTGGCTTAGTGCCAACCGTGGTGTACAGTGGAGGGACTCAAGTGGACGCTGCCCTAGCAAGGGTCTAAGTCAACCCATCAGCAACAAGATACACTGACACAGGGCCTTGGAGTTGATGTGTTATGTCTGTGGGCCTCCCGCCAGGGACTCCAACCCCTCCCAGCGTGGGGCACCCTATAGACACCTGGTTGGTTCTCCCCGAAGCCTCAGCACACATATGGGGGCACACAAGTGTAGTCATGTGGGTTGCACCTATGACGTCGGCCTTGGCCGTGTAAGCTGCCACATGTAACACACAGGGCAACTGGGTGAAGCAGTGAGAAGGGTGGAAGCGTCAGTCGCTCAGTTGTGTCCAACTCTTTGTGACCCCAAGGACTATAGGCCTTCGGACTCCTCTGTCCATGGGGTTTTCCAGGCAAGAATACTGGAGTGGGTTGTCATTTCCTTCTCCAGGTAATCTTCCCAACCCAGGGATTGAACCTGGGTCTCTTACACTGCTGGCACATTCTTTACCATCTGAGCCACAAGGTGAGGCAGGGCGCTCAGAGATTTTCTGTATCATTTTGGCCACTTTGCTGTGAATCTAAGGTGGTTTTTTTTTTTTTTTCTATTTTTTTTGCCACATCATGTGGCATGCAGGACCTTACCTCCTTGACCAAGGATGGAACCCACATCCCCCTGCATTGGAAGCAAGGAGTTCTAATCTAGTGGACTGCCAGGGAAGTCCCTGTAAGGCTAAGAACATTTTAAAGTTCATTGTGTTTCATAAAAACCTTCAAACATACAGAAAAGAGCATCAAGGATGAAATTTTCAGCGGACCCCTCCCTGGCTGGAACTAGGGCCCCTGGCTGGAACTAGGGCCCCTGGCTGTGGCGGTTCAGCGGGCGCCTGGTCTGCCAGCCAGGACTGTCCAGACAAAGAGAGCTACCTCCAAGTGGGAGCCAGACTGACCTCTTGCCCTAGACCCCCCGAACAAATTCCCTCGGCTGTAGATCCCTCCCAGGTAACTGGTGGATGGGGACCCCACACAGAGGCAGGCTTGACCCCACCAGGTCCTGGGCTCAAGCTGGCTGTGTGGAGCCTCCAGGGAACTGCTCCAGGCCCCAAGAGAAGGCAGGGGGAAGCTTTCTGCTTGTGGGCTGTGAGGGTCACACAGCACCCCAATAGTCTTTCCCTTTTCACTTTGGCCAGCAGGAAACTCGGGGCTCAGGTTTAGTTACCACGGGGATGTGTTAGGGCCTGCAGGTGTACACCCACTGCCTGCCCCCAGCCCAGGTCTGCACTCCCCATTCCAAAACTCCTTCTGACATGCTAACAGGAGCAACCGCTTCTGATATGTGTCATGGGCCTCATGAGGGCTTCATGTGATGAAGCGGCTGTAATAAGACTACCCCAAACTCTACGGCTTACAACAGCACATTTATTACTTTATGGTTCTAGAGGTCAGAAGTACGAGATGGGTTCATGGGACTGGTAACCTCTGGAGGCTCCAGTGGAGCACTGGCTCCCCGCTTTTCCAGCTTCTAGAGGTACTGCATCCCTGCCTCACAGCCCCTCCCTCCATCCTCACAGCCAGCGGAGCAGCATCTCCTGTCTCTCTGCCTCTGACCCTCTACCTCCCTCTTATAAGGACCCTGTGATGACACTGGGACCCCAGGGGTCAACCCCATTTCAGGGGCCTTAGCTTAATCCCACCTGCAAAGTCCCCTCTGCCCCATGAGGTGACACGTCCACAGGTCCCAAGATGAGGATGTCTTTGGGGCTATCCCTGTGCCAGCCACCATGTGATGTCACTTAGTCTGAACCAGGAGCAGAGTGGACCCACCAGGCGGGAGCTGGGCTGGGAACAACCTTGAATGCCAGGCCCACTCTGGACTCTGTCCTGCTTTTGGCTACAGGCACAGGGGTCCCAGGGGAGATGGAGGATGCTGACGACAGAGTCAGACTCTGGCTGCATTATGGTCTCACACCTGTGTGACCCCATGGTCGGCAATGGGGTGAGAGCTCATTTGAAGACGTTTCACTGCTTTAAAGAAGACCTGGTCCAAGTCGACCCCCGCGTGGGAGACTAGAGGGTGAGTGGACCGCAGCCACACTCTGTGAGCTTCTGTGGGTGGATGTATGACCTCCAATGTGACCTCCAATGACCTGCAATGAGGGTGCTCTTTCCCACCTGAGGCAAGAAGCAGATGCAGTGCCCCAGGGGATTCGTGGCTTGGAAGCCGTGTGAATTCTTGACAGAGCCCAGGAGGTGGTGGAAGCGGTGAGTGGGATGGGGAGCAAGGCCCCTGAGCGGCTGCAGGAGCTGGGTCAGCCCACAAAGGCTTCTGCTGGCCCTGGACTCGGCATGGCCCATGCCTCATCCATCCAGTACAGGATGTCCCAGCAAGGGAACAAGTCTGGACACAGAGTCAGGCCCTGGACCCAGTGGACAAAAGGCCCATCAGCTGCCAGCCCACAGCTAGCGACTGCCCAGAGACAAGGGGCCATGGCAGATGCCCTGGGAGTGTGAACCCATCAACCTTCCTCTTCTGGTGGTCAATGGTGTCCTCACGGACCAGTAGCTGGCAGTAGAAACCACAAATCCTTCTAGAGAGTCTGGGAAGCTAGATCCACGGGACTCCTGTCCCCACCCCATTATCCTCGCCCCGGGGGTCTCAGGTGTCCCCAGGGGCAGGCTCTGCTCCCCGGGCCACAAGACCATCATGTCACCTCCTGGGCAGCCATAAAGGTCACTGATGGAGCAGCTCAAATGATAGACGTATCCCGCGTTTAGGGCAGGCATCCAGGACATGGCATGGGGGCAATGCCTTCAGGCTCTGGGATCTCCCTGCCACCCCAGTGCCCAGGTTCTGCCTCCCTCATCACATACCTCCCCACGCTGTGTCTCTACAGGGACTTCTGGCAAGGTTAGGGCCACTCTAACCAGGATGACCTCAGCTCTGTCTTTACTAATTGACCCACAAAGTCTCGACAGCCAAGTAGGTTCTCATCCTGAGGTCCCAGGAGGATGCGAATTTGGGGGGATACAGTCACCTCAGCACACACCCCCACCACCCCATCTAGCTCTCTGGCCAGTCCTGCTGCCCCTAGTGGGTGTAGACCAGTTGGAAGGGCCTTGGCCTGGGTCCATGCGAGTCCAGTAGGCCTGCACTGGCCTGTGTGTGCCATGGCCTTCCTCAGCCTGTCACCTGTGGGACCCACGAGCTCCCACTTTACGGAAGGAAACCTGAGCACCTGACACCCCAATCCCAGCCAGTCCACTGGATGGTCCCCAGACTGTGCACTGAGTCTGCCCAGACACAGGAGCCACTTGGGGGCCAAGGATTCCAAGCTTCCAAGGGAGACTCAGCACCACACAGCCCGTTGCCCCTAATTCCTGCCCCCAAGTGGGGGTCACTCTGGCACTAAGGCCCCTCCAGGGCAGCACTGGGCTTCCTCCCGCAGACCCCTCTGCAGCTCTCAATCAAGGGCTGCTGAGTGGAGGGAAGCGTGGCACCACCTGTGAACCCCATGGACGAGGCATGGGCATTGTGGACCCACTAAGGCACCCGAATGGAGAAAGCGCATGGGCAAAGTGCCTGTGATGCGGCCTGTGAACTGCACGCAGGTGAGAGTGTCAGCGGATGGGCCCCTGGCCTCAGTGACGTGACCTCTGACCCAGCGCCCCTGCTATGGAAAAGTTACACCAGCTATCCCCCCACACAAGCCCCGTCCACTGGCACTCACACCTCCAAGAGGCGCACAGCCCAGCCAAGGTCTCCTACCTGAGGAAAATCACTGCTCTTTGGTGGGAAGCTGGGGGCGGTGGCCGCGGGGCCATAGCTGGGGTCCGTGCAGGGCTGGCCCATGATGAAGGAGGAATTCATGAACTGGCTGCAGGAGGAAAAGGAAGCTGAGCTGGTGGGCGTGGTGGGACTCTGTCCACCCACCCAGCATGCAGGACACAGGTGGGGGTCACAAGCCTGCAGGAACAATTCTGGCACCTCAGAAACTCTGCTTAGGAAGGGCCCACGTGCCCATGTCCCCAGACACGGAACCCCAGAAAAACCTTGAGGCTCTGGCTGCATGTTCTTTTCATGCCCTTTGCACAGGCCATTCCTTGGCCGGATTCCAGGCCTGCTCCTCACCCGGCAAACTCCTATTTATCCTTCAAAACCCAGCTTGCCAATGCCCTTCACGGAGAAGTTGCCCTCCAGGCTCCTTTCAGCCCCACAGTTTCTCACTGCCCATATGAAGTCCCCACAGTGGGGCCCTCCCTGGATCCCTTGTTCCCACTACTGCTGCCTGTCTCCCTGGAGGGTTATCATTAAGGGAGATCACAGCAGGTCAGTCTAAGGCTTGGGTCTCAACCCTCCTGATTGGACACTGAAGCCCCACTCCCCGACTGAGAGCTCTGGTTCCATTTAGCCCCGACTGTGGGAATGGAGAGGCAAAGTGAAGCCCCTGTGGGTGGGGGCCCCCTAGCAGGACCCTAGGAGCTGGACACTTACTGGCTTTCGCTGGAGAAGGCTGGGTATGTCATGGGTGAGAAGCTGTTCCACCACGGGTAGTGCAGCATGGTGTCCTATGACAAAGCAGTGGGCATCAGGGGAGGGGGTGGTGGGGCAGGGTCCCTGGTCCCCCACACTGCCCTGGGGCAGGGTCCAGAAGGCACTGAGCCCCTCTCCCACCAGGGGCCTCCCAGCAGGTTCACTGTGGCTCCGTTTCCCCAGAGGGCCAGGGTGAACAGGAAGGTCCACAGAATGTGACTGGCTCAGAGAGGAGGTACATGACCCCAACCAACCAGTCAGAGCCCTCCCTGGGATTTTATACTTGCAGCCAGTGGGAGTGACACCGCCTTCAGAAGGCAGGCCTGGGGGACCTGACTGGTCCCAAGATGGGTCCCTATGCAGGCTAGCCAATCAGAGCCTGCCTGGAGACAAAGAGGCTGGCCCTCCCCTGGGGAGGAAAAGGTCCTGGGAGATTAGCGAGGAGCTTCCCAGGCCTCATGTAAACTGATGAAGGAGATGACACTCCTGCTCAGGCAGTGCAGCAGATAATACAGAACTGCCAGATAAAATACAGAACAGCCAGTGAAACCTGGCCCGTGAAATTGGAACTTCAGATAAAGAAAAGATAGCTCTTAGAGTCAGTACTGTGGGCCAGTCCCAGTGTGGCCTGAGGGGCTACCCTCAAGTTCAGTGGCCCGAGAGGGACAGGCTCTGTGCACAGCTCAAGAGCCTGCTTTGTGGGCTCCAAATGCCTAGAGCAAAGCTCAGCCCCCATGCACCACCTCCCTGTACTCATGTCCCCATCTTGGCCCAAACATCCTCCCCCGGATTCCAGTATCTCAGCCCCTGTGGTCCCCATGTGCTGTCCCTGCAGAGCTCGCCTCCTGGCCCATGGCTGGCTTCCTGGGTCACCATCATGGGACATGGCAAGAGCCTACTCCCTGCGGAAGAGCTCCGTCGTCTGCAAACCTGCCTGTGCTGGGGCTTGCTCTGACCCAGGAATTCTATTCCAGAAGCACACCCCCAGGGACTCATCCAGGAGCAGGGAGAAAACACAGTGGCACTATTTATAGCGGCAGAAAACTAGAGTCACCCCAAAGGCCCAACAACGGGGAAATAACTAAGCAGATGATGGGACGCTGAGGAGGAGGAATCCTGAAGGGTTATTAAGAATGACAGGTGCAGGCTCCAAGCCCACGAAACGGAGAGACATGGCATGTGAGGAAGGAACACACCTCATGCCACAAGTCAGAGAGGACATGGGTGGGCAGAGGCTTGGAGAGAAGCGGGGCTGAGGAGGGCAGGGCCCCTGTGGGCATAGCTGGATGGGCACAGGTGTGCCTGGAGGAAGGCCTGGCCTGAGGCTGTGGGGGGTCTTCAGCTGGATCTGCTTTCGCTCCCTCCCCACCAAACAGCGAGGCCTGCTCGACTTGATCCGGTGCTGTGCTCTGCCATGTCAGGGTGCCTCATGGGCACAGCTGGGCACGGGGTGGATCCTGGGTTTGTGCACAACCTACAGCCCCGTCTGATGCTATACTTGGAAGTCTGGGGTGTCTCCTGACAGCTCTGGGCCCTCGACCTGGAACTCTGCCTTGCTCCAGAGGCCTAGTGCCCGGCCTCTCTGAACCCCAAGCTGGATCCTCGCTCTCTCCCCCTGCTGGCCTTTCCCTCCCATCCCAGCAGGTATTGGGGGAAGACATGACCGAGTGTACCTGCTGCTGCTGCTGCGCCCACGCAGCCCACATCCCACTTGCTTCCCCTGCTGAGCAGCTCAAGTCTCCCCACCAAGACATTCAACTTCTTTTCTTTTCTGCAGGGAAGGAGCCCAGTTCTGCTGCAGGCGGGCCGGACTCACTGGAGTATGCCGGCCCCTCTCTGTGCAAGGCCTCCATACCCTCTGTGATATGAGGGGGCCCGGCACCCGCACTCATTCTATCACTTTCAGTTCTTTACTGCAGCCGTCAGAGCTCAGATGCGAGTGAGCTGTCCCTCGGCAGGTGGAAGCATAAACCAACAGTGGGACATGCAGACGATGGAAAGAAATGGGCTGTGAAGCCATGGAAAGACTCAGAAGAGCCCTGCACGCACATCATTAAAGGGAAGAAACTGGTCTGAAAAGTCTACACAGTGTCCTAGTGTCCACTCTAGGATTCGGAAAAAGGTGAGCCTCTGGAGAGAGAAGGACGGATGGGGCAGGGGGTTAGGGCGGTGATACTGCTCTGTAATGCGGACCGGTGGATGTGGGTCACCTGACATCTGTCAAAACCCACAGAACACCTAGCAATAAAAGTGAACCAAATGTCACTATGGTCCTCGGCAGTGATGCTGATGGGCACCGGCTCCTGGGCTCAGCACCCTGAGGACCCTGAGACACTAACAGAGGGGAAGGGAGCGGGGAAGGTTGTATGGGAACTTCCTGTGCAGTTTTCCCATGAACCTAAAACTGCTTCAGAAATAAAGTCTTGAAAAATAAGGAGAAAGAAGTGCTGTGGCAGAGCGGATGAGCGTGACTGGCCGGCATTCCCAGCCATTGACGTCTCATGGATGGGGGCAGTCACCCAGGCTGAGCGTTCCCGAGGGCTGGCTGTGGTCCTGGCATCAGAAACCTTACAGCAAACCTGTGAGGGACTTGGGGGTGGCGCATGACCCCCAGAGGGTCCTCCCCACACACCCAGGGCTGGGGCTCACCTGGACGCTGGGCCCACACAGTGGGGTCTGCAGCGGCGGTGGGCTATACAGGACGCTGCCAGCTGGTGGGGCCTCATGCGGAGGGAGCTCCCCGTCCATGGCGGGCCCCACTGCCAGCATCAGGGGGCTCCAGGAGCCAGGCTGCAGGGGCAGCTATCTAGGCTTCTTGCTCCGCGGTGGCGGCATCATGACCTGGGGAAAGACAGGCATGTCCCAAGGTTGCCCTCCAACCCCAAAGGGTGGGGAAGGGTGCCTCTGAGGACAGTGGGCTGGGGGCGGCAGGAACCCTAAGGGAACCCTCAGATGACCCCAGCCCACCTGACTACCCCACCCATACAGGGGCTGTGCTGGGGGATCCATCAGCTGCCCCATCACTCCCTCCTAGGCAAATGGCCGAGACCTCCCGGATGAGGGCAGCCCCTTGTGGGTGGGGGCCCCGCTGTACTCCCACCCTTGTTCTCAGGCCCCTGAATCCTATGGGCTCCGGGGTCGCTCCCGCCACCCACAAATGGAACCTTGAGCCCTGGGAGCCTAGCGTGAGCCACAGGGACACACCCCCAGATCTGTGACTAGGGTCTGGAAGAGAAGAGGTTTAGCCAACTGGCAGCTCTGAGCTGGAGGGGCCACAGGGCCACGGGAGCCCCATCCTACTGCAGCTAGGTCAAGTGTGCCGAGGCTCTCTGGGCAGCTGGACTGAGGCAGGAGGAGCCCCCAGACCCGGGTGGGGCTAGGTAGGATCAACATAGGGTCCCACTGACAAGGGGGGCAGACACCCAGCTGAGGAAAGCACAGGGGATGACCCAGCCCCATGTGATCTCCCCACCCTGCCATGCCCACCTGCCCATGGCCTGGGTAGGACCGACATACTGCAGGCCACATCGCCAATGGAGGTTGGGGACCCCAGGCTGACTGAGCGCCCCTCAGGACAAGGCCTCGGGATGTTAATCACCCAGAGAGGCAGGAAGGGGAGGCGGCTGCCACTCCCAGCCAAGCCCTGAGTGAAGAAATCCTCAGGACTTCCAGTAATCTCTGCCACACGGAGTCTTGTGCAATCCTGAGGGGGGCGGGGAGAGCCGCCTGCACCCACTCGCTGCCCGTGAGTGCCTCACCCGAGGTCCAGAGGGACAGGGGCTGCGTCCAGCCCTTCAGGAAGCCTGTGGGGGCTGGGCCGCCCAGCCTCGGCTAGAGAGGCTGGCAGGATGCCAGTCCCCCCGGCTCCCAGCAGGACCTGGCGACATCAGGAGGAACACACGGCTGCTCTGGGACCCGTGGCCTCGGTCAAGCGGATGGTCAAACCCAGCTCCATGTCTAAGGGTTGGATAACCTCCAAAGATTCGGGGCCCAGAGCTCCGTGACCCTCAGTCTGATCATCAGGAGAATGGGCTGTTTGGGCATGAAGCTTGTCAGGAGTTCCAAGGAACCTGGAGCCTCCAAGACCCCAAGCCACTCAAGTGACCGCAGCTATCACAGAAACCCTCAATTCAAGCTCCTTGATTTAAGAGACTCCTCAACAGGTCTACGTGGGGCCAATCCTATTCTCACTCCCAGGCGCTTCTCAGCTCCACACCTGCAGAGGCTGGGGCTGCTCCTTGGAAAGCACCATCCAGAGACCATGGCTGAATGGCACAGGAGGGGGACCCCTGGGCTGTCCCTGGGGGGCATGGAGCCCCAGGGACCCCCACTGGCAGCAGGCCAGGCCTGCATTACACCCGTTCTGAGTGTCTGGCCCTGCAGGCTCAGGCCCCACACCGCAACCCAGGGCATGACATCCTTCCAGAGGAAGAGGCTGTCCCCGTAGGGAGGGCTCTCTATGCTCCATGGGGAGTCATGACTGGAAGAGGGGTTTCTGTGACAGGACCTGTCTGTCCTGTCCTACCAAGACACGAGGTGGGGCATGCCCTGGGGACCCCAGAAGTCTTCTCTGACCAAGCAGAGCATTCAGACCTAGACCTGGGGGGGTTTGTGGGGAGGGGAGCAACGGGGCTGCGAGTCAAGAGGGCCGCTGGGGATCGTGAACCCAAATGGGGGGAGGGGACACGGTGCCACCTGGGGGCTGGCAGCACCTCACCTGGCTACACAGTAACCTCGGAGCCAGCAGTCCTGCTCCACGTGTCCACCTGGGGGAATGGAGACACGCCCACACAGCAACCTGAACACTCACATCCACAATAGCCAGAGGGTACATACAGTCCGAGTGTCCCCCAGCAGATGATAGATCAACACACGTGTCCCTCCACACCTAGGACCATCCCTCAACCACAAAAAGGGGTTAAGCCCTGACACTTGCTACCACGTGGACGGACCCTGAGAACACAATTCTCAGTGAGAGGAGCAGACACAGAAGGACACACAGGGTGTGATTCTATTGATGGGAAACGTCCAGAACAGGACGCTCCACAGACACAGAGAGTGGGCTCCTGGTTGTCAGGGGCTGGGGTGGGGCCGACACTGTGCCCAGCACCATCCCCACACCCCCAGAGGCCATCCTTACAGCATCACCATCCTTGGATGCCCAGACTCAAGGTCATCTCCGGACCCCACCACCAACTTCGGCCCACTTCACCCCACTGCACACTCAAACACAGTCCTCTTATCCCCTCACTTTCTGACCTCTGCTGAGCGGCCCCAACCTGCCCACCTCCCTGGGGTCAGGACAGCATTACCAGCTCCCAAGCTTCAGAGGCTGCACTCCCCAGGCATGAAGGAGGCCAGGCCACAGCATATGTTTGTTGAGACGTGAGCCCCACGGCACGTGCGGCAGGGGTGCTCGCAAGGTGCTCTTGGGGAGGGGCCCGCACTTCACCCAGCTTTGAGTTGCAGGATTTCCTTTTGAGATCACATTTCAAATGAGTCACTGTACAACAGAAAGATCAAGGAATTGGTGGCCTGGACAGCACAATGGTGGGGCAGGGGATGGAATGTGGGAAGAAGCCAGGTCTGGGGCAGCCTGATCCCCGGATGCACCCAATTGGTGGGTGACCACTGCCACCCCTGCCTCTCGGCTGAGCCCACTTCACCTCGGTGCTCTGGCCAGACCTCAGTGCAGGGCCAGTCCCCCAGGGTGGGCCATTTGATGCGCACCAAGGGCTCAGCCCCCCAGGCACCCTTGGAACCAGCCACCAGGACCCCTGCCTGGTGGTGCCTGGGCCCCTGTGGTCATGTGTTACCAGGCCCCCCAGGAACCCCCTCTCCAGGCATCAGGGACCTCCCAGTCTCCCCCAGGCCGCAGGACAGCAGTCCCTCTGGCCACCCCTTGGCTAGACTCTTGAGCATTGGCCCTGGGATCTCGGATGGGGGAATGAGTGGGGGCTGGTGGGGGCAGTGGCCTGGGTAGAATCAGGAGGCCGGGTCTGGGATGTCTGGGGGAGGGTTGGGGTGGGGAGGCCCCTTCTTGCCCTACTGGTCAGAGAAAGCCTAGGGTCAGTCCCCAGCAGGGGTACTCAGAGAGTCTCCTCTGCTCCTGATAGAGGGGTCTAGCTGGGTCAGGATGGATGTGCTGCAGTCAGAGGGGCAGAGAGGCAGGGAAGGTCAGGCAGAGGGGCAGGGAAGGTCAGGCAAAGGGAAGGAGCTCTGTTCTGGGGGCACTGGCCGCACCCCGAGGTCCCATCTGGGCTGGCTGGCAGAGCTTACTCTGTCAGGACCCCCAGAAGGGCACAGGCACCTAGATGGCCACCTCCGTGGGTGGGCCAAAAAGGGAGGGGGTGGGTCCCAAGGAAAGCCTCAGGGGCCCCTCCTCACTGACTGACCAGGCCAGGTACTCAGGTGGGACACATGGGGACACAGGGCCAGCTGGTGGGCAATGGGGGCTCAGGGCTATGGAGGAGGGCCCAGCGTGTGTGGGCGGAAATGACGGGACAGGGGAGGCATGCTGGAGAGAGGGGTGACCCCCAAGCTCAGGTCCACCAGGAACAGGCCCTCACTTAGAAGCAGGCTCTTCACAGACAAAAGGACTTAAGATGGGGTGGTGGGGCCTGTGTCTTTACAAGAGGGAAATCTGGACACAGAGACCCTGGGAATGGCCGTGTGGCAACGGAGGCAGAGACAGGGATGCTTTGCCCACAAGGCCAGGACACCAAGGACCACAGGCCATGCCAGAAACTGGGAGAGGAAGAAAGGACCCTCTCCTGGAGTGGGTGGAGGGAGCACCGCCCTGCTGCACCTTGATCTCAGACAGCTGGTCTCCAAAACTGGGAGAGTAAATCCCTGTGGTTTAAGTTGAGCCTGTGGTCAGCTGTTACAGCCGCCCATGGACGTTCAGATGGAAGGCAAAGACAAACCCTAACTGGAGGAGAACCAACCCCAAACCAGGTGACAGTGATGTTTGTGGAGATGAATGTTTATGCAGAAGCGGAGACCCTCAGCCCGCAGGCTGAGTCCTGCGGGCACCGATGCAGGGCCACCTGCACTGGTTATGTCTGCGCCCACAGACCTGTGCACTAGCGGGCACAGAGCCACTGGCCCAGGGTACTCTGAGGGCCGACTGCGGGCCAGGTGCTTCTCAAAGCAGCTCCCACACCTAGAGGGCCACCTCAAATCTATAAGGACCTGTCAGAGTCTCACAGCCCTCGGGAGGCCAGTCAGCACCTCCGCCAGCTCTGAGGACACAGCTTCATACCCAGTCAATGGCCCAGAAGGGAAGGGGGATGAGGACAAGGAGCTTCTTTAGTCACAGATGGAAACGCTGAGCCTAGGTCTCGGGGCTCTGATCCCCGGTCCCCACTCTCAGGTGTGGTCCAGCCTTATCAGGAGAGAGCACGGAGGATGGCACTCCAGCTGGCCTCCCCTCGCAGCTGACGGACCTTCCAACCTGCATCCATGTGGACAGGTTTGGAGTGGCTGCCCATGATGACAGAGCACATGCATGCAGGCTTCCTGTTCTGGGAAGTGCCTGCTCAGACCTCATGTTTATTCGTGGTCTTGAAAAGGCTTTAGATACACGGAGTTTGTGGTCTCCTTGGACCCCCGGATCTTCCTCCCCTGAGTGGACATTAAGCTGAATTCCGCAGGCCTGACATCCTAGTCCTTGAACACTGATGTCCAGGGTCGGCAGGGAGAAGAGTCTGTTCCTCCTGACGCTTGCTGCTTGATGACAAGAGTCTCAGGCCAGCTGGCACACCAGGTCCCTCTGCCCAGCTCCTTGGAGAGCCCAGAGACAGAGAGAAGAGGGTGCTCCCCACGGCTAGATCACATTAGTCCTGGGTGAGTGGTCAGACTGGCCAGCGCCCTCCTTGGACACCGATGGTCCATCCTGGTGCCAAGAACATCACAAGAGACCTTCGCCCAAGCCAAAGAGCACCCCTGTGCTGCAGGAGGAAGGGCCTGTGCTGGGAAGAGGGCAGACACTCCTAAGTCGCAGCAGCAGGGGCCCCAAGACCCACCAACAAGCCTATGTCTGCTTTTCCTGTGCAGATGAGCATCCACAAACTCAAATCCTCCCCCAGTCCTGCAGGTCAGACGTCCAAGCAAGCTCACCAGCCTTGGCTCTGGATCTCCCAAGGTTGGCTCAGTGCTGACACTGCCAGCAGGGCAGAGCTCTCCAAGGGGCTGCCCCATGGTTAGAGGAGCCACAGTTGCAGCACACGGACACCCCTGAGCTCTGACCCTCTGTCCCTTTAGGCCTCATTGGAGAGAGTCTTCAGCTCATGAGGACCCTGTGATGATGCTGGAGCCCCAGGGACCCAGGGTCACCCCATTTCAGGGCCCCTAGTTTAATCCCACCTGCAAAATCCCTTTTTATGTGAAGGGACACATCTGCAGGTCCCAGGATCAAGACGGGGGCATCACCAGGGCCCTTACTGAGCTGACCTCAAAACACAGCTAGGACACAGCCCATGAGTGGACAGGTGGACGGTAGGGCTAGGCACGATAAGACCCCAGAGGTGCCTGGAGGTGGTGAAGCCCCCAGTGGCCCCTCATGGGGCAGCCTCTTCAGGGCCACGGAGGAGCTTCAGGCTGGCAGGGCCTCCCCCCCTCCCCAGTGCAGGAATGTGCTGGGGCGTCTAGATGGGCAGGTTCTGCAAGTCGAGTGGCAGGTCTGGATCTGGTGCGGGCAGCTGCACTCCAATTCTGTCCCAGCATGGGGCGCCTTCCTCCAGGTTCCCACAGTGAAGATTACCCACCTCCAAGGGTGTCCCGGACACCCCCCAACACCCACCTGGGGGCTCACTCACTCTGAGTCCTGCCCCCCAGACAACAGGCTGAGCTCCCAAATCCGATGAACCCCCCCCTCAAACCCCCGGTCAGCTGACATATCCCAACGACAGCAGAAGGGCCCCCACAGGGCTATGGGTAAGTGGTAGGGAGGGGTCTCTTGCCCCACTTTGCAGCTTCCAGGGCGGAGCCACACCCCCAAGCTGGGGAAGAGTGGCCCTGGTGGCACTGATCTTTGAGGTGAGAACACACCCAAATATTCAGAATAGGAGAGGGCTCAGGGGCGGAGTGCTCAGGCTTGCCCACCCACCCCCCGCCCCCACTGTCACAGCTCCTGGATCAGCCTTCCCTCACTGCACCTCACCTCCAGGGGGGCCCTGGCTCCTGGTGGCTCTGGGCATCTCTGAGCGGGACTCTCACCCCATCCCAGTTTGACTCAGAGCCACACAGGCTCCCTGCCCCACAATACTACTCCTCCCCACTTCGTCCCCACTTCCTGGGTCAGCCTCTGACCCCAGGCTGCTGTGACTCCCGCCCACCCGAACTCCCGGGAAATGCCAGGCGCCAGCCTTCCGGGATGTGGCCCGGCGGAAGGCCAGAGAGGCCACTTTCGGTTTCACTTGGGGATGGAGGCCAGGCTGGAAGCACCTGCCCCTCTCTGGGGCCGAGGGGAGGCTGGGCAGCGCCTGGCATGGAAGGGGTGCCTGAGGACCCAGGGAGGTGCTGGGTGACCACTGCTCCCCTGTCCCACCCCCTGCAGGGGCCAAGTCAACGCCTCCCCCGAAGTGTCCCAGCATAGCTGACCGTGGACACCCTTTCTGCCCCGTGGGCAGCACAGGGGGAGTGTAGGGCTGACCGGAGAGGAGTCACTGTAATGGACAGGTGGAGGGGGTGGGGCTGAGGAAATGTGCTGGGTATCCCAGCCAACCGGGAGCCTACAGGAGGGTCAGGGCACTACCAGCTACAGCTACCAGGGTGCCTCCTTCCACAGGGCCAGGCTTCAGGGAGGGGCAGGAGGACCTCCTACTGCCCACACCTGACTCAGGCACCCCTGCACCAGAAGCCTGCCTCCCCACAAGCCCACTTCCTGCCGGCAGCTGTCAAGGCAGAGGTGGGGCTTGGGGAGCTCCCAGGGGAGTCTTGTTCACCCTCCATAAAACAGGGAGAGGGCACCTCCTCTGCCCTCTTCATGGGGCCAGCCGACACCCCCTCACCTCAGGCCAGGCCCTGCTCTCTTTTTTTTTTTAACCACTTTTCTGTTTTATGGAGACACAATTCACGTGCCATACACTTCATCCACCTAAAGTGAACAGCACAGTGGCCTTCAATACATCCAGACTTGTGCAACCACCACCTCCATCTAATTCCAGAACATTCCATCACCCCTAAAAGGAAAGCTCACTCCCATCAGTAGTCTCCCCCACGGCCTCCCCAGCCCCTGACAACCAGGAACCCACTCGCTGTGTCTGTGGATCTGCCTGTTCTGCACATTTCCCACCAGTGGAACTGCACCCTGTGTGTCCTTCTGTGTCTGCTTCCCTCACTGAGCATCGTGTTCTCAGGGTCCACATCACCATATATAAATGACAGGCTTTAGCAGTGGGTACCTGGGCCAGCCCAAAGAATCAGAAATCGCCCTCACCTGAGTCACCCACTTGAGGACAGGGCAGCCACACCCCCTCAGCGAGGGAGGCTGGTGGCTGTCACCATGGCAGGAAGATGCAGAAAGCTGGCTCTGTCCCAGCTCTGCTCAGCTGGCCCACGGAGGACTGACCTGCCAGCAGCAGGGGAGAGGGCAGTTCCAGGGGGAACTGGTGCCCACGGACACCAGGCCGTATCTGGGCTGGGCAGACAGGGAGATGGTGGGCGAGCAGGGCTGGCCAGGCTTGGGCCTGAGTGACCTCGCTCCTGGCCACCCCAGGCGGCTGGCTGCAGCCAGCCCTCCCTGCGCCTGACCACGCGGCCCTTGGCTGCAGAAAAGCAGCTGGAGACGCTCCAAGCTGGCCCACTGATGGATCGCACGTACGCAAGGCACACATCGTGCACTCTCACATGTATGTACACAGGCGACACCACGCACACGTGTGCACGCAGCACTCACACGTGACACACACACACTCCAGCAAGTACGTGCACTGCTGCACATGTGTGTCCACAAACACACACTGGCACATACGTGGGCAGACTCACACACACACCCTGAACCTGTGCGGCTGCTCAGGGGGCCCGTGTCCCCACTCTTCGTGTCAGCCACTAGGTGCCCCAACTTCTCCATGACCTGACCCCACATGAGGAACAGGCAGACCCCGCCCCCGCCAGCAACTGTGAAAGCTTCACGGGGCGGAGGCCCTGTGAGGAGGGAGGCAGCCTCTGGAGACTGGACACAGTCGCCTCTTTATTCCCAGCCGGCTTGCTCATGAGGCCAGAGCCCTCTGCTGGGTCAGCGTTTCCGGCCCAGCCCCTGTTGGTTGGCGGGGGTGGGGTGGGGGGGTGCTCTGAGACTTTACTAGAACCGAGCTGGGCCAGCCAGCTGGTCATGTCCCCAGTGGCGGTCCAGCCTCTGTTCCCCACCCCACCAATGGTCGGGGTGGTCAGGCAGCTGGGGAGACCTGGCCCTGGGCTGCCCATCTGAGGCCAATGCTGCCCCACCCCAACTTCAAAGACAACTGCCTCCTCTGTGCTCTGCCACACGGGCTCCCCTGGAAACAAAGCCCCTCATCCCCTTATCAAAGCATAGACATCTCCCCAAAATGTGCGCACACACACACACACACGGCAGGTCCGGCTCCAGACAGGTGTGAGCAGATGTCTGCTCAAAGGCACAGAGTTAAACAAAGGGTCCTCCTGCCCTCTGAAATCCCCGAATGCCTTCCCCTAGGTCCTCACATTGGCTGTCCCTGGGGATAGCATCTCATACTCGTCAGACTCCCCAGGGTCTGTCCGATGCCCACCTGGGTCTCTCTGGCTCAGGGGTGTCCAGGGATCACCCATCTCCTGCCCACTCACCCAGGGCCCAAGTAGACAGCCCTGAGGAGCCATCACCCACCTCTGGGGACTCCCCTAGGAAAATACAGGGCCTTTGGAAGAAAAAGTGCAGATGGGCAGGGAGTGGCCTCCCCAGGCGGCCCAGCAGGCCCAAGTCTCAGCCCAAGGATGGGGTACACAGCCACTCCTCTGCTTGCAGCTTCTGTAACTGTTGAGCTCCCCCCGCAGCCAGGTACACAGAGCCCCAGGCGGGGACAAAAAATCAGGGTCAGATCCAGCTCAGGCTGTCTAGCCTGGAGAAAGGGTGGGCCTGACCTCTACAGATTTCCCTGAACAGCCTCTGACAGATGGCCCTTCTTCCCTCTGGACTCTGGGAAGAGTCCACTTGCCTCCAATCTTTCCTACAGGGACAGATCCACCACACTGGCCTCTGGGTTGGGTCACCTGGCCTGGCAGGAGGTAGGCAGGCGCCCACCTAAAGTCTGTCCAACACCAGCCCCCCTCATCACAGGTGCAACATTCACCACCCCTCGAACTGCCAGCAAGCTTCCTCCCAGACCGCTTCCAGGCCAGGTGCAAACAGAGGGGACCATACCTGGCCAGTCAGGCAGTGGACAGGCAGAAAGGAGGCCCAGGGCAGGCAGGACTAACACACTTCCCACACTCAGCTCTCTCTCCCTTTCCAGAATGTAACAACAGGATGCTAGACACTCCTGCCTAGCTATCCATGCCTCTGCTCCCAGGCACCAGCTTCTCCCCACCAGTGCTCTGGTGCTGGGAGAACACCTCACCTTCCCCATCAATCCACACAGGCTACTGCTCCACAGGCTCCAGGTCTTGGCAGCCTTGGGGTGGGGGCCGCCTCTGCCCACCAGCGCTCCCCGCCCAGCTCCAGGAGACACTCCCACCCAACATGCTCTGCCTGCTCAGTTTATACCAGCAAGGGTCCCATCCCAAAGCCATGGGATCGCACCCGTAAAAACGCACGGCGGAGAAGCCAGGACAGCAGGAATCCACGGAGAAGGGTCACTGAGGAGAAAGGGTGGGAATCTGCGAGGAGCCTGAGATCAGGGGTCACCCAGAGAGGGAGGGGCTATAGTTACGGAGATGGAGAGTCACAAGAAGAGAAGAGTCAAGGAATGGCCAGGGAGCAGCCAGGAGGTCACCAAGTGCAGGAGAGTCACAGAGAAGCACGGGGTCAAGGGTCACCAAAGTAAAGTCCTGGACTTTACTACAGGGAAAGGAGCGCCAGATAGCGGGGGATCAGGGAATCAGCGAGGAGAGAGACAGGAAAGGGTTGGGAGTCGCCCTGTTTCAGGATTCATGCCAAGGCGGGTGTCAGGCGGGGGTGACGGAGCGGCGCAAGATCCGGGGTCGCCGAGGAGGACCGGGTTAAAGTTGACTGCGAAGGACGGGATCGGGAGGGTCGCGGCGGAGGGCGGGATCAGGGGGGTCGCCCATGAGGGCGGGGATACGCCGCCGCGCTCCCCCCGCCCGCGGCCCCGGAATCCCAGAATTCCGTAACCCCTGGTTCGGGGCGCGGGCGGCCGCGAGGTGCCGTGGCCTGCGCGGGCCGGGGAGAGCAGGTTGGCCGGGCAGGGGTAGCGGGAGCGGGCCAGGGGTGGAGCCGGGCGCGCCTCACCTCGGACCCGGGTCCGGCCGGGCGCGGAGCCCGCGGCGCCTCCGTTTTTCCGAGCTTCGCCGCGGCAGCGCTCACTTCCGGGTTTCGGGCGCCATCTTGGGGGGGGCTCGCGCACTTCCGGTCATGTCGTGGGGGCGGAACCTCTGGTGGGCGGGGTTTGGGCGCGGGGCCTTCTCGCGGTGACCCCCCTCACCCAGCCCCTTGATGCCCTTCTGCCTTTGGAAGGGGCTCGAATTCTCGAGTGAGCCTCAGTTTCCTCCTCTGCAGCATGAAGAACCATGCCTACCTGCAGATCTTTGCATGACTCTGCCCTCCCCTGGTGCACTCTGACCCTGACCTTTCAGCCACTGGGGTTCTCGGACAGCCCAGACCTTGGCCTCGCAACCATCTGAAAGGGCCCTGGGTCCCCCTATCATGCTCCCTCTCTTGGTTGCCTCCCTACCAATAAAAGTCTGCTCATTAATCTATCTCCACTCTAGAATAGGAGTCCTGGGACCACCCACCCCCGGACAGGGAGCCAGGCGCACAGGGTCTGATAAGCCCCAGAGGCCAACCTGAGAAAAGCAGGATCCTCTCAGGCAGGGGCCCTGAGACATGAGTGGCTCCCCTTCTGTCTCCTTCCCCATCAGGGCTTCCAGGGGCCTCATGCAAACAACGCTGGGATCTGCCTCATTGTCAGGCACAGGATGGGACTCAGCTGTGGCACAGGCCTGCTGTGTTCCTGTGACTGGCGCCTACTGGACCCACCAGGGGCTGGGCCTGGCAGGTCAGACAGAGCCAGTGCAGGAGGCACCACCCCCTCCCCAGCAGGAATGAAGACACTGCCACCTTATCCTGGACCCACCTCACCAGCCAGCCAGAGGCCTCCTGTACCTGGTCCAACCCCTTGAATTTAGAGGCCACCTCTTCACATGCTTGTCTATTCAGTGAACTCTTATGGCTGCTGCTATGTGCCTGGCCTTGAGCTGGACAAGTCCGGGGTCCCCAGAGAGGACTCAGTTCTCATCCTTGCCCTCAGGAAGCCCCTAGTCTAGGGGAAACAGAGCTGGGACCAGACACTCCCATCTGCAAGATCAGCCATAGGGTCAGTGAGGAATAATGTCTTTGCCTAGGGCATCATGGAGGGTGGTGTTGAGAGGGTGTTGAGGCTGAGGCTTTGAAGTTCAAGTAGGAGTTTGTCAGACAGCTAAACGTAGGAAGAGCAAGTTAAAAGCTGTTCAAAGGCCAGATCTGGTAAGGAAGATGAGTATGTTTAAAAAATCTGTTTGCCTTGGGATATCCCTGACAGTCCAGTGGTTAAGATTCCTTGCATCCACTGGAGGGGGCGTGGGTTCAATCCCTAGTTGGGGCACTAAGATCCCACATGTCATGGGGTGTGGCCAAGAAAAGAAAAAAAATCTGTTTGCCCTAAAAATTCAGGACCTCCTGTACCCAGACCCACAGGCACAAGAGAGCAGATGGGGAAACTGGGACCCAGAGAGAAGTAATATCTGGATGGAGCTTCACTTTGGCATGCGTTGTTTTTGGCAACTGAGTTGTAACCCTGACCCTGGAACTATTCTTTATAGCTAATGAGAAGAAATCCAATTGAGCAACAGACTTAAGCTTCAAAAGGGTGAATAAACTGATTCACAGAGCATCTGGTGGCATGTTCCAGTTTCTGCTCACACAAGACCATCAAACAATTTACAGGGCCCAGTGACATGTGAAAACGCAGGGCCCCTTCTTCAAAAAGTAGCAAGAACTTCAAGACTGGGACCATTAAACTGAGCACAGCCCCCCAAGCTCCAGGCCTGAGTGAAGTCCCAAGTTACACACCCATGAAGCTGGCCCTGCCCCCACTGTGGCCCTTTGGGGTCTGACTGATAGTACCTGCGTTTTGCGGGTGGGGAAACTGAGGTGCAGAACTGTTCCACAGATGGCCCAGGTCACAGAGAGAGCTGCCAAGAGGTGTGGACTCAACCTCCACTACGTCTACCTCAGAAAAGCACGAGATCTCTATTGGTAATTCTGCCTGAAATGGGGACAGTTTGCCCAGGCCGGGGTGGGTCCAGCCATCTCAGCATGGAGGAAACTGCCAAGTCTGGGGATGTCTAGGGAATTAGTCAGATTTGGGGATTTCCAGGGAATCGCGAAAGGCAGCCTGGGAGACCAGAATGGATGCTGCTCTGGAGCTCAAAACCTGGCCCTAGGTGCTGTGTGACCCCCAGAAAGTGACTTAACCTCTCTGTGCCTCCATTTCCCACAGATAATACTGGCTATTATTTTTCAGACAGCTAAATGAACAGTGCCTAGTATTAACACATTATGAATGTTTCCAGGTGAACATCTGGATCATGGGGTCACCTAAGTGACCCCATTCAATCGTTAGAAGTGATCAAGTCTTTTCATCTGGTGGGGACAGGCTCACAGAAGACCACGGGTCTGCTGGTGGAGTTCTGCTTAAAGTCAAAGAGCCTCTTCTTCAACCCCTCCCCCTGCCCCTGCCCCATGGAGGGGCACCTGACTGTCCCCCAGACACTTTGACCAGGCTCAAGGAAGTAGGGTCGCCATATAAAATGCGAGACACAAAGTTAAGTGTGAATTTCAGGTACAGGAAGAATAATTTTTCCTGCCAGTATAGCCCAGGCAACGTTTGGGCTATATTTATACCAAAGATCTAGCCTCGATGTATCTGAAATTCACATTTAACTGGGATGGAATGTGTTTTTATTGGTGAAATTCAGGCACTCGACGTGGGAAGTACCAAGGACAGAAATGGGACCCAGGAGAACCCCGGGCGAGCGGCTCCCTCTCGCGGAGCCTCGGCGTTCCCGCCTGCTAAATGGGCGAGATGTTAGCACCAAACACACAGGCGAGTTCCTCATGCGGATCATTATTTTAAAAGAGCAGAAAACTTCACACGGATGGAGGTCAGATCACTGGGGGCTTCCCTTTGAGCCAGGTGATTCTCGGCCTAAGTCAGGAGTCCCCCACCAGCCTCGGTTTCCCTCCGGGGAAGGACCCCGGAGCTAGGCTCGCCCAGGGAGGAGGAGCCGGGTGATGGGCAGGTGAGGCGGGGCAGGTGGACCCGGCCCGGGGGCAGGGGCAGGGACTCGCCACTTCCTGTTTCTCCACATTCTGGAAAGCCCCGGCGTTCCCGGGCCGCGCGGCGCCTCCTCCCTCCCAGCTCCTCCGGGCCCGGGTCCCTTACCACTTCTCCTTTCTGCACCCGCTTCCCCCCAGCCTAGTGGTCGATTCCCGGCTCCCTCTCTCCTCCTCTCCCCGCCTCCTTTCCTTTTCCCATCTCTTCTCCGGCTCTCCTCTTTTCTCTCCTTCTGGAGCCCCAATCGGCGCCTCCAGGGTGCAGAACAGAAAACCGAGGCAGCAAGGTCCCACGAGCCATGTCTGTGTCCCCCGGCCTCCGGTCACTTTCCGTCTTTCCTCCCCCCGTCCCCCCCACGGCGTCTCTCTCTCGATCGCTGTCCCCTTGTCCTTCGGTTCATCCCAACCTCTGTCCCCGGCTCCACCAGTCCTCCCGCACACACGGAGCCGACTCCGCCCTGTCCAGCCACCACGCCCCCTCTGTGCCCACCTGACACTTGCCCCGAGGCGTCCTTAATCGCCGGCGCTGGCTGGCGGTTTCCAGGGCCCTACAGCTCCCTCCCGCCTGATCTGACCGGGAGCTGGATCTTGCCAGGCTCGGCTAGGCTGCCTCTGAGCCGGGGCCACTTCTGGGAACAGCAAACCTGTCCAACAGGTTTGAGATCCGCCCCAGACAGGGCTTCCCGCCTCTCGGCTGGGCCGGGGACACCAGGGCTGCAGGGGTTAAATGTGACACCTGACTAGTACCCCCCAACCCCAGGCTGGGTCCTGGCTGGGCCCTGAGGTTGGGGAGCAGGTGGGAGGGGAAGAAAGATCAGCAGTTCACCAAGTCCACAGGGGAAGAAGTGTAGGGGGAGAGCTGGCATGTGCCAAGGCCCCAGGGAACACCTATGGAGGGAGCTGCCAGTGAGGCTGCAAAGAGGGAGGAGGTGTTGTTACCCTCCCTGCCCCCACCCACCCAACAGAAAGCTAGGGCCAGGCCTTTATCCTGGAGCACTAGGGAGCCACTGAAGGTTCTGAAGCAATGGTGTGGTATGGTCAGGGCGGGGCTGGAGGTCATCTGATCGGCCGCATATGCTGGACAAGAGGCCACATCTGCGAATTTCATCTGGTGGAAAGAAGGAGGCTGGAGGAGGTGGAGCTGTTGCCCCAAAGCCGAAGAGCCAAAGTTTGTATTTCTTTCTTATTTATTTCTTTTTGGCTGCATCAAGTCTTATTTGCAGCACATAGGCTTAACTGAGACATGTGGAATCCTAGTTCCCCAACCAGGGATCTAACCCGCTTCCCCTCCATTGAAAGGTGGATTCTTAACTGCTGGAACCCCAGGGAAGTTCCTCTGAATTTCTTTCTATCCAGGGCCAGCAGTGAGCCGGCCAAGGCGGGGGTGGTTGGCAAGGGGAGCAGCGGTAGGTGTAGGCCGGTGGTAGGGGGTGCTTACCCAGAGGAGGGTGGGAGGGCTGTGGTGGGGGGAGGAGGTGGACCTCAGCTTTAATGCCATGCCATGCATTCATCCACTAAATGTTTATCATCTCGGGGCCAGACACGAGGGACAGAACAGAGCACCAGACACATCCATTATGCTCCTGGGTCACAAAGAAATGGACCCCCTGCCCCTGTGGTGCAGGACAGGTCCCTGCAACACAAGTGCCAGAGGAGGATCCAGGCAGTGGACCAGGCCCTGCCTTGCCCCGGCCTGACCTCCCGGCTGTAAACCACAGCCAGCTCTGAGCACTGATGTCACCTGTGCTGGGACTTCCTGAACCTTCACCTTGGATCTGCCCGGACCCACGGGGAAATTCCAAGCCAGGCGGGGAACAGCTGACTCACGTCCAGGCTCCAGTGGCATGCGAGTGGCCAGGCTCCTGAGGGGCATCAGGGGCATTTGGATCACTCTGTGGGATCTGCCCCCAGGCTTAGGGAGAAGCCAGACTCCCCAGCCTCAGGTCAGGAGTCCCCATCAGAACCTGCTGGGTGAAGCCAGGAAGCTGGGTTCCAGCGGGTGAGAATTTGGGGGTATCAGAGCTGTTCTAGAAGTGGGATACTGAGCTGTTCATTTGTTATCTCCAGGGCTGTACAAATGACCAGCCAAGAGGATGGAGCTCCAGCAGCAGAGCATGAGGTTACTACCTCCTGGGTTCAAATCCCAGCTCTGCTACTGGCTCTGGGACCCCAGGCAGGTTACTTAACCTCCACATGCCTCAGTTTCTCCACCTGTAAAATGGGGAAAAATCACAGTACCTCTTTTGGAGGGTTTTTGTGAGAATTTGGTGAGGATCACTGTGAGTTTGGGGACATTATGGTAAAAATGTTTAAAAAAAAAACCAAATTCATCGCAGCACAATTCATAACAGAAGTGGAAACAACCCCATGTACTTCAGTTAATGTAGTCATGTACAGATGTTTGAAAGCTGAACCATAAAGAAGGCTGAGCATGGAAGAATTGATGCTTTTGAACTGTGTTGCTGGAGAAGACTCCTGAGAGTCCCTTGGACTGCAAAGAGATCAAACCAGTCAATCCTAAAGAAAGTCAACCCTGAATATTCATTGGAAGGACTGATGCTGAAGCTGAAGCTCCAATACTTTGGCCACCTGATGCAAAGAGCTGACTCATTTGAAAAGACCTTGATGCTAGGAAAGATTGAGGACAGTAAGAAAAGGGGATGACAGAGAATGAGATGGTTGGATGGCATCACCGACCCAATGGACATGAATCTGAGCAAACTCCAGGAGATGGTGAAGGACAGAGAAGCCTGGTGTGCTGCAGTCCATGGGGTCGCAAAGAGTTGGACATGACTGAACAAGAACAACTTCAACTTCAGTTAATGGGTGGACACACACACCAGTCCCTCCACACACAGGAACATCATCATGAAAAGGGATGAAGCCCTGACACTTGCTACCACATGGATGGACCCCAAGAACATGATGCTCAGTGACAGAAGCAGACAGACAGACACACAGGGTGTGATTCCACTGATGGGAAACATCCAGAACAGGAAGATCCACAGACACAGAGAGTGGGTTCCTGGTTGTCAGGGGCTAGGGAGGGGGTGAAGATGACTGCTTGTTGGGGATTCAATGTTTTAAAGGGGTGATGACAATGTTTTGAAATTAGAGGTGGTGGTTGTACAAGGTGAATGTACTAAATGCCACTGGACTGTTCATTTTTAAATGGTCCATTGTAGACTTCCCTGGTGATTAAAAGTCCACCCGCCAATCAGGGGACACAGGTTCAGTATCCCTGGTCAGGAAAAATCCCATAAGCTAAGGGACAAATAAGCCCATGTGCTACAAATATTGATGCGCAAGTGCCCTATCCGTGCTCAGGAACAAGAGAAGCCCCCATACCCTAACTAGAGAGTAGCCCCTGCTCACCACAACTAGAGAAAGTCTGGGCACAGAGCAGCCAAAATAAATAAGCAATAATAATAAAACAGTTAATTGTATGTTGTGTGAATTTCACCAGACTAACGAAAGAGAAAGCAAAAGGCAATCGACCCTGTAATCAAAGGGGTGACAGATGTCACAATCAAGTTGTCATGAAATCCTAAACTAAAGTTGCATTCCGATCCCAGGAAGGCCTCCAAAAGCAACAGGTTTCAGACACACCGGAGAAATTCCATGGCCACTGACCGTGATCTTAGGTGTGGACAGCAGGGACCCTTGATGTAATGGACTGGGATAGCTCCTCGCCCCGTGGTCTTCCTCCCCAAGCCCCAAACCCTGGTCTAACCCTGAGAACAACACCATGTGTGCTAAGTTGCTTCCGTCGTGTCCGACTCTGTGCAACTCTATGGACTGTAGCCCACCAGGTTCCTCTGTCCATGAGATTCTTCTGGCAAGAATCCTGGAGTGGGTTGCCATGCCCTCCTTCAGGGGATATTCCCGACCCAGGGATCGAACCCACATCTCTTACATCTACTTGCATTGGCAGGTGGGTTCTTTACCATTAGCGCTGCCTGTGAAGGTCTGAGAACAATACTGGAAAAACTCAATCAAGGGACATTCTACAAGATATCCCACCAGTCTCCCTTCAAAGCTGTCCAGTCATCAAAAACAAGGAAACTCTGGACTTCCCTGGTGGTCCAGTAGTTAAGACTCCACGCTTCTAACGAGGGGGCACAGGTTCAACATCTGCTCAGGGGAACAAAGGTCCCAAATATCCTGCAATACAGCCATAATAAATAAATAATAAAATAAGTAAAAACAAGGGAAGTCTGAAAAACTATCACAACCCAGAGATGTAATAACTAAATGTCATCTGGGATCCTGACGGGGAGTCTTGGGGCAGAAAAAGGACCTTAGGGAAAAACTAAATAAATATTTTTTTTTGAAGTGAGGAATTTAGTCTATCACAGTATATTAATGACACGTTCTACACTCATGGAAGATGTTAACGTCAGGACAAAATTGGGTGCCAGAAGACGGGAACTCCCTGTACCATCCTCGCAACTTTAGATTTCTAAATGTATTAAAAATGATCAAAGTATAAGACCTGATCCATCCTCCCACCCCACCCCATAGGATGAAGCCCACCTAGGCTGGACACCTGCAGCTTCCATTGCCAAAACCCCCTGCATGAGTCTTCCCTCCAAGTTTGGTTAGAATATTTTGGTTGCAAGTGATAGAAACTGCAACTGAAACTGGCAGGTTTTGTTTTGTTTTTCTTTTAAATGGGAATTTTGGGCTTGTGGAACTGAGAGGTCCAGGGATAGATTTAACTCAGTTCTCCCCCTTAGCACAGCTGACATTTGGGACTAGATGGTTCTTTGTGTTTTACAGCTGTCCTGGGCACTGTGGGGTATGGACAGCATCCCTGCTCCCTACCCACCCGATGCCAGGAGCCCCACAGTCTTGACAACCACTGATGCCCCAGTATCCCCTGGGAGCAGGACTCCCTCTGATCCAGCTGGTTTCAGACTCAGCTGGATCCAGGACCCTCAAACAGTGTCACAAAGATTTGTCCACTTCTCTATCTCTCAGTTCTGCCATCTTTGCTTTTGGCTTTTTTCCTCAAGTCTCCCCACCTTGGAACAAAGATGGTACCAGCAGCCCTTGACTAAATCCCCACATGAGCTTAACAGCCCCAGCAAAAGGTCAGCACCTCTTCTGCAAGAGAAGCAGCAAAAGTCCCAGGGAAGGTTTTGATTGGCCCAACTTTAGTCACATGTCCTTGTTGAATCAGTCTCTGTGGCCAGGTAAGGGAAAGCCCTCATTGGCCAAACTGGGATCACATGATTGTACGGAGTCAGTCAATGGGGTTAGAACCCCATGATGTCTGCCAGTGGGTTATATGGAGTCAGCCAATGGGGTGAGTACACTGTGGACTGGATTGGAAGCAGGGGGAGTAGCCCTGTGCAGTAGAGTCTCCTGCTGGGCAGGGTTGGCCTGTCATTCCACTGTGGGCTTTAGCAGGGCAGCATTAATAAATGAGTGAGTGTATACGTAGTGCTCAATAAATGCATGCTGGATGTAAAGTAGTGAGTGGATGGACAAATGGCAGAAGCTGGGGTTATCGCCACATATGGCCTGTATTAGTTAGCAGCTGCCATGTAACAAATTTCCCCAAACAACAGAGGCTTAACACAACACACACATTGATTATCTCACAGTTTCCAAGGGCCGGTGGAGCTGGGTCCTTTGCACAGGCTGCATCACTGGTGTTGACCAGGGCTCAGAGCTCACTGGGAGGCTTGACTGGGGAGGGGGTCACTTTCCAGTCCCCTCACATTGTTGCAGGATTTATACTCTTGCTGCTTTAAGACCGAGGGCCGTTTCTTGCTAGGTGTTGATTGGAGGCTGCCCTCAGCCACACGTGGGCTCCTCCAACTCGGATATTCATATTGTCAAACCCACAGGGAGGGGATATAGGTCTGACCATGCATTGCATGATGTCACCTTGGCCACAGTCTGTTGGCCCCACCCTCTCAAGGGAAGTGGCCAGCAGGAGGTAGGATCTGGATCACATTAGGGTCTATCCTCCACACAGCCTCCAGGTTCAGCAGAGGAAACATCAGAGCTTGAGTGTCGGAGTGACATCGCCTGGAGGGGGATCCATAGACCCCGGCCCGTGAGCTTGGGCCAACTGCCATCCGTGTGTATGAGGACTGCATCACCCTATGAGTGATGTCTACATTTCGAAGTAGGTGAAAAAAATGAAGGAGACTTCTTTTGTGACACATGAAAATGGCGTGAAATTCACATGGTGTCCACCAGTAAAGTTTCCCTGGCAAAGACGTACACCTCTCACTAAGCATCCGTTGTGACTGCTTCCATGACATGACGGACAGAGGTGGACAATCAAGAGAGTCCAGCAAGTCGCAAAGCTGAAAATGTTTGTTCTCAGGCCCTTGACACAAAGGGATGGCTGAGCTCTGCTCTATGCGGTCCTATGTTCCTGGCTTTTGAACTGTGGTGTTGGACAAGACTCTTGAGTCTCTTGGACAGCAAGGAGATCAAACCAGTCAATCCTAAAGGAAATCAACACTGAATATTCATTGAAAGGACTGATGCTAAAGCTGAAGCTCTAATACTTTGGCCACCTGATGCAAATAACTGACTCATTGGAAAAGACTCTGATGCTAGGAAAGACTGAAGGCAGGAGGAGAAGGGCACAACAAAGGATGAGATGGTTGGATGGCAACTGATTCAATGGACATGAGTTTGAATAAACTCCAGGAGATGGTGAAGGACAGGGAAGCCTGGTGTGCTGTAGCCCATGGGGACACAGAGAATCAGACACGACTAAGCAACTGAACAATGATGATGATGCCCCTGACAAAGGATGCTGTAAGCTCTCTTAGCCCAGAAATCTCCTCTCTCAAATGGGGTGGTGAGAGGGAGGAAGGACCTTGGCCTCCAGGCCAGCAAGAGGTGAACTGTGGGTCAGCACGAGCCAGCGATGATGATCACTTTCGCTCTTCAGGTGGCCTGGGGCAGGGGCATCCACAGGCAGCAGGTGGGAAACGCAGCCACATTCTGCATGTTCTAATAGTTTTAGAACCATAGCACAACCTTGTGAGGTCATCTCGTATCGGGCAACAGGACCCTGCAGCCTGCATTGATGGGGGCAGCAAGTGTATATTAGGGGTGGGGGCTTAGCCAGGGAGGTCGGGACATGAAGCCGCAACTGGAATGAGTGAAAGAGGGAGTTGTGTGGACACTTGGTGGGGAGGGGCAAGAGCAAAGGCCCTGGGGGTGGGGCAGAAGTTGGTCTGGTGACTGGAGATGAAAAGACAATGTGGCTGGAGCAAAATGACCCCTAGCCAGGGCCACACCCGAGCACACAGGGCTGGCAGGGCTCTCTCCACCTCCAGTCCAGCTTCCTCCAAGCCTCACTGACCCCAGTTGCAGAGTGGTGGCCAGAGCCCAGTGATGTCCTGGAATTTCAGGTCTGTGCTGGCCTGACTGTGTGACAAGCTGGCCACCACATCTCTGGCTCCCCAGGCCAAACTGAGCAATGGAATGGGCCAGTGGTCTGGGCCTGGGGGATGCTGACAATGTCCCTGCTCTCTGATTCTGGTAAGTTCTCTCCCAAAGCCTCCACCCTACCATGCAGGCCAAGAGGGATCAATGTGAGGCTGTGGGTGTCAGGGAGAGGGGAGTCCTGGGCACAGTTGGGGATGAATATCCAGTGACCACCGCCTGTCAGGACCCTGCTCTCACGGGGCTAGCCGCTGCCTTGCCCCTTCCTTGGTGATTCCCCAGTCATCCAGGAACCCTGGGTCCCAGTGAGTGGCCCACTGCACAGGTAAGCCTGCCAAGGCCCAAAGGAGGTATGAGACCCCAGAGCTGGGGCTGGGAACTGGGGTCCTGAGTGAGCGGGAGCAGGCGTGTATAGTGTGGCTAGCACTGGGCAGGCTTTCTCCCCCTCATCACCCTGATCACCTACTCATTCACCCACTCAGGGTTTCTGGTGCCCAAGGGTCTGAGTAGATGCTAGCCCTGATGACCCAGTCCAACCTTCTCATGCATAAACGTGTAAACAAAATGTAGCTGACGCCGCTCACATTTTAATTTATAACTTTGTACTCCCCTCCCCCATTCTTTTCTGTGGTTTGGTGGGTTTTTTTGTTCTTTGTGTGTGTGTTGTTTTTTTTTTTTTTGCTTGAAACCCGGTTGTTTTTCCTGTTAAGTTTCCCACAGTCTAGAACTTGCTGATGTGTTTCCCTGTGATGAGTTAAATTTTCAAAGAGGTAGTTCATCCCCTTGTTTCAAAACTCGAGGGTCAAAAGTCCACCAAGAGGGCAGCTACAGGGAGAGAGTCCTACAGCTCCTCAAAATGTTGAACAGAATCACCACCCGACCTAGAAGTTCTTTTCCCAGGTGTGAGTCCCAAGCCCTGCAAGCAGAGACTTGACCAGTTACCCTTTGTGTAGAAGTGTTCCTGGTAGTGAGTTCACAATGGCCAAAGTTACAAGGAACCCAAGTGTCTATCGATGGAAGATGGATGAACAAACGTGGTCCATCCACACAGTGAAATGTTGCTGCTGCTGCTGCTAAGTCACTTCAGTCGTGTCCGACTCTGTGCAACCCCACAGACGGCAGCCCACCAGGCTCCGCCATCCCTGGGATTCTCCAGGCGAGAACACTGGAGTGGGTTGCCATTTCCTTCTCCAATACATGAAAGTGAAAAGTGTTACTCAGCCTTAAAAAGGAAGGAGGTTCTGACACCTGCTACAACAGGGATGAACCCTGAGGACGTGATGCTCGGTGAGAGAAGCCAGACACGGAAGGACACACACTGTCTGATTCCACTCATGGGAGGTCCCTGGAGAAGTCAGATCCACAGAGACAGGAAGTAGATGGTGGGGCCCGGACTGGGGGAGGGGACAGGGAGTCAGTGTTTCACAGGGACAGAGCCTCAGTTTGGGAAGATGAGAAAGTTCTGGAGATGATGGTGGGGATGGTTGCAAGACAGTGCGAATGTGCTTAATGCCACTGAGCTGTGCACTCAAAAATGGCTGAGATGGTGAATTTTATGTTATGTGGATTTTTACCACAAAAAGGTGTGCCCCCCTCATAAAATTCAGCATCTTCACCATAGAGATGTCCATTTTTACCATAGAGGCCTCCATCTTCACCACAGAGACTTCCATCTTCACCACAAAGACTTACATCTTCACCCTAGAGAGTTCCATCTTTACTATAGAGACTTCCTATGAGTGGAATCACAAACTGTGTGTCTGTCCTTCTGTGTCCACTTCTCCCATTGAGCATTGTGTTCTCAGGGTCTGTCCACGTGGTAGCGAGAGTCATGGCTTCTGTCCTTTTCATGGCTGGGGATGATCATGGATGGACCACGTGGTGTGAATTGACCACGTTGTGTCTGTCCATCATTGATGGACACTCGGTTGCTTGTACTTTTTGGCTGTTGTAAATCATCCTGCTGTGAACACCGATGAGCCAATATCTCTTCAGGCCCCTGCTTTCGGCTCTTTTGGTTCTGTACCCCCGAGTGGGATTGCTGGGTCATGTGCTAATTCTATGTTTAATTGTTTTGAGGAAACTTCTGACTGCTTTCCACAGTGCTTGCACCCTTTTACGTTCCCATGAGCTGTGCACAAGGCTTCCAAAAAATTTCTCCACATCCCCACCAATGCCTGTTATTTCTGGCTCTCCTTTTTCTTCATAGCCATCCTAAGGAGCATGAGGTCTGAGTCTCCCAACTCTTCGCTGTGGAGTACTTCAGACACGTGGGAGAGGAAAAGGTAGACTGACCCCTCCACCCCCCTATCTAGCTTCAACCAGTATTGACTCCAGGCGAGTCTTGTGTTCTCTCTAGCCTACCCTTGGATTATTTTTTTCCAACCTTTTATTATGAATATGTTCAAGTGTGGAGAAGAATTGAAAGGATTTTGTGGTTAAAAACACAAAACCTACTTCCTACGACTAACACTTTACTTAGCACATAACTGAACATTCATCCTTTCCTCTATATGGCTGCATGTTTGTGCACGCATGTGTTAATGTGCCACCTATCTGAATGGTAAAGCCAAAACCAAAAAAAACTGGACAAAACCAACTGCTGGCAAGGAGGCAGAACCACCGGGCCCCTCAGATGTTGCTGGCAGGGAAGCAGCCACTTTGGGAGATGGATCAAGGGTTCTCAAAATGGGAAATCCAGAATTGCCAGGTGATTCAGCTGTTCCACTCTTGGGTGTTACCCCAAGAGAAATAAAGTCTTCTGTACACCAAAAAAGCTATGCACATGTATTCACAGCAGCATGATTTGTAATCGCAGAAAACTAAAGACAGCCCAGATGGTCCTCAACTGGTGAATGGATGAAAAAAAACAACACAGAATGTCCATATGAACAGACATCATCCAGACCTAACATGGAGCCAGTGCTCACGACATATGCATCTCAGATGAATTCTGGGGGTGAATGAAGGAAGCCAGGATCCTACTTTCCTATTCCATTGCATGGCACCTCAGAGAAGACCAAGTTATGAGGCCAAAACTCAATGCATACTTGAGGAGGGCTGGGGGTGGAGGGAGGTGACTAGGGGGCAACAGGGGACCTTGCGGGGTGATGAAAATATTTTATTTCCTGATTATGGTGGTGATTACACAACTATATCCTTTTGTCAAAATTCATAGAACTGTGCACTTAAAAAGGGTGAATTTTTCTGTAATAAATAATTCTTAGAAACTTGCATATGAGCTTCCTGAGTCTGCCGTAACAAATGGCCTTTAAACAACAGAACTGTACACAGTCACACTGTGTAGGCCAGACTTCAGAGGTCAAGGTGACAGCAATGCTGGAGGCTCCAGGGCAGGGGCCTTCCTGCCTCTTCTGGGGGTTGTAGGTGTCCTGGCTTGTGGCCGCACCTCCCCAGTCTCTGCCTCCATCTTCACATGGCTTCTCTCTGGCCATCAGATCTCCCCTGTATGATTTTTATAAGGACAACTGCCATTGGCTTTAGTGCCCACCTAAGTAACCCAGAGCTGACTATGGCTCAGATCATGAACACCTTATTGCCAAATTCAGACTTAAAATTGAAAAAAGTAAGGAAAACCACTAGACCATTCAGGTATGACCTAAATCAAATCCCTTATGATTATACAGTGGGAGTGAGAAATAGGGACTAGATCAGATAGACAGAGTGCCTGATGAACTATGGACGGAGGTTCGTGACATTGTACAGAAGACAGGGATCAAGAAAAGAAATGCAAAAAAGCAAAATGGCTGTCTGAGGAGGCCTTACAAATAGCTGTGAAAAGAAGAGAAATGAAAAGCAAAGGAGAAAAGGAAAGATATACCCATTTGAATGCAGAGTTCCACAAAATAGCAAGGAGAGATAAGAAATGCTTCCTCAGTAATCAGTGCAAAGAAATAGAGGAAAACAATAGAATGGGAAAGACTAGAGATCTTTTCAAGAAAATTAGAGATACCAAGGGAACATTTCATGCAAAGATGGACTCGATAAAGGACAGAAATGGTATGGTAACAGAAGCAGAAGATATTAAGAAGAGGTGGCAAGAATACACAGAAGAACTGTACAGAAAAAATCTTCATGACCCAGATAATCACAATGGTGTGATCACTCACCTAGAGCCAGACATCCTGGAATGTGAAGTCAAGTGCCTTAGGAAGCATTACTACGAACAAAGCTAGTGGAGGTGATGGAATTCCAGTTGAGCTATTTCAAGTCCTAAAAGATGATGCTGTGAAAGTGCTGCACTCAATATGCCAGCAAATTTGGAAAACTCAGCAGTGGCCACAGGACTGGAAAAAGTCAGTTTTCATTCCAATGCCAAAGAATGCTCAAACTACTGCACAACTGCACTCATCTCACACGCTGGTAAAGTAATGCTCAAAATTCTCCAAGCCAGGCTTCAACAATACATGAACTGTGAACTTCCAGATGTTCAAGCTGGTTTTAGAAGAGGCAGAGGAACCAGAGATCAAATTGGCAACAACTGCTGGATCATCAAAGAAGCAAGAGAGTTCCAGAAAAACTTCTATTTCTGCTTTATTGACTATGCCAAAGCCTTTGACTGTGTGGATCACAATAAACTATGGAAAATTCTGAAAGAGATGGGAATGCCAGACCACCTGACCTGCCTCTTGAGAAATCTGTATGCAGGTCAGGAAGCAACAGTTAGAAACAGACGTGGAACAAAAGACTGGCTCCAAATAGGAAAAGGAGTATGTCAAGGCTGTATATCATCACCATGTTTATTTAACTTATATGCAGAGTGCCTCATGAGAAACGCTGGGCTGAAAGAAGCTGGAATCAAGATTTCTGGGAGAAATATCAATAACCTCAGATATGCAGATGACACCACCCTTATGGCAGAAAGTGAAGAACTAAAGAGCCTCGTGGTGAAAGTGAAAGGGGAGAGTGAAAAAGTTGGCTTAAAGCTCAACATTCAGAAAACTAAGATTATGGCATCCGGTTCCATCACTTCATGGCAAATAGATGGGGAAACAGTGGAAACAGTGTCAGACTTTATTTTGTTGGGCTCCAAAATCACTGCAGATGGTGACTGCAGCCATGAAATTAAAAGATCTTTACTCCTTGGAAGGAAAGTTATGACCAACCTAGACAGCATACTAAAAAGCAGAGACATTACTTTGTCAACAAAGGTCCCTCTAGTCAAGGCTATGATTTTTCCAGTGGTCATGTACGGATGTGAGAGCTGGACTATAAAGAAAGCTGAGCACCGAAGAATTGATGCTTTTGAACTGTGATGTTGGAGAAGGCTCTTGCAAGTCCCTTGGACTGTAAGAAGATCCAACCAATGCATCCTAAAGGAGATCAGTTCTGAGTGTTCATTGGAAGGACTGATGTTGAAGTTGAAACTCCAATACTTTGGCCACCTGATGCGAAGAGCTGACTCATTTGAAAAGACCCTGATGCTGGGAAAGATTGAAGGCAGGAGGAGAAGGGGACGGCACAGGATGAGATGGTCGGATGGCATCACTGACTCAGTGGATGTGAGTTTCAGTAAACTCCGGAAGTTGGTGATGGACAGGGAGGCCTGGCATGCTGTACTCCATGGGGTTGCAAAGAGTGAGACACGACTGAGTGACTGAACTGCACTGAAGTAACCCAGGCTGACCTCAAGATCGTCTTGATGACCACTGCAGAGACCCCCCTACTTCCAATTGAGGTCCCATTCACAGGTTCTGGGGATCTGGACAGGAACATTTCTTCGGGGAGCTTCCACTCTTCGGGGAGCTTCCACTCAACATGTTACATTTTACTTAAAAATGAAAACAGTAGTGACAGGACTTCCCTGCTGGTCCAGTGGCTAAGACTCCACTCTCCCAATGCAGGGGGCCTGGGTTCAATCCTTGGTCAGGGAACTAGATCCCACATGCCACAAGGGTTCACATGCTGCAACTAAAGATCTTATATGCAACAGCTAAGACCCGGTACAGACAAATAAATAAATAAAATATTTTTAAACACACACACAAAACAGTAGTGGCCACATCAGAACACTTTCTTCCAAATCCTTGGGCCTGAACAGCGCACCCAGGAATGTTTTGAAGGAAAACCCTGGACATTATATCCTCTTATCTGTAGATAATTCAGTGTGTATCTCTAAAGCTGTGATTCCCAAGTGGAGATGTGGGGTGGTCCTGCCCCCCAGGGGTCACTGGGCCACCTCTGGGGGCATCTGCAATTGTCACCGCTTGGGACTCTCTTGGCATGCAGTGGATGTTGGCATCCACACACACACACACACTCATACACACAGAGATGCTCATACACACACACGCACAGAAGCTCATACATACACACATATACATGCACAGAAGCTCATACATACACACACAGAGACGCTCACACACAAACAAATGCTCACATATACAACATGCACACACACAAACACACAAAAGGTCACACACACATACACACACAAGTACAGGCTCATACCACTTCAGGCCAGCCTCAGCCATGATCCTTACCTGCCCCCTGGTGGCCACACTAGCCGAGGCTGAGCCATCCCCTAACCAATGCATGCTGGATTCCTCGTCGTGGGGACTGACCTTGATTTTGGAAGGACCCATCTGACTCCCAGCATCCCCTGGTGGCTCAGATGGTAAAAGCATCTGACTACAATGCGGGAGACCTGGGTTCAGTACCTGGGTTGGGAAGATCCCCTGGAGAAGGAAATGACACCCCACTCCAGTACTCTTGCCTGGAGAATCACATGGACAGAGGAGCCTGGCGGGCTACAGTCCATGGGGTCACGAAGAGTTGGACACGACTGAGCAACTTCACTTCACTTTCTCTGACTCCCAGGGGCCTCATTTCTCAAGTGGGGGCCTCAGCTGGGCCTCTGGAAAAGGGGTGGCCCTGGGCCAAGAGCTTAACATTTAAGAGACCCACCAACTGGGAGGAGAGCCAAGGTGGGGCAGTCAGCCAGGAGAAGGGCCAGAAGGACCTCTGCCTCCTCGGTCCTCAGGGAGGGGGTAAAAGGGGACTTGACATCAGAGGGAAGCAAGGGGGTCAGCCAGAGGAATGCGAAGGAGCAGACGGGTCTGGGGACCAGCTGTGCATGCAGGTCTGTGAGAACTGTAGGGGGCGGAAGAAATGATAGGTGTGAGGGATGGGGTAGGCAGAGAGGACGACTGAGCCCTAGAGGGGTCTGCGTATAACCTGGCTCTCCCTGTAAGCTACAGCTCTCCATTTATAATCTGAGGCCACCCATATATGCCCTGGAGTCCTCCACCTATAACCAGGGTCCCCTGCAATGACCTGGGGCTCCAATCTATAACCAGGTGTTCCCCACTTATACCTTAGCTCCCCCAGCTATTACCTGGTGCCCCTACTTATAACCTGGGGTCTCCACCTTAATCCTGGGGCCCCTCACTTTTAACATGAGCCTATAACCTTGGGTCTCCCAGTATAACCTGGGGCCCCCATCTATAACCTGAAACCTCCCACCTGTAACCTGGGGCTCTGTACCTATAATCTGGGATTCCTATCTATAACCTGGGACCCCTTGCTATAACCTGGGTCCCCCATCTGTAACCTAGAGCCTCCACATGTAACCTGGGGACCCCACCTAGAAACTGGGGCCTCTCAGTGATAACTTGAAACCCAACCCTGAGGCCTCCAACCTATAACCCAGCGTCCTTAGTAGAACCTGAAGAATGGAGAGGGTGAGAGCATGCTGTAAAAGCTGTTTTTCTCCAGAGTTACCATAAATATTCATACTTATTGCCTATGTCTATTAGTAATCCCATTTGTCACAGTTTCCTGTCCCAGAGGTCAGGCTGCCTCTCTGGATCCAGAGTGTCATCTCTGACTGTTAAGTCTTTCCTTTTTATGGTGATTCATAAAGTAATAGCACACCTCACTTCCAATGGCCTCTTATATTTCATGACATAAGGTACTCGTACTCCTCACTCAGAGGAATAGGAAGCCCCCCCACATCAGCAGCGCCCCCCCACCCCAACTCCCATCCCCACCCGACACTGACAACCAGGAATCCACTCTCCCGTCTCTGTGGACTTCCCTGTTCTGGATGTTTTCCATCAATGGAATCACACACTATGTGATTCCTTCTGTCTGGCTTCTCTCACTGAGCATCGAGTTCTCAAGTTCATCCTTGTGTGTCAATGCCTCTGTCCTTTTCATGCTGAATAATATTCCAGTATGTGGACATGCCATGATGAGTTTGTCCATCATCTGTTGCTGGATATGTGGGTTGTTTCCACTTTTTGACTATTGTGAATTGTGCTGCTGTAAACATACATGTACAAGTTCTTATGTGGATGTATGTTTCTTCCTCTTGGGCAGAAATCTCAGATTGGAATTACAGGGCCGTATGGTGATTCAATGTTAACCTTTCAACTGGTTTTCCAACCTGGCTATACCATCTGTATGAAAGTTCCAGTTTCTACTCTGTATGCGAGACAGCAAAAGAGACACAGATGTATAGAACAGTCTTTTGGACTCTGTGGGAGAGGGAGAGGGTGGGATGATTTGGGAGAATGGCATTGAAACATGTATAATATCATATATGAAACGAATTGCCAGTCCAGGTTCGATGCATGATACTGGATGCTTGGGGCTGGTGCACTGGGATGACCCAGAGTGATGGTATCGGGAGGGAGGAGGGAGGGGGTTTAGAATGGGGAACACGTGTATACCTGTGGCGGATTCATGTTGATATATGGCAAAACCAATACAATATTGTAAAGTAACTAACCTCCAATTAAAATAAATAAATTTATATTAAAAAAAGATTTTTTAAAAAAGAAAAAAAGAAAGTTCCAGTTTCTTCACATCCTTGCTGATACTCCATTTTTAAAAAATCATAACCATCATAGTGGGTATGAAGTGGTTTTGTTGTTTAGTTACTCAGTTGTATCAGACTCTTGCAATCCCATGAACTGTAGCCCATGAGGCTCCTCTGTCCATGGGATTTCCCAGGCAAGCATACTGGAGTGGGTTGTCATTTCCTTCTCCAAGGAAGTGTTACTTTTATGTTATTTTATTTATTTTTTTGTTTGAGCCCTGTGGCTTGTAGAATGTTAGTTCCCCAAACAGGGGTTGAACCTGGGGCCAGGCAGTGAAAGCACCCAGTCCTAACCACTGGGCCACTGGAGAATTCCCTGAAGTGGTTAATTTTAATAATATATTAATTTTAACCTAATATATCCAAAATTTATCATTTCAATATGCAATCAATATGTTATTGTTTTCATATTACAGTTATTAATAAGATATACACATATATTGTTGTTGTTGTTTAGTCACTGACTCTTTTGCAACCCCATGGACTGTAGCCTGCCAGGCTCCTCTGTCCATGGGATTTCCCAGGCGAGAATACTGGAGCAGGTTGCCATTTAATCCTCCAGGGGATCTTCCTGACCCAGGGATTGAACCTGCATCTCCTGCATTGGTGGGTAGATTCTTACCGCTGAGCCACCAGGAAGCCCCATACATAAGTATCATACATACTTTTTTCCCCTTCACATTAGGCCTTCAAAATTCAGTGTGTAGTGCTTCCCTGGTGGTCCAGTGGTTAAGAGTCTGCCTTGCAATGCAGGGACACCAGTTCAGTCTCTGGTCCGGGAAGATCCCATATGCCAAGGAGCAGCTAAATCCATGCACCACAACTACTGAACCTATACTCTAGAGCCCGTGCTCTGCAGTAAGAGAAGCCACTGCAGTGAGAAGTGCATGCACCACAACAAAGAGTCACCTCCACTCACAACTAGAGAAAGCCCAAGCATAGCAACAAAGATCCAGTGCAGTAAAAAATAAATACATTATATATATATATCTCTCCAGTGTGTATTACACTCACAGCACATCTCAATTCCAGCAGCCACATTACAAGAGATTACAGACACATGTGGCCAGTGGCTGTTGTACTGAATGACATAGCTCAAATTGCTGAGGACACAGCAGTGGCCAAGACATATCCAGCCTCAGCCCCAGAGAGCTCCCAGTGCAGTTCCAGAGACTAAAGAAATATGGGAAAAGAAATATATAAATAAGATAATTTCTGCTGGTGGCAAGTGTTAAGGAGAAAACTAAACTTGAAAGGGGCTACATTCGAGGGAATGACCAGGAGGACTTCTTGGAGGAGGTCACATCTGAGCCAAGATTTCACCTTCATGTTCTCTTTCTGCAATGGTCACCAAACATTTCCTATGTCCTTCCATGTGTCCTGCACATCAGGAGAGGGGTGGAGTGAAGGAGAGTGGGATGCCAAGATTATCAAATACCCCCAGATTCTAAGAAAGTTGGGCATAAGTCAGCAGTTAAAAACATAGAAAATACCAAAAGAAATTTGAGTTGGGCAGTGTTGCCTCTTCTTCATTTTCTACAAGATTGTTTAGAACCAATGTTATTTCTTCTTAAAATTTTTTTTAAAAAATTTGGGGGGGTGCCCTGGGTCTTCGTTGTTGTTCATGGGCTTTCTCTAGTTGCATCAGAGTGGGGGCTACTCATTGTCAGGGGCTTCCCATATTGCAGAGCAAAGGCTCTAAAGTGCTGGCTCAGTTCTTGTGGCGCAGGGGGTAAGCTGCCCTGACGCATGTGGAATCTTCCTGGACCAGAGATTGAACTGGTGTCTCCTGTATTGGCAGGCAGATTCTCAATTAACCACTGGACCAGCAGAGAGTCCTTCCTAAAATGTTTGATGGAAATTCATGAATGAAAACATCTGGGCCTTAATTGTCTTTGTTGAAAGGTTTTTCCCTACAGATTTAATTTCTCTAATAGATATAAGACTATGCAGATTATTTCTTCTTCATTGAGTTTTCATTTTAGTGCCTTTTCAGGTGTTGGTCTATTTCCTATTGAATTTTGGGCATAGAGTTGTTCCTATATCTAATCCTTTTAGGTCACCTAGTTTTCTTGGTTAGACTGGACAGAGTTTTATCAGTTGTTTTGATCCTTTCAATGAATAGTCTTTTGGCTTCATCAGTTTTCCTTGTGTGTGTTTTTTTTTTTTTTTTTTGTCTATTCTGTTTCATTGGTTTCCGCTCTGCTCTTTATGATTAAGGAAAAGTAATTTGGGGCTAATCTACATGTTCTGATTAGGGCTGGCTTGTATGTTGGTGTGACTTGTGGTCCCTCCGCCCCCAAAGCCACAGCAATCCGCTTTCTGTGGGTCATTTGAGAATCTGATGAAAGTCCTAGATGTCCCCAAGAACACACACAAGGACGCACTCAATTTCACGCATAGATTTGGGCAGTCCACAGATGTCAGGCTCAAAACTCGCAGCCTGGAGCCCAAATCTGATGGTGTCAGCTCCCACCGTTCCCACTCAAGACAAGCAGTTTGTTCTGGCAAAATAATCAAGTGATAAAAACCAGAAAGGTAGAAAAACCCCACAGGCCCCGAGGAATTTTCAATTTCATCAAGCCCTGGTATTTTGCCATCTCTGTATTTTTCATCCAAAGCACTTTGCTGGCACTGTGCCAGCTGAGTACTGCGTTTTACCCCGTGAGATTCTTTAGGGTAGAGACGATCCAGCGCACTTCTCGCCCCGTCTGGCCTGAGAGACGCTTAATAAAGGCTTTTTGCCTTCAATTGGCCACTATCGGCTACTTTTTGACCCTTGACCTCGCTTCAAACGAGATTTCGGGGGACAGGCCCTAGCAGGCGCCCACCAGCATCTGTAAGCCACATCCGGGCCAGCGAGTGCTGCGCTGCCCCGACTCCCGGTTCCGAGGTGACCCTTGGCCTTTGCGAACTCCAACCCCAGCCTTCAACCCCTCCCAGGTCAACGCCACGGCCTCACCTCCCCGCGCCTGCTTCCCGCCCCCTCCACTTGACGGGCGTCTCCGCGGGCCAATGAGCGAGCAGTAACCACCCCTGGGACGGGGCCGAACGCTCCGGGGCCCGCCCGGGTCCAAATGGCCCAATGGGCGGTGGCGGTAGGGTTCGCTGTGGGGGCGGGGCTGTTGGCTCGGCCAACGGGCGTGCACGTCGGCACCGCGGGGGGTGGGCCCGCGGCGGGCGTGCGGCGGAGAGGGGGCGCAGGGCGGGGGAGGAGGTAAACAAGATGGCGGCGGCGTGTCGGGCGCGGAAGGGGGAGGAGGCCCGGGGCGCCCGCGACTGAGGCGGGGCGCGGCGGTAGCGGCGGCGGGCGCCGGCCGGCAGAGCGGCCGCCTTGCATGGGCTGGGCCCCCGCGCCGCCCCGCCTGCTCCACGCGCGCGGCGGCCGCGGCGCGATACGCGCCGCCCG